>NW_023270433.1:45322959-45502118 GCF_011800145.1 Mirounga leonina | reverse complement strand
ATCTATCTATCTATCTATCTATCTATCTATCTATCTATCTATCTATCTATCTACCTACCTACCTATCATGTCTACCCTCTCCCACCCCGATGCCTGGCATAGAGCTCCTAAAACTCCTGTAATTTCCTAAGTGATAAGAACATCTCTTGGTCCTTGACCCTGTCTCCGACACAGGGTTTCTAAAACCTTTGTAAGTTTTTAAGTGATAAAAGCACTAGGAACATCTTTTGTTCTACTAAGGCAACTGTGGGCAGGCTCCTGGATGGGGACAGGTCACCAGAAAGATTACGCCACAATTAAAAGCTTGGACTTTTCAGCCCACCTCCCCTCCCATGCTTCAGAGAGGAGAGAGGGGCTGGAAATGGACTTAATAATAGATCATACGTACAGGAGAAAGCCTCCATAAAATCCCAATAGTACGGGGTTCAGCGAGCTTGCAGGTGGGTGAACACACACACATACCAGGAGGGTGATGCACCCCAACTCCAAGGGAACAGAAGCTCCCGTACTCACAACCCTCCCAGCCCTCACCCTATGTATCTTTTCATCTAGTTGTTCATCTGCATCACTTATTATATTCTTTAATAAATTGGCAAATGCGTTCCCCTGAGGTCTGTGAGCCACTCAAGCAAATTAATCAAACCTTAGGAAGAGGTCATGGGAACTTCAGATACAGCCTGGACTTGTGATTGGCCTGTGAAGTGGGGTGGAAGGAACGTTGTGGGACCGAGCCCTTCACCTGCGAGGTCTGTTGCTGTATCTCTAGGTAGACAGTGTCACAACTGTGTTAAATTGTAGGCCACCCAGCTGGTCTCTCAGAATTGTGTGGTGTTGGAAAAAAAAAAACCACATATCTGGTGACCAGCAGTATCAGAAGTGGTGTGTTCTGTGTGAGTAGTAAAAGGAAGAGAAAGGCTTAGGTTTTCCTGCTCAGCATCATTTGTCTGTGAATGATGGAAAACAGCTATCGCTTATTGGGAAGATAAGATACATACTCAACTGAAAAGAAACCCCAAATGAAGAACAGTTAAGTGATTCACCCGAAGCTGTCCATAAAATTAAGGGCAGGACTTATAATCACACAGGTGTTCTGCTTCCAGTCCTGTTTTCTGTGCTGCCATGTGTGTATACAATAGAGCCTAGTAAGTCAGGTTATGTCGTGAGACAGAAAACCAGGAGAACCAAATTAATTAATCGTATTCTCTCAAAGCCAATATTTGCCTCTCTGCTCCTTGCCTCGATTCGGTCCTCAAAGCGGCCTGGAAAACAGGTTCATTTCTAAAAATGGATTAATATGTGAAATTTACACCATATAACGAAATGATTTGGAGTGTGAAGTCACTGTTTCTTCATCCCCCACCTCTTACACTTTCTTCCCAAAATAAATCGATTATGTAATCACCCTAAATTATTATAATGCCTAGAATTGCTATATTGCTGGGATTCCTACAGGGTGGACAACTTCCAGGGAGGTTTATTTATAAGGAGGTCATTTTGAAATTTCGGTAGCTTGGATGGGTTCCAAGAAATGCCTGCCTTATGATGAATTTTTCTCTGTCATGAATAGAATCCTGGAATATAGCAAGGTTGGGTCTAATACATCCCTAGTGCAAGATGTAGAAACAGATGAATTGAGATTGAACTTTCATATGATAACTAGGACCAAAAAATTTCCTCCAAGCTGTGAGAGAGCGAAAATGAAATTGATTGTGGGAACAAAGTCTCTTCTAGAGAAAAAGGTTATGAAAGTCTATAATAATTTATAGCAATTTCTAAATTCAAGTACTCTTATTGCATATTCTAATATTTGGTCCTGACAATATGTAGGTAAAGTACCAGTATGTTCAAAGTACAAATGAGGAAAATGAAGCTAAAGATCAAGCGGTCCACCAAGAGGTAGACCCCAGGATAGGAATAGAATTTCAAGAGATTTATTGACAGAGAGCAGAAAGAGAGAGGAGTGCCTTCAGACTGCAATGTGGGTCTGACACTTACGGGAAAAGAGAATGAAGGAAAAATGATTGGGCAGAAAAACTCTTGGACTAAGAACAGTTGCAAGAAAGTTTCAGCCAAAGACTCTTAAGCCCATTGGCTTGCCAGAATAGGCCTGCTTTAATATCTCCACCTGCCCAGTCTTTGGCTAAGAGCAGCCCACAGGAATCATGGCCTCAAAGTGAACACAGTGGTTGTCCAGAGAAGTAGGAGCTGGGGATGTTCAAGTTTTCTCCGCAGGGCTGGAGAGCTGACCAGAACATTTGCATGACTGCCACAACCCCCTGTGATTACCCAAACAAGGAGAAATAATGGTCCCTGAGGAATCCTGACATCTAGTAGAGTCTTTTATTTGGTGTTTTAAGTATACATGATACTTATAAATTTTTTTGCAACTAGAATCATGTGATAACTGAATACAGTTATATAAGTTGTCAGATTCTTTTTTTTTTTTTAAGCCAAATCTATAATAGCTATGTATACAAGCACTGAGCTGTAGAGTAAAATTACTAAAATGTTTTGGATATACAAAAACTATCCTGAATACAAGTAAAGAGGAAAAAAATGATCTCCTGCAACTTTTTTTTTTAAAGATTTTATTTATTTATTTGAGAGAGAGAGAGGGAGGGGCAGAGCGAGAGGGAGAAAGAATCTCAAGCAGAGTCCCCACTGAGTATGGAGCCAGAAGTGGGGCTCGATCCCAAGACCCTGAGATCATGACCTGACCCAAAACCAAGTCAGACGCTTAACTGACTGCACCACCCAGGTGCCCTTCTGCAACTTTTGAAAGAAGACTTCTACAGATGAGTTTTGTTACTAGTTGCCACTCACTCTATCTAAACTGTCAATATACTAATATTTGTTATGGCTCACTAGGTGACATCTTTATGGATAAAGGACATTCTAGAACCTATTTAGGTTCATTCATAGATCTATTTAAGTGAATATGTATAAATGAGTTATATAAAATAAAAATCATTCCTCAAAAGAAATAACAGATATATTTATACTTATCCTGTACTACCTGTCTAGTGCACTGTAAGGAAACCCTCATTTTTTCCTGAAAACAAGTCTGTAGATATGGATCTTTCCTTCAAAGCGCATATAAAGGAACTGAGGCTCAGAGGCATTAACAACTTAAGGTGCAACAGGGCATGGCAAAGTCTAGATTTGAATTTGGCTCCACTGTCAATCAAAAGGAGGTGCAGCATAGCCAAGAAAAACACAGTTTTAAAATACTATGGCTTTAGATACATCCATTTGGTTGCTTACTCTTCCTTATTCCTTGACTGCTACACAGACTTTTTTAAAAGTAGACTATCAAGAGATACAAGAGTTTTTGAAGTGATACATTACCATGATTGTAACACAGAAGAATGGTTCTCCCTAATCCCCATTTACTCCACTTCTGATAAAATCACCCAGCAGAAATTCTTCTTAGTATTATGGATCAAGAGAATACTATTGCCTTATGTTTTTGTTTAGACCATGTTTTTGGAGATTCTAGAATAAATCAGAAAAATTTTTTAATCTCAATGGAATAAAAAAATTTTTCTAGCCACAAAGATGTAGAAGTTGATCAAAAGAAATCAAACATCATTTTCAGTTTTCCTCCCAGGTCACAATATCCATATTATTGTATATATTTGGCTTTGTGCCTAAAATACTCTTTCCTTATCTCTGCCATTGCAATCAGTCTTTAAGATTCGGTTTCCATCTACCTTTTTTTCTGTGAAGCCTCTGCACCATTCCTCAGTCCACTCTCCTTCATTACACCAGGAAGATGGTTGACTCTTTTTCTGTACAGTACCCCAACTCTTTGTACAATACCTCCCTTATAGCTGCCAAGCTAAAGGGTTTCCTTGAGGACTCAAACTCACTTTTGCTCAGTTTTGTGTCTTTGATACCCAACACTTAACAAATGTTTGCTGAAGGAAGGCAAGACTGCATGGTAGAAAGCAAATGCCATGGAGAAATTAAGTATAGATTTTAAGAATCCTACAAAGTATGCCCATTTATACCTAACCTTTTAATTTCCCTTTTACAAGTGTAATCATATAATTTTTGCCCGGAGAAGTTGATGTTAAACTTTTGTTCATTTTTATGTTATTACTATGAAAACCAAACTATAGAGAATAAATTATAATTATATTCTCAAGATAACATTTAAAATAATATATAGATATTAAAACGACAGATGAATAGCCAGGTGGATAAAGGATGCAGAAAGTAAAGTAAGGAAGTAAATATTTTAGTATATTTCTAAATCCCCAAAATAACCAAAGTTTTGAAAAATATTGACTCATATTTCATGTGAATAGAAGCACAAAAGAAATGACAGAGTGAGCATGGCTTTAGTATTAAGTAAACTTTCCTCTCTACACTAATCTTGCACTTGTGTTGTCTTAATGTGCCCAAATATAGTACACTATTAAAATTTCATCCATGGAACAAAATTGACTAACTGCATCACAAGTTTTATAAATTGTAATACAGTGGTTTTAATTTTGTAAAGGTTGCAACAGCATAATGTAAATAATCTGTTTCATTTGGCTCAGTATTATATATTTTATGCATCAGTATCTTACTAGACTATAAACGTCTTGATCTTAGCCATCCTTATAAAGTGCCCGAAGGGTAGCTCAATATCTTGTATATAACAGGCACTAATACACGCTTATCAAATTCAATTATAACAAAAATAAAAATTGAAAGGGAAAATAAATATCTTGAAAACAAATGGGGAAAAAAATCAGTTTGTGGGTTCCTTTCTGCCAAGTATAAAGCTACCATTTTGTTTTAATATAGCCGTACAATGTTTCATCATTCTATCACCAAAAAGCATTCATTTATAGAGCATTAAGCTCATCTGAGTATTATGTTATAAATCTAAAGTTACAGTATAGAAAATTGCGGTGTCCTGTATTCTGATAAAATCCTTGCAGAAGAACAAAGCACCCTGTCATCGAGAAAAATCAAATCACAAATCTTTCTGGGAATAAAAAGAAGGAAAATGCTTTATATTAATTCTTGAGTAAACATGACTCAGTGCAGTTATAAGTTTATGGATTCCAAATGTGTTTGTATAGAGAACAGATTGTTATATGTTAGAAACAGATTGTTATATAGTAAAAAAGTGGTATGGAGTTGGATAAGGCAAATCCTTATGCACCATTATTTACCTGTGTGACCTCACACATACCCCGTTATCTCTCAGGTTCAGTTTCCTTTTCCAAGGATAGATAGCTCACAGAGTTTTTATATAGAACAAATGAGAGAATGCATATTAAACTCATGTTAACTCTAAACTAGAACGCCCGGAAACAGTATTATGCCATGTTTATAAATCCCACATAAATGCATAGGCACACAGTATTCAAGAGAATTAAAATATATCCATTACATGAGCATATGTGCATTCCACCGTGTCCTACCAGATTACTGTCACATTGCCTTTGTATCTGTAAGCATTAGTGCCATTTTCGCACACCTGTTAAGCAATCTTCTGTTATTACTTTGCAACACATCATTTATGTCTCTCTCTTTACTAACATAAGACCATTATCTTGCCATTCAGCAATGACAGATGATTCATCCAAGATTCCAAATGACACCTTCTTGATATAAGGGGGGAAAAAAACCAACAACTTTGCTTCTTTAGTTTTTTTGTTTGTTTGTTCTTTTTTTTTTTTTTTTAAAGATTTTATTTATTTGACAGAGAGAGACACAGCGAGAGAGGGAACACAAGCGGGGGGAGCGGGAGAGGGAGAAGCAGGCTTCCCGCGGAGCAGGGAGCCCGATGCAGGGCTTGATCCCAGGACCCTGGGATCATGCCCTGAGCCGAAGGCAGATGCTTAATGACTGAGCCACCCAGGCGCCCCTGTTTGTTTGTTCTTAACAGCTACATCCTGCATGTGCCTTGGATTCAGTTCCTGAGAAAAAGGCACAGAACATACATGGCAGTCTAAACCCCAGAAATTCATTATAATTCCAAGGGGTAGAGGACAAAGGGTAGAGGACAAAAGATCTATTTTCCTTGCCAGTTACTTGCAACTTTTAACCCTACAGATTATATTCTACATGGGGAATCCAAAATGGCGGGAGTTTGGCATAGGGCAGGGAGTAGGAGAAAGGAGTGAAAAATGATTCACTCAGTAACACAAAATAAACTCATGGCCTATTTTTGCAGGCTGTCATCAGTGCAGGATTGGCATGGCAAAGAGGTGAAAGGCTTTTCCTGCAGTCTTTGGTGCTGCAGGCGCTACAGTCCTGCATATGGTGATCTTATTTCCTGTCCCAAGTCAGGATTTGCTGGGCGATTTTTTTTCCTTTGATTTGTAAATGTATAGATTGATATTTTATTATCAATGATAGCTAACTTGTATTGAATGCTTACTACGTAACTAACCATTTTATCATCTCATTTAATCATTAAAACAACTTTGCACAGCAAGGAGATATAAGTAAGCCTTAGGTCATGTAGGGAATTAGCAAAAGAGTACTAGGTGTACTTGAATCCAAAAACCTCTGCTCTTAACAACTACTTTATTTGGCCTCTCAGGGCAAATGGAAAGATTGTCATGGAAAGGCATGAAATTAATTACCAAATCCCCTTTATTTATTACCAAATCCCCTTGATTGAAGAGTTTCTTTTCAAAGGGGAGGGACGTGCTTGTTATTGCCATTTCTTTGTAAACATTGACCTAATAAGTACTCTTACCCTCTGTCAATACCAAGTCACCTTCTATTAGGACATCTGTGTATGTAGGAAGACACACCTGACAGTCTGACACCTGCAGTGAGCAGAGCAGGTTCAGGTTCTATAGGAGCACCAAGATGGCCTCATTGCCTAGTGGCACTTTGGAAAGACTTCCCTGAGAAAATCCAACCCAGGACAGAATTTTGAAGGGAAAATTTCCCAGAGATGTGGAATAGGAAGGGGAGGTCTGAGAAGGGTAAGGGCACGTAAGGCAGAAGAACAGAGCATGCGGAGGAGTGGAAGTCTGAAAAAGCAAGATGCATTTAAGAAGCATGAAGGGCCCTCAAAGGGGAGTGAATGGAAATGGGATGGAAAAGGTAGCTGGAGCCAAATAATGGCCTTAAATGTCACACAAAGAATTTGGAATTTAGCTTTTAGGCCAGATGGAGTTATTGAAAGATTTTAAATAGGGCAATGAATTGAACAGCCTCGCATTTCAGATAAATTAAAGTCTTAGTCCAAAAGTAGATGAAATGGGATCAAAGCCACAGACAGGGAGACAAGGTGGCCAAAGTTGCCCAAACCAGGCTTTTTAGAGTGGATAAATTCTTACACAACTGAGAGATCTAAAAAAATATAATAGTAATTTTTCTTCTTAGTTTTTTGAGTATATAAAAGACAATCTTATAACTAAATATTGCCTTGGAACCCTGTTGCTGCATTTATATTTCTCATCTCGAAATGACAAAAAGGTCTCAGGTACAAACCCATATTCATATTCTTTTACCAGTTAAGACAAAATTCTCCTTTGCCATTATAATTTGCAGTTAAAAAACATTTTTCATAGACTAAGGCTTTAGTTTCTTAAGTTATTTAATAAAACGAGACTTAGATTTGATATCACAAGAGTGATGCGATAGAGAGAAACCACTACTTTAATTGTTAAGGGAAAATAATAAAAGAATAAAGACAGATTTTTAAGTAATGACTTTTCAAATGAGAAAGAGTGATGAGAAATTTTGATTACCATGTAGAGCACAGTAGTGCAAGTATAATAAACTCAAAAGAAGCAATGCTGTAGCACCAAAAGTATGATTCCTTTCATAATATGTTCCAATTAGAAGGTTATCAGTAAATAAGCAATAAAAGAACTTTTCATTACATTTTGATGGTAATGAATCTATGATATGCCATTAAGTTCATAGACCTGGGAAAATAATTACTTAGTTGTTAAAATACCATTGTTAGAAGAGGACCTGGAGCACCTGGGTGGCTCAGTCGGTTGAGTGTAAGACTCTTGATTTCAGCTCAGGTCATGATCTCAGGGTTGTGAGATTGAGCCCCACATGGGGCACCATGCTGGGCATGAAGCCTGCTTAAGATTCTCTCTGCCCCTCTCCCCCCCTGCTCTCTCTCCCTCTCTAAAAAAAAAAAAGAAAAGAAAAAAAAGAAGAAGAAGAAGAAAAGGACCTAATATGATCAGGATGATGGTGACTAGACATAAATGATAGTTTATTATATTTAGAGTGAAAAGAATTAAGCAGACAATAAATAAAACAGAAAATTCAGTAATACATTTCCAATAGTAAATCTAACTTTGGCACCTTGGTTTCAGCAGGAAAAAAAGGTCCGTGACAAATCAATCTTATCTCAAATGGTATCGTTTTGCTGTTCTGCTTGTATTTACTTCCTAAATTTGTTTAGATTTGAGGTTTAATTAGAAAGTAGAAGCCCAAGGAGTTTATGCCTAGTTGTTATGTAGTGTGATAAAAGTAATTTCAAATTAATAGTTGGCGTTTGCTGGATTTATTTTTCCTAAAAAGGGACACATACACTACTAAAGTTTAAGAAACACTGGCTTGGGGCACCTGGTTGGCTTAGTTGGTAGAGCATGTGACTCTTGATCTCAGGGTCCTGAGTTCAAGCCCCATGCTGGTTTACTGAAGCTTACTTAAAAAATAAAGTTAAAAGAGGGCGCCTGGGTGGCTCAGATGGTTAAGCGTCTGCCTTCGGCTCAGGTCATGATCCCAGGGTCCTGGGATTGAGTCCCGCATCGGGCTCTCTGCTCCTTGGGAGCCTGCTTCTCCCTCTGCCTCTCTCTCTCTCTCTCTCATGAATAAATAAATAAATAAATAAAAATCTTTAAAAAATAAAAAAAAAATAAAAATAAAGTTAAAAGAAAAAGAAAAGAAACACTGGCCTGCATGAGAAATGATGAGGGTTTCAACTAAGACATACAAGGAAGAGTTGGAAATGCTCCTCTATCAGTGCTTCAGAAATTAAGTGGATAAATTCACTCCTTTATTTTCAGTGAAAACATCTCTCATGGCTCCCTGTAGTAGCCAATATAAGCTCCTGTCTCCAGGAAAAAGGATATGGAGATAAAAGCCATAGTCCTGCTTGAGGGAACACAGAAGCCCCATACTTTGAGTGATCGCAATGTGAAGCTCAACCAATATTGCTCCAGGATTTTATCCCTAGGTTGCCTCAGAAATCCCAGGTGATGAGGCTCAAGAGAATATTTTCATCATTTCTCCCTAAATCAGGGAAAAATTTTTACCTGCCAGTCACCATTCCCTTTATAATATTAAAAATACAAAAGGTGATCGCCTAAAACAGCCTTCAGGCAAGCTGAAATATTTACCGAGCCCTAACCCTTCCTCCAATCTTGACTATTCCTGGGAGATACACAGGTAGCCATATATAGAAAATCACAGTGCTTCCTTATTCACCAAGCAAAACTGATGACTCTGCTCAGTGAAATGGCTATTTGTCTCAAAAACTGATGTCAAAGTTTATGCTAATATTTAAGTCGTGTTAATGTGAAACAGTATTTTTAAATATATTTGGATAAGAATTATTTGCCCTTTCTATTTTACTAAACGTGTGCTCTGATAAACATTTTTAATTATAACAAGGGAAGGAAGAAGAGAGGGAAGAAGGGAGGAAAAGGAGAGGAGAGGTAGCAAGACAAGGCTGCTCTTGAGAGAGGAGAAAGGAGAGAGTGGGAAAGGATGAAGCGTATCAGGAAGAAGTTCTTAATCGAGACAGACATGTCTTAAAACTGTAATAAGATGAAATCCCATCTTCATCTCTGGATTGGCAGAGGGAAGATGAGCACAGTGATTGCCTTCAAGCCATCACTTGAGACATTTTCTTGAAGCTCACAGTCAATCTTATCCCAGTTCTGCTCCTGTTTCTTGCTCTTAACATATCTGTTTTCAGTTTCCTGATGAGAAAAATGGATAAGAAAAGGACTAACTCGGGGGGAGGATGAGAGGATTAAAAGAGTAATGTATGTGGAGCACGCAGAACACCACGTGGTACCCAGGTGGTGAATGCTAAATATGTGTTTATTATTATCCTTATAGGATTTCCTGGGTGTCCACTACGAGCAGAACACCATCCTGGTGGCTGAGCTGAGCCACTAGAAAATTGGCAGTCGATGCTTCTGCCCTCCGGGGACAAGACGCACTGCTTTGGAACCAAGAGTGTGATGAACGTTTTAGAGGGGAGCTCTGGTTGAACTAATTACCACCTACACCCATCTGTGCCTTTTGGTTCCTAGCCAAAACCTTATATGTTATTGTGTCGATAGGGGCATATTCTTTCATAGGTTTGATGTAAAACAATCATTCCCAGAGGCTTATCTGAAAAGTAACTGCATCAGAATCTCCTGGGGAACTGAGGAAAAGTATAAATTTCTAGGTCCCACCCCCAATGAATATAGATCTTGAATCTTTAAAGGTTGCACAACAATGCCATTTGTGTGCATATTCCTCGTCCTCAGACGTGGAGAATACAGAATAATGGGGAGCATTCCGATTTACATGCCGAAGAACACCCAGAACAGACATTAACATCATTTATTTGGAAAGGAAATGACTCCATATCATTGAATGATTCACGGGGCATTGCCTGCCCCAGACACCAAGAGGCAGCAGCTTAAAGGAAAGCTCTGCAGCCAGACAGAGTGGGTTGAAATCTGGCTCCTCCTCTTAAGAGCTGGGTGAACTTGGGCAGGTTATTTACCCTCTCTGTGCCTCAGAATCTTCATGTATAAAAGAGGTATTACAACCGTAGGTATTATTCATTGGTTATTATGAAAATTATGTACAATAAATGTAAAATACTTGAGACACTGCTTAGCATACAGTATATACTCAGTAAATGTCAGTTATTATTAGCCTCAGGAATTATTGTTAATCTAAGTCCACAATAGAGAATGGGTGAATGCTGGATGGAGCATTAAGGGATTTCCCCTCTTCTATTTATATTCTCAGTAATTCGTTGAATTAGAAGTCTTTCTTTTGCAGCTGTCCCTGAAAGTAAGCTTTCCAAAAAAAACCGAGTTAAGATGAAAAATAACATTTCAGTAGCTCAGGAATTAATCTTTCCAATGCCATGAATATCTTTTTAATTTGGCATGTTTTAATGTAACACAAGGAGAGAGAAATGCTTAGCAAATTCTGAGCATTTATTACAGGCAATTTCAAAAAGCCCCCCAAAATCAAAAACAAACAAACAAAAACCAACAACAAACCACAGAGAGAAATGTATCTATAGGGGTGAAGGCAGAGGTAAAAATTTAAAAAATCAGCGGAAATGGAAAGAAATTAATCAATAAATCATCCTATCATGTGAATTCCATTTTTTCCCATGTAGATTTGTATTAAAACCAAAAAAAGTGAAGTAAATAATCTGTTCACTGAAAGTATATACAAGGTCCTACTTATCCCTATCTTACAAATTCCAAAGAATTCAGAGATACTCTGTTAATACAGAAAACTAGTAAGTTAGTCTCTGCCTAAGTTAACGAATGTGAATCAGAAATCTGGGGTTACATCTGTGAGATTACACTCTGTGTGAAATGTTCCTTCGCAAACACCCTCCACACTACAGGCCCATAAATTATTAATGTCTGTTATGGTTGTTAGGGGCAATGTATGGAAATTTATCCAGATTCCAAAATCCCGAATAAAAGTAAATGGTTAAAAATGAAAGAGAGAGAAGGAAGGAGACAATTATATTGGTTTGGTGAGAGCTGGAACATTTCTACTACTACATCAGCATTGATTTTAAAGATCTAAATGACATACAGACTGATGAATAATTCAGATTTCATTTATTAGTCCACTGACCCTACACATGGCTTCATAAAAATGAAAATAATGTTATTCTCCTGCTTCTTCCTCCACAGAATGGAATATGCCTATGTAGCTGGGTAGAATTTTTTTGATGTAGTTTGCTCTGGCACATTGTATACACATATATTTGCATGTCATACATTTAGAAGGAATGTTGAGATGAACAATTTCAATAACACGTATAAAGGAGACCATTTTGCCCCCTACTGGTAGATGACTTGGGTCTGTAAAAAACAATGCTGATTATCATGTAACAACTGGTTACCTGGCAACTAAAAACTAGACAATGTAGCAATAGAATTCTATGTCCTCAGTCTAGGATTGACACAAAGGGAACTGCCACCAATGTATCTGCAGGGCTATATCCTAGAAGATTATGAATTTTCTCCCATGGCCTCCCATCTCTGTTCTAAGAATTTAAAAGCACCACACTAAAATCCCTGCTGCAGAGACAAAGCAAAGTAATAAATTTGCAAGAATGGATTTTTAGGTTAATTCTGGTCTTTTGATACAAAATTTCAAGACTTTAAATTAGAGTTGGACTTTGACTTCTAAGAACTTGCAACTTCATTCTGGAGCTTTAATTTCACCCTGGAAAATTTATAGGAAGAATGAATTTGTACTAAAAATTTGGAGCATTTCTATATATTGTTGACCTTGAATTGTTAGGATGACTTAATATTGCCATAAACTCATTGTAGACCTCTGTGGACCTAGACTGGATTACGTACCTGGGAATTTTGTAGTGATAACTGGAGAAGCAGTGAATTTTCATTCCTGAGGATAGTGAGGCCTTGATAGGATTTAATCAATACGCTGTTCTAATCCATTTCCAAAATTTCTGGAGGAAAAATTCACACCAAAACTAGCAGTTCAAGGAGGATGCTCAGGGGAACACCTGTTATTAAGGGAGACAACGTATGCAAATGGAAGCAGGACTTGACACAGGCTTAATATTTCAGACAAATGGGTTAAGAGATGCAAGAGCTAAGAAAGTAAGGGAATAGCTCAGGCGAGACCACTTACTTCCCCCGTTCCTCAAGTTTTCACGTGGAGTCACCCTATTAAATCAATACTGATCATTTGGTTGGTATAAGATAGCCATTGGCCCACCCTTCTCCCTTTCTAGGATTGAATCTATTCAAAGGTCAAAACATCAGTAATTGGGTCTCTTTCATTCCCTCTCTGCCTGTGATTATGAGAAAGTGACACTGGATAAATCTTCTCTGCAGCATCAGAACTTCCCCCAGCTGTGTCTACAGCTAGAGTGGGAGTAGAAGATAAGCGGGGACTGCTAATATCATCTGTTCCTTACATCTAAGCGAAAGTGAGAGCAAAACAACCAAACAAACAAACAAAAAGAGAAAATGTGTCCCCACCAGACACACAGGAAAAAGAAATGGCAAAAGGAGTTCCTCAGACAGAAGAAAAGTGACCCCTGGGGGGAGACATGGAAATTCAGGAGGTAACAACAAGCAATGGAGGTGGTAAGCACGTGGAATAAATCTAAATCTACTGACATAAAAAAAGGCATCACAATATGTTTAATATGCCTAATTGGAATACATGGCAACACAAATTGTGAGCAGCAGGTGGTAAATGAAGTTAAAGTGTGTCAAGGTCCTAACAGGATCAAGCAAGTGGTCAAAGTAATCATTTTCATTAGACTCTAATAAGCTAAAATGTATTTTATAATCCCCAGGTTAACCAGTAAAATATCAGGAATGAGAGCAAAACCAAAGGATCTTTAACAAATTAGTCAGGCAGAAAAACAGATTGATAAAAATATTTAAATACTAAAAATGGAAGGAAAAAAGGGAACATAAAACAGGTGGGCTAGTTGGAGATAAATAATAAAATGGTAGAAACAATAAACACATATAGAAGTAAACTAAATACTCGAGTAAAAGTATATTATTATTAGACTGGTTAAAAAAGTAAAACGTTTTATGCTGCTTACAAGAAAACCACCTTCAATATACAAATACCAAAAAGTTGAAAATAAAAGGAGACATCATCAACCAAGCTATAGTAATATCAAACAGATTTGAGGCAATAAATGAGATAAAGGAAGATATTTCTCAATGATAAAGAGGAATGGAAAACCAGGAAGATACCATTTTCAGTAGCAATAAATAAGCCAAATACATTGTAACAGATCCAGCAAAAGGTTCAGAAGACCTCTTCAGTTTAAGTCTAAAATTAATATGGGGAGGAATTAAAATATAAATAAATAGAGGGACATACATCACCCATGGATTAGAAGGCTCATTATACAGATATCAATTCTCCTCAAATTGATTTGAATCTCAATCAGAATCCCTGAGAGATTTATTTTTGTGTAGACATTGATAAATTGATTCTAAAACTTACACTGAAAATGAAAGGTCAAGAATAGCCTACATGATGTTGAAAAAGAACAAAGCCATAAGATGTATCCAAATATCAAGGCTTATTATAAAATAATAGTAATTCAGATAGCATGCTGTTGCTGAATGGAGATAAAAAATAGACCAATGGAACAGAGAGAGAGAGATGAGAAGCAGACATGAATGATATAGAAGAGGAAGTATAGAAACAGATGCACATACACTTGGTACTCTTGTTTATAACATAAGTGATGCCCCAGTGCAGTAGAGAAAAGGTGGTCTTTTTTAATAAATGGTTCTGATTCAGTTGGTTAACCATATATCAAAACTAAATCTATCTCCATACTATACACACATATCAACTCCAGATGGATTGGAGATCTAACTGTGAAGGTAAAATGATAAACATTTTGGAAAAATAAAATAATTTCAAAAACTTGCCTAGGCTAAAATTACTTAATAAGGATGCAGACCACTAATTATAAAGGGGAAAAAATGATAAATTAAACTACACTAAAACTTTAAAGTTTTATTTATTGACACCATCAAAAGGATCAAAAATCATGCCATAAAGTAGCAGAGAATATTTATAAGACATATACTGACAAAAAAGCTAATATACAAGGGTGCCTGGGTGGCTCAGTCAGTTAAGCGTCTGCCTTCCTTCGGCTCAGGTCATGATTCCAGGGTCCTGGGATCAAGCCCCACGCTGGGCTCTCTGCTCGGTGGGGAGCCTGCTTCTCCTTCTCCCTCTGCCTGCTGCTCCCCCTGCTTGTGCTTTCTCTCTCTCTCTGTCAAATAAATAAATAAAATCTTTTTAAAAAATTAAAAAAAAACCCTAATATACAAAAATCTATAAGGTTCCTATAAATCAGTTAAGACAATGGCAGAGATTCGCAAAAGGCTTCAAAAAAGAGTATCTCTAATGACAATAAGTATATGGAATAGTTGCTAAGTCTGATTACTTGCAAGGGAAAATTAAAACAAAACCACAAAACACAGAAATATTTACTGCAACTGACTGTCAGCAATGGTGCCAAGACAATTCACTGGGGAAAGAACAGTCTTTTCAATAAATAGTGCCGAAACAACTGGATATCCACCTGCAAAAGAATAAATTTGGAACCCTACTTTACACTATATCCCCCCCCCAAAAAAAGCTCAAAATTAATTAAAGAACTGAACGGAAGAGGTAAAACCATAAGATTCTTAGACAAAAATATAGGTACCAATCTTCATAACCTACAACTAGGCAATGGTTTCTTAAATATGACACCAAAAGAATAAGTAACTAAACAAAAATTTGATCAATTAAACTTCATCAAAATTAAAAATATTTGTGCACCAAAGGATATCATCTAGAAAGTTGAAGACAACTCAAAAAATGGGAGAAAATCATGTATCAATGCAAATCATACATCCAATAAATTTCTAGTATACTGGATATAAAGAACTACTACAATTCAACAATAAAAAGACAACTCAATTAATAAACAGGCAAGGGATTTCTCCAAAGGAGATACGTAAGTGGGAAATAAGCACATTAGAAGATACTCATTAGCATTAGCCATTAGGACAATACAAAACCACAATACAATACCAGTTTACACCAACTAGGATGGCTATAATCAAAAAAGGAAAACAAAAAGTATTGGTGAGGATTTGAGAAATTGGAACCTTCATACATTGTTGAGGAAAACGTAAAATAGTGTAGCCATTTTGGAAAAATTTGGCAGGTCCTCAAAAAGTTAAAGATAATATTACCATATAACCCAGCAATTCCACTCCTAGGTATATATTCAAGAGAACCATGAACAAATGCCCACACAAAAACTGCACATAAATGTTTATTCATAATACTCCCAAGTGGAAATGAACCAAATTTCCGTCAACTGATTAATCTATAAATCAACATGGTATATCTGTACAATGAAATATTAGTCACCCATAAAAAGGAATGAAGTGCCAATTCATGCTATAACATGGAAGAACCTTGAAAACATGCCAAGTGAAAGAAGCCAGACACAAAAGGCCACAAACTGTAAGGTTCCCTTTATACAAAATGTCTAGAAAGGCAAGTCCATAAAGACAGAAAGTACTACGGAAAGTGGTTTTTAGGGCCTGGGGTAGAGGAAAATGGTATATAGCTTCCAAGAGTTGTCGAGTTTCCTTTTGGGACAATGAAAATGTTCTGAAATTAGATAATGATGATTGTTGAGTAACATTGTGAATATCCTAAACAGCACTGAATGGTACATTTTTAAAGGGTGAATATTATGGTATGTGAATTACATCTCAATTCTAAAAATATAAAACAACAATCGATGCCACAACACATCCATCAGAATGACTAAAATGAAAATGGCTGACTACCTTCTGTTGCTCAAAATGTGTAACAACTGAACCTCTCACACACTTCTGGTAGAATTACAAATTGCAACAATCACATTGAAAACTCCTTAGCTGTTTCAACTAAAACTGAAAATAGGCACACCCTATGATCTTGCAATTCTCTCAGCTACAGAAATATGTATGTTCACACAATTCACATAATGTATATTGCAAGGATGTTCACATCAGCTCTATTCATATCCCTAAGCTGGAAACTACCCAAATGTCCATCAATAGATTAAAAACATTGTGGCAATGTTTGTGCATTGTTGCACTACATACAGCCATAAGGATGAACAAATTATTGCTCAGGCAACAACAGAGATAGATCTCACAAACATAATGCTGAGCAAAATAAGCTGTGCACAAAAGAATACCAACTATCTGATTCCATTGATATAAACTTGAGAAATAGGTAAAACACATCTACTATATTAGAAGTCAGGGGGCATGTGGTAATGAGAAATGGGTAGCATGAGAGACCTTCTGAAATTCTGGAAATGTTTTCTTTTGCTCTTGGTGCTGGTGACAAGGGTGGGTTAGCTTTATGAAAATCACTGAGTTACATATTTATATGTAGGGCACTTATTTGCATATATATTACACTTCAATTTATAAAATTTATAAAACTAACATTTCAAATTACTTGATGACATTTTGGACTGGAGATGATAACCATAAGATTTATGTGGCAATCCACTAAAGACTTCCCTCCAATGGGGCGCCTGAGGGGCTCCATCAGTTAAGCATTGGATTCTTGATTTCGGTTCAGGTTGTGATCTCAGGGTCACGAGATGGAGCCCAGGGTCAGGCTCCTCACTGAGTGTGGAGCCTGCTTGGGATTCTGTCTCCCTCTGTCCCTCCCCTGCTCTCTCTCAATCTCTCTCTCTCTCATACTGTCTCAAAAAAACCCAAACAAGTACTTCCCTCCAAGCTGGAGACCAATCTAATAACATACTCTTGTAAGAGCTGGTAATTAATTTCAAATGTTTATAATATATTGGCAATACTTTCCCATTTCCCATTTGATTCTTTCATTGCTACAATCATGATATTCCATAGCACTGGCCTTCTCCTGCTACAAACTTAGTAGCGTAGTCTCCAAAAAGGATATGAGAGTAAAAAGACCTGATTTTTTTTAGTGAAGCTATCCTGGTCCCTGGGGAATATCACAGTCTTTTCCAGGTTTTCTCATTAGAGCTTAGAATATTTAGGAGGACTGAGATCAAGGTTATTCGCCTACAGATTTAAGAACCTATATTATCTGATTTGAAAAAGTATAAAAGAATTTATTTATTTCCAGTTTTAGGCTGTCTCCAGGATTTCTCAAATAGTAATAATCAGTATGATTCCATGTCAAATTATATATACGCAAAGGAATTTAAAATTTCACTTAATCCTAGTCTTTATAATCAGCTACTACTACTGATCATTCATGCTTAGAATAAAATGAATAATTTTGATATTTGTAATATTACAAGCTGTGCATCTCCTTATTGGGGAAAAAATTTTTTATTAGCTATTAAATTTTTACACTTGCAAGAGTCCACAATATTTTTCAAGGCTGAATTCAACTCCAATTCCCTGCCTTCACATTAAAGCCTACATAAACTACTCCATAGGAATAGTTATTTAATATTTTATTAGAGCTTTTAATTTTACTATCCCCTCAGTAACTTATTCCCTTGCTTACAAACCTTATGGTCAAGAAATTCTTCCGAAGAGCTAATATGAATTTTCCATTCTGTGTTTCCCACCGTTCTGAAAGGCTTGTTAAATCTCCCTATGTTCCACCAACTCTTCTCTAATGACACAACTCCTTTTTTGTTCTGTTTTCATTTCTAATGCCAACTCTTGCCGCCTGTTGGCTGGCGTAAACAAGCTGCCCTAAATGAGCATAGCATATATGCTAAGGTCATCAGCGTAGGATCGGAAAGCTTTCATATTCTGAGTGTAATCTTAGCTAAATTACTTAACTTCTGTCAACCTCAATTTCCTAATCTGATAAATCGAAATAATAATAGTATCTACTCCACTGGGTTACTGTGAAGATTATATGACACAGAATATGAGGTAAGCCAATGCTTTCTTGTACTAAAAGCTCAATTGTGTTATAATTATTACTGTACTTGTTAAGATATTTTTGGTTGCAAGTCATTGAAATGCCTAGACTTACTCAAAAAGGGGAAAGCAGGGAAGAGTATTTGAATGGCACTTGGTAGAAGAATTCGAGAATCAAAGCTTTGGATACCCAGCCATTGGGGTCATTCAGGGGGACAGCTGCTTGGGTCTAGCACCATCAGCATTAATGGGATACAACACCAAATGTGCTCTTTCTCTCTGCATTCCAAGTTCCAAATTCAGGAAGAGAACCTTATTACTCCAACATGGTTCCACTGACAGAGGGTCAAATAATATGTACAATTTCACCCTTCCAGAAGCATAAAAGTCATGTCAAAAAAATACTTAAATGTTTTCTTCAAAAATGTCACCATTGCATCTCACTTGATTCCATAATAAGAATGCCAAGTAGGGAAAGAGGATAAAAGTTCAAAGGCATACGGGGCGCCTAGGTGGCTCAGTCGTTAAGCGTCTGCCTTCGGCTCAGGTCATGATCCCAGGGTCCTGGGATCGAGCCCCGCATCCGGCTCCCTGCTCCGCGGGAAGCCTGCTTCTCCCTCTCCCACTCCCCCTGCTTGTGTTCCCTCTCTCGCTGTGTCTCTCTCTGTCAAACAGACAAACAAGTAAATAAATAAATAAATAAAATCTTTAATAAAAAAAACAAAAGTTTAAAGGCAGAGATCAGACAAGAGATTTGCTCAAGGCCACATAGCAGTCTATGGTGAAGCCAAAACAAAAGCCCCGTCTCCTGACTTGGCTACCTGCTAAAATGCATGCTTTGCTTTAGCTCCAGGAGGGATCTATTCCAGGTCTGGGGGCCCTGCCACACATTTGCCCTTTCATCTGTACTTGAACATCAGAGCAGCGGCAAACACAAGTAGGTAGAAAACCAAAGATACTCACTGTGTTCAGAGCAGATACACTGTGTGACTTGTGTAAAAAACAAAATGAAGACTGTGTAAGCAAAGAGGACAGACCACCAGCATACTGAGTAAAGGAATCTCAACAAAGGCACAAACCAGGAGAAATTTACTTCAGTTTCAGGAAAAGAAAAAAAAAAAAGAAAAGATTGTGCATATGGAGGAAAAAAACAAAACAAAAACCTCAAAACACTGGTGTAGCTTACCTTGCCAATGCAGCACGGGCCGATCACCTGTATTCTTTTTTTTTTAAAGATTTTATTTATTTATTTGAGAGAGAGAATGAGAGAGAGCACATGAGATGGGGGCGGGTCAGAGGGAGAAGCAGACTCCCCGCTGAGCAGGGAGCCCGATGTGGGACTCGATCCCGGGACTCCAGGATCACGACCTGAGCCGAAGGCAGTCACTCAACCAACTGAGCCACCCAGGTGCTCCCAAAAATTCAGGATTTTTTTTTTTAAGATTTTATTTATTTATTTGAGAGAGAGAGAATGAGAGACAGAGAGCACGAGAGGGAAGAGGGCAGAGGGAGAAGCAGGCTCCCTGCTGAGCAGGGAGCCCGATGCGGGACTCGATCCCGGGACTCCAGGATCATGACCTGAGCCGAAGGCAGTCGCCCAACCAACTGAGCCACCCAGGCGCCCAATCACCTGTATTCTGATGCATTTACTTACCACCCATCGCATCCAGTCTCAACAGAACAGCTAAGTTACAACTAGAAAAGCCAGTAGACTCACAGTGCGTTCTAGTTGAAAACATACAAAATGGGGCAATGAAAAAAAAAAAAAAAGAACTAGGCTGTTTTCCTCAAAATATTTACGGAAACCATGCTGCAAAACTCCTGAAGAAAAAAATAAAAGAGGATTATTATGAGGTGAAAGGAATCAAGGAAGAAAGAGAAACGAATATAGGAAAGAAAGGCCTTTCAGTGAATTTGTACTGCACATGTGCACTTATTTTATTCAGAAGCGTGTTGCTGCAGAACCCAGCAGGGGTAAACTATTATTTATCTCTGGTTATTAGCCAAGCCTAAATTGTGTAGCAAAAATAACAAAGGATTTTCTTTACATCTAATTAGACATAAAGGCTAGAACAATGTTCTTGTGAAAGGATGCTTTTAAGATGCTTTTTTGGAATTGAAAGAGTAACAACATTTGTTTTGTGTGGTAAACAGAAGCCTCTTGGCAGTACAGTTGCTTTCATTTTGAAACTGCCAAGAATTATTTGCTAATCTATGGAATTTCAATGACTTTCCCTGCCTGTGAGTCATATGGATGCTAATCTAGAATAAACAGGCTGCCTAGGAGAACACAGGGGCTTAATGTGGGCAGTGGGCAACTCCCCTCCGCACCAGGACGCACAGTCTGGTGCTCACAGTACTCCACCAGGGGCAGAGGGCGGAAGAAGTGAAGAAGACCGAGAAGACAATGTAAACGGAGCGAGAGAAGACAAACCCAGAAGTCTCTGCACACCCCCGCCCCCTTGCAACAAAAAAGAAATGCAATAAGGGAAGGAAGGACAGGAGAGAAAAGCAAGAAGAGTGAGAAAGGATGACACAATTCCTGAAGGCAGAATTGTGGAGGCAGATGGCAAAGTGTCAATAAATAAATAAAGACAAAGGAAGAAGGAAAAAGAAGAAATGGGAGAGGGTTGGGTAAACAGAGCAAGAACATAGAAAGTGAAGGGAATAACAGGGACAAAATAGGAAAAGGCATGGGAAGACGTTGGGAAGCAAGAATAGCCTAATATAATTTGGAAGGACTGCAGAGTTGTCTAAAGGATAATGGTGTTTGACAGTTTGATATGTATTTATAGCTGTTTCCAGTTCTCTCTGAATACTATCTAGGATTATCAAGATTTTCTGGGGTTTATCACCCCAGGCATGTAGGATTAACAGCCCAATTAAGTAAAGAGTTATTGTCCAATCCCATTCTTAGGCTCGTATAGCACTCTTCTCAGATTCTCTGAGGATGGTACACAAAATGCAATAACCAGGGGAAAGGTAGGAGTGTGTGTGTATGTGTGTGTGTACATTTATCTATGAATAAGTAAAACTTTTCAAAATCTAGGTTAGAAATTCCCAAAAATACTAGGTTCAGAGAACATCACTAAATTAGCAAATATTATTTAGCATCTACTATGTATCAGACACTGGGAATTCAGTGAAAAAAAGAAAAAAAAAGAAAGAAAGACAGACAGACACAGCGTCTGCCACACAGAGCTGAAAGACCAGAATGGGGAGTACTTGGTAAATGGTGTGACAGAGGAGGTAATACAGAATGATGGCGATCATGTAACCAGAGACCCAACTCAGCCCAAGTGGAAAGTAATGTCTGAGCTGAAAACTTAAAGATGATTGGAAACTCACCAGGTTTAGTTAGGGAGGAGTGTTGCAAGGAAACAGGAAGAAAATGTTGAAAGAATAACGGGAAGGAATAACAGAACAAAAGAAGAGTCCTTTTGCTTTACAATTAATTTTCCCCCATGCCTCTGAGGACAATGGATGATGTTCATGTTCAAAGAGAATGTTTTGAGGAAAGCAGAGCCATGTCACAAGGGACTTACACATCTGCAATGGATTTAGGGCTTCATAATCTGGGCAATAAAATGCTACTGAGATATTGCTGGGGGGGACTCACCCTACAAAACTTTTATTTTATAAATATCACTCTTTGTAAAATGAATGAAAAGTGGAAAAGACAGGTGTCAAGAAGATCAGTTAAGAAGCTCTTATAGGGCGCCTGGGTGGCTCAGTTGGTTAAGCGACTGCCTTCGGCTCAGGTCATGATCCTGGAGTCCCAGGATCGAGTCCCGCATCAGGCTCCCTGCTCGGCAGGGAGTCTGCTTCTCCCTCTGACCCTCCCCTGTCTCATGCTCTCTCTCTCTATCTCATTCTCTCTCTCAAATAAATAAATAAAATCTTAAAAAAAAAAAAAAAGAAGCTCTTATAAACAACCCGTATAAGAGAAGACGGTGGGCTGGACCAAGTTAGCAGCAGTGAGATGAACGAGATGGATCTGGATTCTTGAGATAGTAACTTGCAGAATCAACGGGATTAGGTGATTGACTGAATTTGGAGAGATCCAGGTGATACCCAGAGTCAGTCTGTACAAGCTGGGTAGATGGTGTTGCTTTTTACTAATCTGAGCGTAAGGGATCAGAAAGGGTCGCAAGTCAAGAAGTTACAGGAAGATCAAGCTCCTTGACACCAGGACACATGAGTCCTTAGCAACTCTTTGTTGACTGAACTGAATAGATCTTTCTCCTCATTACTAAGGATGGCAAACCTTAGGGGCGCCTGGGTGGCTCAGTTGGTTAAGCGACTGCCTTCAGCTCAGGTCATGATCCTGGAGTCCCTGGATCGAGTCCCGCATCGGGCTCCCTGCTCATCAGGGAGTCTGCTTCTCCCTCTGACCCTCCTCCATCTCATGCTCTCTGTCTCTCATTCTCTCTCTCTCAAATAAATAAATAAAATCTTAAAAAAAAAAAAAAAAAGGGGCGCCTGGGTGGCTCAGTTGGTTAAGCGACTGCCTTCGGCTCAGGTCATGATCCTGGAGTCCCTGGATCGAGTCCCACATCGGGCTCCCTGCTCGGCAGGGAGTCTGCTTCTCCCTCTGACCCTCCCCCCTCTCATACTCTCTCTCTCTCTCTCTCTCATTCTCTCTCTCAAATAAATAAATAAAATCTTTAAAAAAAAAAAAAAAAGGATGGCAAACCTTACACTCAAAATGGAGTCCATCTCCCAGTTTCAGGAAATCTAATACTCGAGATGCTAAATGCAGAGCAAACATAAAACCCACAACAGAGATAGTCCTGAGGCCTGAAAGCTTCATTTAAGAATGCAGACATAGGTTTACATACTTTATAGGTATTGATTTTGCCAGGGAGATGAACAGTTGTAAATAATCGTATCCTTGTTAATGCTTTAAAAGAAGCCCACTTTAGACTTCAGGCTTCAGGATGACGAGTGTTAACTTCTATCTTACTATATTCTTGAGTGCATGCATGCTTATTTAAAGATCATTTTAGTACGCTTTGTAAAAGACAAATAAGGTAGTAAAATCGTTTCATTTCACCCCTAGAATCAGAGCTCTCTGGGAGTTTTAAGATCCAAACAGTGAAAACAAACAGCAGGATCTAATAAAAATTAATTCTTAATTTGCTGTATTTTAGCACCTCTTTGCCACACATAGATGCTCACACATGTAACTGGTGGTGGAGAAAGGGACACCAGCTAGTGGATGCTAAATCAACCAATCATCACCTGAATGAGCTCTTCTGCCCTTCTATGGAGCTTCCAATGCAACTCAGAGAAACTCAGTTCTCACTCAACTCAGTTGTCAGTCTATTTAATAATTCAGAATGGAAACGGCTCTAGTACTAAAGGATAGGATGTTTCAGGGGATGGCCATTTCAGTATGTAAAGGAAGAACTTCTAAATGTCAGAAAAGGGCAAAATCTTAGGAGCCCACATGGGACATGTGGCTCTGAAAAGCAGAACAAATATCATTGTTTTTATGGTTAAACTGTCCTGTTAATTTCCATATCAGAAGTAATTTTTTATTAATGCTAAAATTCCATTCCCTGTTGTTCAAAACTCCAGAAGTAGCCGTGTTGTTTCCTAAATTATTAGCGATCGGAGAAAACTTTCAAAACCTAAAACCTACAAAGGATGTACCCCTTTATTCATTATGATACATTATTTACCCAGCAGAGACCTTTTCCTCCTCATTTTTAAATGGGGATAATAATTATTCTCTTTGGAACTATTGCAAAGCTTAAATGATTTAGTGCACGTGAACATTTAACAAACAGGATGCTGACCCATGTGAGGTGGATGACAAAGGCCAACAGAACTGATTTTTTTTTCTTTTTTTTTTTTTATAAACCGGATTGAACTCTATAGGGAACCAGCCAGAAATAGTTTTTCCTCCAACCAGTTCCTTCAAACATGCTGTGCTGGATGCCTTTTCTGGTCTGAGACAACACTTTCAGTGATTCCTTCAGCTTTCTGGTCCCTTCATTTATGAGAAAAAAGTCACACTTTGGCAACTGAGAAGTGGCTTTCATAGATTACACAGCCTAGTGTATACCAGCATGGCAATTTCATATCCAATTCAGTCTATCCTCACATCAATTTATAGATGACCCAGGCTCGGAGAGGTCTATGGGGAAGATGGGCTTTGACTCTTCCTTCTTATTTTATTTTTCCTTCCCTCCTCCCCTTATTTTCCTCCTTTCTTCTCCTCTCTGAGGCTGCTTGGTCTCCTTTCTGCTCCTGTAGTGGCAGCTCAGGGGGAGGCATGGGGCAGGAAACAGGACAGAGCGCTGTGTCATCTGACCTTTGTTCCTTCGGGGTGGCAGACGCCTATACGCTCCCTGGCCTGTAGATCACGTTCACAGCTCTTTCATAGGCCTGTAGTGACCTTCCTACCTACTGTACGATGTCCTCAAGCAAGCAGAACAATAGCCACCTGACCTCTTGCAACACCCCACCGTTCATCTCCTGCTACCAGCAGATACTCCTCTAACTTCATGCTGCTGGGGGCTTCTCACCTAGGCAGGCTAACCCCCCGGGCACGGTCCCACCAAAATATCTTGAGCCCAGTTCCCTTTTAAGGTGCTCAATTAGCCCAGAGAAAACTCATCTCTTCTTGTCAAACTGAGGGTTGAAGATTCCTCCTGCTTGTTACTGCCCTCCCCTATTGGCCGGCTGTCACAGACCACTCCAGTCAGCTTCTCAACTTTAGAATTCTCCAGGCAGCTGCCAAATAGCAATCTCTCTATTTCTGTGTACTCTAAAACTCAGAATGCATGCCAAGCACTTCGGAGAACTCTCCCACCCTTGCCTTCCTCCTGTCTCAGAATCAGGTGAGTAAACTAGTCTCTGCGAATGAGCACACATCCAGTTAGTGTGAGAGATGCCCTTCTCCCATCTTGCAGCCGCCTGCAAATCCCTGAGGAAGCCTCTCGGAGCCTCCCTCACTGACTGGACGGCAAGGAGAGGAGAAAAACAAACACTATTTATTCCAAGCCGATTACGCCTCACTCTCATGCATTTCTTTCTTCATTTTCGATCTTCTGACTATATAGGTTGCATAGTGAGAGAAGAATTCAAAGGACCTTCCTAGAAGAGGTTTCTCCACGACAGCATCATTAACACTATGGAGAAGACCCTTTCTTGTTTGAGGAGGCAGGGCTGTGCATTATAGGATCTTTAATGGTGTCCCTGCCCTCTATACACTAGATGCCAGGACCTTCCCTTCCCCTTGAGGTATGACAACCAAATATGTCTCCAGACGTTGCCAAATAGCCTGTGGGGGCAAAATCACTCTCAGCCAAGAATTTGCTGTAGTTAGCTACAGGAGGTGTTCTGTATAGAACTTGTCTAAAAAAGATGCATGGCCTTCACCTCATTTCTCTCCGAATTTTATAAGATACATGCAAGTGGAGGGCGCCTGGGTGGCTCAGTTGGTTAAGCGACTGCCTTCGGCTCAGGTCATGATCCTGGAGTCCCCGGATCGAGTCCCGCATCGGGCTCCCTGCTTGGCAGGGAGTCTGCTTCTCCCTCTGACCCTCCCCCCTCTCATGTGCTTGCTCTCTCTCATTCTCTCTCTCTCAAATAAATAAATAAATAAAATCTTTAAAAAAAAAAAAGATACATGCAAGTGGAATGATCTCTCAGGTGTGTTTTCAGGAAAATAGCATATTACCAACTCAGACTCTCAAACTAGCACCCAGACTATCCAAGAATAAAACAATACAATTTAAATTACCTCTGATGACTTTACCTAAGCAGAATCAACCTAAAGAAAAACTTTTATCTTCACAGATCGAATAAATCTTCACAGGCCCTTAAGATGACAGATATTTTAAAAATAAATACTAATTAGAAATGTAAGAAGCTTTTCTTTTAAATAATACAGCAATTGGACAGCATTTGTTAAAATAATCAGATTCAAAAGATAGTGTAAAAATATAACTCAAGTGGCCATACGATTGCTTAGCTTAAAAGAAAGATTGTTTTATGGTACTAGAATTTGAACTATTTCTTCTTCCTCCCATTGCTCCCCTTATTCAATTGCATTCTCTCAAATTTTAAATCAGGAAGGTTAAATTGAAGAAACCTTTGTTCTTTGGAAATGAACCTATTACCTCATAATCCCCTTAGTCCTCTGCCAACCATTCTGCAACTCTCTAGTTGGTTCCTTCATTCTTCCCCTCTTTCTTGCTTCTGTTGAGATGTATAAGAACATTTTTAGGAGACCTGCAACCCTAAGTTCATGCCACAAGGATACCCAAGGTTACCATGAGGTTACTTTATAAATTCAAGCAAGCCCTTCTCTAAGATATCATTTCTCTAAAGTAGAGAGAACAGTTTCCTTACATGGTTGTTATGTCAATTAAATGAGTTAATTAAAGAGGCACATAACAACAAGCACAGAATTCATTTGAGTCTTTCCCCTTCTCTTCTCCTGCTAAGTGATTTCTTAATAGGAGATATGAAAAGCATGATACACCTGCTGTGTATTTACCATTATATGTTAAAACAATGAAGGTAAAAAAACAATACAGTTTTTAATGCACTGCAATTTAAACAATGTCAAATCAATAAAACAATAAAAAATGCATAAATATGAATAGAAAAGAAATATAAGGATACAGTTATTAACAGTGATTATTTTAGATGGTAGAAATATGAATAGATATTTGTCCTTTTCACTGTTCTCTGTTTTCTGTGTATAATTAATATTTAATTTCCTAATGAAAAGCATAAATAAACTTCATGGGAAAAGAAAAGAAACTTTTTAGAGTAAAATAAATTTAAATGTTCTCATTAATGAAAGCAAGTTTACTGGGCTAACTAGTAACTCAGAGAAATAATCCTCACACTAAATAAGATAATGTTTTTTCATATTCCTCCCTGAACTGTTTTCCTGCCTATATTATGAGTGAATCGAACACCAATGGTGCTCAGACTCTGTCTACAGCAGGGACTCTGGGCTTTGCTTTTTATAAAAAATACGGTATTTTTCAAATGAATCTAGCCATTATCATGATAATAGCATTAATCTAATCAGCTTTTTAATAAGGCAATTATACTTATGCAGATTAATACTAAATAGTATGATAATTAATGTGGCTTAGGCCATGTCTTTTTTTCTAGCACAGAATAAATATCAATAGTTACGAATATCTATTCACAACATTTCAGTTCAGTTTTGTCTTTTATCTGCTGACTTAAGAGTTACTCAAAGTGCTGAAGTAGCGCCTCAGTGGGAGTCTAATCCACATCCCACGTCGCCATTTTAATTCAGAACCTCCTAGACCCCAGTTAACTACTGCCTCTCTGCCCTACCGTCCCCAGCTGTGACCTTCAAAGCGAAAAATGACTTCAATCAAGAACTCTCTTACTCTACTGCAAACAGTCACACATCTATTTTCCTATAATACTGTGTTCTCCTTTAAGACAAAGGGCAAGATCTTTTCTGTATTGCTAAATCAGTTGCTAGAACATAGAACATGTTCAATCATAAATACATGATGAATGAATGAATGAATATTTGAAATGGAAGGAACCTTAAAGATCAGATAGCCCTACTGTCTACTGACTTTCAGAACACTTTCCTTAGCATAAACAACAAATGGTCTGTCAGACTTTCTTTAACTCTCATTATCCTGTGACAGGACACTTGGGACTATAATCCTCTTCACCTGATTTCAGAATCCAGGTCCATACTAAGCCTGCTTTTAACTGAAATTTGTGATTCATGGATTATTTTTCATGGGGGCCTCTTTTATTTGCCTGCCTTCTGTTTTTCTGAACATATCACACTAGTGTAGCTCTGTCTAAAGCTTCTTCCAAATCATAATTCTAAAGAGTACCACTCTGAACATATCTCATCCCTATTTACACTGGTTTCAACTGTCCACAAGGCAATATCCAAATTATTTGATCTGCAAATCAGGAACCAGCTGCCAGTTTCCATCTCCATGCTTTGCCACTTATTAATTTATTCTTATAATCATTAAGTATTTATTGTACATCTACTCTGTTCCTCATACTATGCTGGATCCTGGGGTGTAAGAAATAATTTTGACCTGCCCAGAGCATAAAGTCCAATGGACAACATGTAACAACATTTTAGAGTAGTATTCTTCCTGGTTTCACTTTCAACTGAGAAACCAAATAGATATAAATTTACCAACATGAGTATGAAACAGTTATTCCCCCATATGCAGAATTTATAAAGAGGCTGAAGAACCACTCAGTACCTCACAGATCAAGGATATTTAAAAAATCAGATTTCCACTTATGGCCATAATAAAGTCCACCATAAACAACACAAGAATGGAAAAAACTATATGAGGACTGTTCTTAGATACTGGATAATAGGTGTCACAGGACTTCGATCCCCGAGAGAAGGGAAACAGATAAAGTGAGCCCTATGATCACATCAGCATTATGCTTCTTCTAGGCACTTTCCAGACTGCAGTGCAGGGAGAGAGATTCCAAGCAGAGAGAGCACGGCGGCCTTTCTGAGTTAAGGAGACAGAGATCAAAGTGTGGGTAGCTGAGGTGGTTAGAATTTGCAGGGCAAAGTACTAGAGAGGAGGGAGCTATGCAGAGAAAGGACTGCAGATATCTGCATAGGGATCCTCCTGAGTCTTTGGTTGAATATTATCTGTGCTCATATAAGGTAAAGCTCCATGAGGCAGAAAAGGAACAACCATCAGAGAGATTGGAGCTGAACAATTCCCAAAGTTCACACAGGCCTGGGAGAGATGAGCACTGTGACTAGACGCATGGGAGAGAAAATGTGTTGAAAATGAATACACTCATGGGGCGCCTGGGTGGCTCAGATGGTTAAACGTCTGCTTTCGGCTCAGGTCATGATCCCAGGGTCCTGGGATCGAGTCCCACATCGGGCTCCCTGCTCCTTGGGAGCCTGCTTCTCCCTCTGCCTCTCTCTCTGTCTCTCATGAATAAATAAATAATCTTTAAAAAAAAAAAAAAGAAAGAAAATGAATACACTCAATAGAAACTCCAGAAGGGTCACATATTAATAATGGACTAAACAGCCCTAGAATACTCTGGAAACACCAGAAGGCTACTCTGGAAACACCAAAAGGAAACCTAAAAAGAAAAAAAATTTCAAAATGATCATGAAGAGCCTTAAATTACTTAGCTGTCAGAAAAAACAAATTTTAACACTCTTTAAAAGAAGACAACAGGGGCCCCTGGGTGGCTCAGTCGTTAAGTGTCTGCCTTCGGCTCGGGTCATGATCCCGGGGTCCTGGGATCGAGCCCTGCATCGGGCTCCCTGCTCCGTGGGAAGCCTGCTTCTCCCTCTCCCACTCCCCCCGCTTGTGTTCCCTCTCTCACTGTGTCTCTCTCTGTCAAATAAATAAATAAATAAATCTTTAAAAAAAAAAAGACAACAGACTTGAGAAAATCAACAATGTGAGATTGACAATGTACAGCATCCATAAACAAATAACAATAGGACTTCTGCTTCTATCAATGGAGTAACTACTACAGAAATGTCCTCCCATAGGAAAAAATTAGAAACTATGAAAAATATAAGAAACAGCTTTTTCAGGACTTCCAGGTAAAATATAGGATGCTAGGTTAAATTAGAATTTCAGACAAAGAATAAAATTGTTTCACTAAATAATTTTAGTGAAAGTATGTCCCATGCAACATTTGAGACATACTGATACTAAGAAAGTATCTGCTGTTTACCTGAGATTCAGGTAAATAAAAATTACAGGTGCCCTGTATTTTTATTAGCAATCCTATGTACATTGGAAAACAGTCACAGGACTGTGAATACTGAAAGGAGGGAAAATAATGAATTCTCAATCTAGGGGAAAAAAAGCTTTCAACAAATAAGATAACCAAAGACTTTTTCAGAAATACAAAAGGTAAGAGAATTCATTCTCAAACTTGTAACATAAAAAATGTTAAACTTCTCCAGGGGGAAGATTCTTACACAAGATATAAACTCAGAGCTACACACACATGCACACACACACACACACAATGAAGAGCACTAAAATGGTAAATATATGGGTAAACATAGATTTTCATAATTTTCTTAAAAGATTAATTGGGAAATGAGACTTCCAGAATGGCAAAATATCAACTCTACTCCCCAATAAAACTTGATAAAGTTGTCAAAAACAGTAATTTCAGGGCTCTGGAAATCAACCTCAGGCATACGACAAATTTAAAAGTGTTTATTCAAGAAAAGCTACCGACCCTTGTGTAGAAACGGTAAGAGTGTGTGGTGTTTTAGCCAGGGGGCTATCATACAACCCTCCCCTGGCTACATCAGAATGGTAATCCTACCCCAAGAGAGTAAGCTCTGAAAAACAGACTTTGCTACCAGAGGGGGCTGACTTGATTTTTAAGTAGACCATGGGAAAACAGTATGTCCCTGCACGTAGTTGGCAGCCAAATGGTAGGTCATGTTACACCTAATCTGAAATTGCTGTTTTGACTGGGGCAAGCGACAGATCAGCTAAATAGGCAGAAATATAACAGGGTAATCCATGGAATGAGAACATCATAGTAGGCTTCGAGAAACTCCTATATACTTTGATGGTCTGAAAGGCTGTGTGCATTTACAAGATTGTGCACAGGATAAAGAAAAGGTGGTGGGGGGGAACCAGCCAGGAACACCACCCCCAGATGAAAACTTGTGCATGCTCAGAAGAGACAGGAGAGCAGAAAGAAAAAAAAAAGGGCCAAACTTATAAACTGCCTGAACTTTGATTGCATTCCTCAATCCAGACACAGATCCATAGGCAATTTGAATTCTTAGTGATTCAAATGAGGTTGTATTTGAGAAGAAACTCTGACCAATTAATGACTAATCACTAAGTTTTATGCTGACAGAGGGATGCTTTTTTAATTGGGACACAAATATCAATGTCCATATACCATCACATACCATGAGGGAGAACATGTCCACAGAATTAGTGCAGGCAAGTCACCAAACGAACGAACAACAATAAAAACAAACCTGGGAGGATTCTAATACAGAGTTGCTATAATATATAATCTAAAATACCCAGCTTTCAGCAAAAACATTGTAAGACATGCAGAGAAATAAGCAACATGACCATACTCAGGGAAAAAGAGCAGTCCATAGAAACAAAGGCACAGACTTTTACAAAGTCTTCAGAGGAGCTATTATAAATATGTTCAAGGAACTAAAGAAATTCATCTAAAGAGTTAAAGGAAACTATGGCAACGTATTCTAATAAATGGAGAATCAATAGAGATAGAAATTATTAAAAAAGACTGAATGTACACAGTATATCATATATATATTACATTTATATATATTTAGACCTATTGCAATTCCTTCTATCAGCATTCTGTAGTCTTTCACATACAGCTTCTATACATATCTTATCAGACTTATATCTGAATACTTTACTTTTTGGAACTATTATAAATGACATTTTTAAAAATTCTCAAATTCTACATGTTACTTGCTGGTATATGGGGTTAGAGTTGATTCTTGTATCCTGGAAACTTGCTAAACTCACTTACTGGTTTCAGAAGTTTCTGATAGATTAGTTGGTATTTTCTATATTGAAATAATATTATCTGTGCACTCACTTTTATTTTTATAGTTTTCCTGAATATTGAATTCTTGGTTTACTTTTTTTCTTTCAGCACTTGAATATTATCCCACTACCTTTTGAACTTCATCATTTCCGGTGAGGGGTCAGCTGTTCATCATATTGTTTTCCTTCCTGGGTGTGAGTTGTTTCTCTCTTGCCATTTTCAAGGTATTCTTGTTGTCTTTGGCTTTGAACAGTTTGGTTCTGTTTGTAGGTGCGAACTTCTTTGTGTCTATCCTCCTTCAAGTTTGTTGAACTTTTGGAAGTCTAAATTAATGTTTTTCTTCAAATTTGGGAGGTTTTAAACTATTATTTCTTTAAATATTTTTTCTTCCACTTTCTCTTTATCCTCTCCCAAGAGCTCATTATGCATATACTCATGGTATACCACAGGTCTCTGAGGCTCTGTTGCTTTTTCTTCCTTTTCTTCTTCTCTGTTCAATTTTGTTTTTCTTTAAGTTTGCTGATTTTTTTTTCTTCTACCATCTCAAATCTACCGTTGAGACCCCTAGGAAATGTTTTATTTCAGTTACATTTTTTATCACCAAAACTTGCATTTGGTGCTTTTTATCAATATGTATCTCTATTGATCATTGTAACTTATTACATTAATAGAAAAAAATGAAAAAAATATATAATGCTTTCAATAGACACAGAAAAAAACTGAACAAATTTTTTTTTTTTAAGATTTTATTTATTTGACAGGGAGAGAGACAATGAGAGAGGGAACACAAGCAGGGGGAGTGGGAGAGGGAGAAGCAGGCTCTCTGCTGATCAGGGAGCCTGATGCGGGGCTTGATCCCAGGACCCCAGGATCATGACCTGAGCCGAAGGTAGACACTTAACGACTGAGCCACCCAGGCGCCCCCTGAACAAATTTAATACTCATTTAGGAAAAATTTTAAACAAACTAGGAACAAAATAAGGGAATAAGTCAAAGGAGCCAAGATAGACATAGAAACATCAATTAAATATCAGTAATGAGCCACCCACATATGAAATTAATTCCATTCACAACAGCCTCAAAAAGTGAAAAAAAAAAAACCAACTAATGCTGAATTTTAATAAAAGAAGTACAAGTCTGGTACACCAAAAACTACAAGACATTGCTGAGAGAAAGGAATGAAGATATAAATAAATTGAGAAGCAATCTATGTTCATGCTCAATAGTGTTAAGAAGGCAATTCTCCTCAAATTGATCTATAGATTCAAAGTAATCTCTATCAAAATACCAGCAGGCTTTTTTTTTGCAGAAATTCACAAGCTGTTCCTAAAATTTATATTGAAATGCAAAAGACTGAGAATACCCTAAACAATTTTGAAAAAGAAAAAAATTAAGAGGACTTACACTTCCAATTTCAAAACTTACTATAATGATACAGTAACCAAAATAAGGTGGTACTTGCCCAAGTAAAGAGATGGAAAATCAAAGGAAAACAACTGGAAGTCCAGAAGTAGATCCTTATGTTTATGGTTAATTGATCTTTAACAAACATGCCAAGGCAATTCAATGGTGGGTAGAAATAATCTTTTCAACAAACAGTGATATGATGATTGGATAGCTACATGTAAAAAGATGAATTTAGACCTTTATCTCATATCATACACAAAAATTAACTCAAAATGAATGATATACCTAAATGTAAGAGCTGAAACTGTTAACATTTTAAAAGAACTCATAGGATATCTTCATGATTTGGGGTTAGGCAGAGTTCTTAAACACTGTACCCAGAGCATAATCCATATAGGAAAAAGCTGATAAACTGGACACCATCAAATTGAAGCTTTTGTGCTTCAGAAAAATACAATTGAGAAAATGAAAAAATAAGCCACAGATTGGGAAAAATATTTTCAAATAATATATCTGATAAACACCTTGTGTCCATAATACATAAAGAAATGTACAACTCAATAATAAAAAGATAAACACAATGAAAAAATTGGACAAAAAAGAATTGAAAAAACTGTAACAAAAAACACATATGCATAACTAATAAGCTATTCCCACTTTTGTAAGCTTGAATACCACACTCCTCAAGAGTCTCTTCTTCAAAATCTATATTTATTTCCCGTATCATTCATTTAACATTTACTCTCTATCATGTGTTGCTAGATGTCCTTATATATGCATGCCTTGACTACCAAACTAGTCTAGACATTTGGAAATATCACTAAACAGCATGTCATGATTATTTGAGGAAGCAGAGACTAGTATGGACTCTACAGAGTAGCTATTGAAGAGTGAGGATCAGAGAGTCGGACTATAAGAGACCTTTCCTACAGCCTCTTCTGTGGAAGACTGAATGTAAAGACTTTTTAGCTCATACTTTCCGCTTTCATGTTTACAGGAAGTTTTCAGAACTTCCTTCACCAAGTCTCTTTAATGTTAACAACTCTCACAATCGACCAGCATTATGCACAATTGGTCTAATACTTTTAAGTTTTATTTCAGCTTCCTTCTTTAAAATAGCGGTTTAATTTGGTCATTGGAACAAGGTTAACAGTCAACTTCAAATTCTATTCTACCATGCCAAACCAGCTGAGACTACCTTCATTAAATTCACATAGCCTTGAGTAATACTAGAGAAGGACTAGATACTCTTTAAGTCCAGTATCTTAAAGATAATATGATATCCTGGGAATTCTACTCTTGTTACATCTGGGTGTGTGGTCTACCAAATTAATAATTATTTCTCAACCTGGTCATTTTCTGTCCATTGGTTTGTTGGGTTTTTGTAATCAGACAGTAAAAGATGCTGCCTCCCTGAACTGGGTACAAATATAAAATAAATAACTAATCATTAATTATGCATGACATTATATACCAATTATTTGTGAAGAAGCCTGAGAGTGTTATAAATATAATCTCATTAGTTTTCTCAAATTTTCCACAGGCTTTAAAGGTAGTCATTGTTATCTCTATATTTAACACATTACTATATTAATAAAAGCTATCGACTCCTTTACATTTTATAAAACACATTTACATTTATCATTCCACTTGCTCTTTTGTGAAGTTGACACTTTTATCATCTTTTTTCCAATGGGAAAGCTTGGGTTTAATCACTTCCAAGATCTTTGTAATCATTAATATTAATGAAGGCTCACCTTTACTCCTAAAGAAGTGCCCTTATTCAAAGGATCACCCTAATATAGAAAAGAGTTGGAGTACCTGGTTTGATATTAGGAAATGAGATAGTAAGGGGCAGAAAGGGAAACCTTAAGGACCAAGACTAAGTGGTATTAATTAACTCCAATGTAGTCAGGGTCTAAAACTTGTTTTGCCATTGCCGCCTTTGCTCCTAGAACATTCCCATCAAAATTTGAACTGGATAATCCTTTTTTCAATTAATTTTTTAATTTAAGTGTCATTAACACCCAATGTTACATTAGTTTCAGGCATACAACGTAGTGATTTGACAAGTTTATGCTATGCTCACGAGTGTAGCTACTGTCTGTCACTATATAACGCTATCACAGTATCATTGACTATATTTTCTATGCTGTGTCTTTTATTCCCATGACTTATTCATTCTGTAATTGGAAACCTGTATCTCCCACTCCCCTTCACCCATTTTGCCCATCTCCTTCCCCTTTAGCAACCATTAATTCTCTGTATTTACAGATCTGATTCTGCTTTTTGTTTGTTTGTTTATCCATTTGGGGGTTTTTTTATATTCCACAGATGAGTAAAATCATATGGTATTTGTCTTTCTCAGTCTGACTTATTTCACTTAGCATAATACCCTCTAGGTCCTTCCATGTTGTTGCAAATGGCATGATCTCACCCTTTTTATGGCTGTATAATATTCCTCTGTGTGTGTGTGTGTGTGTGTGTTCTAATCTTCCTTATCCTTAGTTTATCAGTGAGTGGACTCTTAGGTTGTTTCTGTATCTTGGCTATTATAAATAATGCTGCAATAAACATTGGGATGCATATATCTTCTCAAATTAGTGTTTTTGCTTTCCTTAGATAAATACCTAGTAGTGGAATTATTGGATCATATAGTATTTCTATTTTTAATTTTTTTGAGAAACCTCTGTACTGTTTTGCACAATGGCTATACCAACTTACATTCCCACCACATATATTTAATCCTTGACAGAACATTCTAGAGTAGAAAAAAATATATAAGTAAAAAAGCAATGATGTCTCAAATAGTTACTGATTATACGGCCCATATAGCAAGGTTTATAGCCTCCAAGCTCTCTAAAACCCTGGATTCCTCTAGGTAGCTAAAAAAGTTTTCTTAATTGCCATTAAGGAGTCAAGGCCATTTTTTATGTCCACTTTAGAAAAATGTATATTTGGTTCTTCTGTCCATTTTTATTTTTTTAATTTTTTTGAGAGAGAGCATGCATGTGAGTGGGGGGCAATTGGGCAGAGGGAGAGGAAGAGAGAGAATCTTTAGCAGGCTCCACGCTCAGCAGGGAGCCCAACGTGGGGCTCGATCTCATGACCCTCAGATCATGCACTGAAATCAAGAGTCGGCCGCCTATTGACTGAGCCATCCAGGCAGCCCCCTTCTGTCTATTTTTAAATCAAATTGTTAGTTTTTCATTTGTTTGTTAAGTTGTATGAGTATTTTGTATATTTTGGATATGAACTTCTTATCTGATTTATGGTTTGCAAAAATTTTCTCCCACTCAGTAGGTTGTCTGTTCATTCTGTTATTTCTTTTGCTATGCAGAGAGGCACATGAAGAGATGCGCAACATCACTAATCAGAGAAATGCAAGTCAAGGCCATGATGAGACATCACCTCACACACGTTAGAATGGCTGTTGTCAAGCAGACAAGAGAAAACAGGTGCTGGCAAGGATGTGGTGCAAAGGGAACCTTTATACATTATTAATGGGAATGTAAGTTCATTCAATCACTATGGAAAACAATATGGAGGTTCCTCAAAAAATTAAAAATAGATCTATCATAGGATCGAGCAATTCTAATTGTACACCCAAAGGTCATGCCAACAGAATTTTGACAAGATACATGCACTCCCATGTTCATCGCAGTGTTATTCACAATAGCTAAGATATGGAAACAACCCAAATGTCAATCAATAGACGAATGGATAAAAATGATGTGTGTGTGTGTGTGTGCGCATATAAAATGGAATATTATTCAGCCATGAGAAAGAAGGATATTCACCATTTGAGACAACATGGATGGACCTCACGCACATTATGTTAAGCAAGATAAATCAGAGGAAAAACCAGTGTTGTATGATATTACTTACCTGTGGAATCTAAGATTAAACTTGTAAAAGAGTAAAAAAGCAGTTACCGGGGGAAGAAAGGTAAGGAGATAAGACTGATAGTGTTTGAGGGTAGAGATTTATAATGAGCAGTAAGTAAGTTATAGAGATCTAATGCACAGTATAATGGATACAGACAATATTATACTGTAATTACGTAATGTGATAAATATCACTACAACGCCAAAGTACAATATATAAAGGTATCAAAGTAACACACTGTATACCTCAAATTTATACAATGTTACATGTCAAACTTATTTAATAAAAATATACATGCACACTGCTTTCCAAGAAAGTAAAATGTTCAAGAGAAAAAAAAAGTCAAAAGGCTGCCATCATATACACTCTGCCTCCTGGTGGCAGCTAGGAACAGATGCCATAGAATGCCACTGAAGCAGGCAGCTGAGGGTGAACGTAGCCACTAGAAACTAGCACCTCTGTCAATGACTAGCTCCCTCTTCATGTTGATGACTTTTATACTAAGCATCCTAACACTACTGTTACATTATAACACAATGGTACATTGGGGTTTTTAATATTTGTATTGGGCATTAGTCCTTTAGGCAACTGATAATTATTCTAGCTTAAAAAAAAAACCCAGCAAAAAAAAAAAAAAAAAAGAAGTAGGGGGCACCTGGGTGGCTCAGTCGTTAAGCATCTGCCTTTGGCTCAGGTCATGATCCTGGGGTCCTGGGATCGAGCCCCATATCAGGCTCCTTGCTCCGCGGGAAGCCTGCTTCTCCCTCTCCCACTCCCCCTGCTTGTGTTCCCTCTCTCACTGTCTCTCTCTCTGTCAAATAAATAAATAAAATCTTAAAAAAAAAAAAAAAAAAGGTAGAAGAAGCCAACAAGGGCATGGTATCTTTTGGCCAAAAATAGCCTCTCGTTGTGCAAATACAAAAACCATTGTCCAAGGAAGAAACTGAGGAAGGCAGGAGAGGTGGTACTTAAAGAGCTCTGCTACTAAATGACTGTGAGGGTGGACAAACCACAAAGCCCTAATCTGTAACTTGATTGCTACCTACTGAATTCATTTAAAATATCTGGTATATAGAAGCTCACCAGAAGGAAGGCTTAGAGACAAAAGTCTGGTTTGAGTTTCCGCTGTGCCACAACTTGTCTGTTGTGGTCTTTCTGAATCTCAATGTTCTCATTCAAAAAGTCGAGCTAGAAATGTCTACATGCTGGAGTTAACGGATTATTTTTTTATTTTGAGAAGGAAGTGCGATAATGTTGGCAACGTAACTCTATTGATCATAATTTTTTATTAACTATAAAATTATAAGAATTTGTTAAGCTCTGGCTATCTGATGGAATCTCTCACACCCAATCAAAGCGTTAGGTTTACTCCTTTTTCCACCACCATCCTTAAACCACTCTCAGTGCCCTTCCTGTCACCTTATTTTGACAGAAGAGGTGTCCTGTCCCCTTTAAATCAGGGACAGAAGTCCATCTATACTATAAAGTCATCATGGAGAGACAGGGAAGCAGTAACAGTATGTATATTAGAAGATTTACCTTGAATTAATATTATTTCCCACACACTGCACTGCATTCATTACAATCCATTCAGGTGACCACCACGCCTTTATCTATACTTTTGTGCACTTTAGGCATTTACCACATACACCAAATATCGAGCACAACAGATTTGTAAATGAGTGAATATCTCTTATGGGATTTTGTAAAGTACTGTCTAAATACATGCTAACATTACTAACTCCGATAACTTCATTGAAATGTTTATAACACGATTTTGAGTCACATTTAGCCACCGGGGCGGGGGGGAACTTTCATTTGTTCTTTCACACACTCAAAATTGTTTTTAAAGCACTTACTGTGTTATGCCCTTGGTCAGTTACTAAATACCATGGATGAATCAAATAAGCATGGTTCCTGCCCTTATAGATTTAATAGTCTAGTGGGAGAAAGATAATAAAGCAAGCAAGCAAGCAAGTTAGCATATGCATTGGTCAGGCTGGGTGAGATTATGCTATGCTGATGAGCAACCCCCAAATCTCAATGGCTTCATACCAGCAAAGCTTTTCTTCCCCCCACTGAAGCAATTTGCTCAGTGCAAGTCTATGGGAAAGGTCTGTACATCTTTGTCACTCAGAGAATCAGGCTGATAGATGCTTTACTTTAACGTGTGCTTTCAACAATCTCCGCGGCAGTGGAAAAGGAGTGTGGCAAATCCCACCGTGATCTTGAAGTTCCTGTTTGAAAGTGGTTCGTATCCCTCCTACTTATGTCTCATTATGCAAAGCTAGTCACATGGTCATATTTAAATTTGAAGAGAGTGAAGAAGTATAGCACCACAGTGTGCTCAGATGGAAGAAATGCAAAAATATTCAGTGAATAATTCCAATGATTACCACAATATAAAATTTCAAATAAACGGGGAGGAAACGCCTTACACGGGATGTCTGAAAATTCTCTTGAAACATGAATAGATGAGAAGAACTCAGCCCGATCATGAGAAGAAAGAATTCCTGTCAGAATGAAACATGGGTGGAAATCCCAAGACTGACAAGAGCTTGGCAATTACAAGGAACAGAAAAAGGGTCAGCATGATTGAAGCATGATCACTGAGAAAGGCGCTGGAAAGAAGGGCTGGGATGAGATCCTTTAGGACTTCATCTGCCACAGCTAGGAAGGAGTCTGATGCCAACGAGGGCTTTAAGCCAGGGAGTGGCGTCATCTGACTTCCAGTCGCTGTGTGGAACACAGTGGTGCAGGTCAAGCGTGGGAACCATGATGGTGCAGCATTATTAAAAGTGGAAGGAAATCCACCAGCGCCAGCACCAGAGAAAGAAAGAACAAGTACGTTTCCAGATATACTCTGGTGGTGGAAACAATAAGACAGCCAGATAGAGGAACTATGGGATTCAAGGAAAGGATGATTCAAGAATGACTCCTGGATTTCTGCTCTGAGCCACCACGTGGAACGTGTTATCATTTACAGAGCTGAATAATACAGGCAAAGGACTGGTTTTGTTTGATTATTGTTTTGTTTGTTCTTTTTTTTTTTTGGTTGGCTGGCTGGTTGGTTAGTGAGGGTGGCTGCATGGAAGTTTAAGAGTTTGATTTAAAAGTTAATTTTAGTAAAGCTGTGAGGTATTCAGATGCAGATCAAGGAGGAAGTGCATACATAGTCAGGTCTGGAATCCATAGGTGGTCTGGCTGGTTGGATATATTTGGAGGTTGTTGGCATATATGGGGCAATCGAAGCCAAGGAAATAGATAATATCTCATTGAGAGAGTGAATTTAAGAAAGAGAAGAGGGCTCAGGATGGAGTCCTGGAGAGCTCTGACATTTAGAGGTCAGTAGGACAAGGGCTGGTACAAGGTCCAAGGAGTAGCCAGGGACAAGACAATCTTCCAGCTTTGTTCCATTCCTTCATCAGACCAATATTTATTCTTTGCCTACTGTGGATCAAAACTATTGTAGGTGCTCAGAATATGGTGGCACATAAGCCAGCCAAGGTTTCTGTCCCCAAGAAGCTTACATTCTGTCGGAGCATACACACAACAAATAAGTAGGCAAATAAATAAGATAATTTCCGTGGTGCAGGTGCTGTGAAGAAAGAAAGAAATGTTAGAGTATTATTAGGCCAACTGAATTAGGTTTAGAAAGAGACAAGGGACATCAACACGCCTCATAACATGTAATTATAAACAAAATCTGTTTCTCCTTGAGTTGAATAATAACAAATATGATTTGGTTTACAACACCATAAACAGTGTGAGCAGAGACAAGAGTGGGCGATACCCTCACTAACTGGAGGTAAAGGCAACATATATGATGCTAGACTGGTGCTAACTCTCTGAGGAAAAGAAAGTAAGCTGTCTAGGGCAGTTCAAAGCATTTAGCAGGGCTCTCTGGATACTACTAACTCCAGAGGATATTTCAACCATATCACAAGAACTGTGGGCTTTTTCAGATTGACGTTAACATGTTTTCTATCAAATATTTTCTAAGAGAAGCAAATATATTCTCTGTGTCATCTACAGTTGTGCTCCATATAATTAAGATGTGTGACAACTATCTATATGTATGTGTTCCAAGAAGGCAGTCTGCCAGGCAATGCAAGAAAGAAAATGTCATTTATTCTATACTCTGACCATACCCCTCCTCCCCAAATGACTGTTTCTGTCCCTGCTCCAGAGAAGGCCATTCAGTTCACAGAAGAACCTGCAGTTCCAGGGACAGGAAGATGTGGCTTTATTTCACTAAATAGCCTGCAAGATCTCCTTTAGTGGAGCAAGTTCGCAAAACTTTTCCAATGGCCACGAAGCATGAGCATGATTTCCAAATACCTCAAGCTAGGCAAGTACTTTTTTTTTTGCAGGACAAAGTTTGTCTTCCTGGAGCCATCTGCATGAGAGCTGAGTGTAGGGCAATAGAGTTCTTTTAGGAAGCCTATCCTAGACCACTACCTGAAAGTAGCTGGGGTTTGAATTCAAATCTGCACCTATTAAAATTATTTCCTCTGTTTTCTTTAAAATTGGAACATTATAAACTTATCGGCCATTTAGACCCAAGCAATTTCAAATCTTTAATTTTCTTTACCTATTAAAAAGAGCTAACTAGTCATAACCTATACTTCTTATTGTCTCAGAGGATTTTCACCTTCCTAGAGTAGATACCTAAGGTATAAGCAACTTCAGTGTTGGTCTGATTTGTTGCCTATGCAGTAGAATATAAAATTCTATAAAATTGCTGCCAAGATATTAAGAAATACCTAGTCTTTATCAGAAATAACTAAACATTGAAAGGTGCCTGGAGCTCATGAGGAAAACATGGATGGGGACATGCTATGGTAAAAAATATTCCAATGAAAGTCAAAGTCATTGACTCCTCTCGTCTCTTGTACAAATATTTTCCTCCACGTCAACACCCTCTCAGGTAGCAATGTTGGCTGGAGACTGAAACACTTAAATAACACTAATTTAAGAAGTGATTTCTGTGACCTATATATGTCTTCTATTCAACATACATAGCTTTGAAATAATCTTAAATTATCTAATTGCCGGTCTCCCAGGAGGCTTGTTGGCTTCACAAACAGTATAAATTTTCTCACGTTCCTGAAATCCAAATTGGTCTTTTTCATTATTATCTCAGAAACTCAAAGGAATGTGAACAATGAACTGAAATCCTAAGTACCAGACGCTGAAAGTTTTCCATTTCACCTAAGACAAAATCTGCATGTCCGCAGGGGGTGGGGGGGTGGGGGGGTGGGGGGGAGGGATATGAAAAGAATGAAGTTCGCCATCAGCCTTCCTTTTTCCATCTCCCCACGACTGACAGCTCCCAACCAGCTCCTGTGAATATACGCTGTCATCCTACTCCAACTATGAGAAACCCATGGCCTAGAACTGTTTTATATCTCATTCCTATGGACCCTAAGTTACTAAGTGGTGAGTGTCGTCAACTCAACCATGTCCCAGTAGAAGAGAGAGAGAAACCCACTACTAAACACAGAGGTTATTTCTATTTGTTTTATGACCCACTAATGAATTTCAAGCAAGGTGAGAAGGGGACCATATCAAGCAAAGCAGAACACTTAGGAGCAGCTTAGAGTCCAAACAAGGAGTCTACCTTGTGCTTGACTGGCTGAGTTGGGAACGAGACCAACAAGCGAGATGCCTCTTATTACATCAAACAGGTCACCTCAAGATTACCTATTTAAATAGATCGATATTCTACAGGGCAGCGACGATAAAATTATAAACAACTGGATCACTATATGCAGTTCTCTCACTTCAGAGATCAGTCCATAAGATAAACAACAAGGAGCGAGGGGATCCCACTGCCCTACACTCTCTCCTCCACACTGCCTGAATAGGGCTCTTTCCCTCTCCTCAGGTGTGACATTCTACCAAATCAAGATTCATTTGGGTTAACAAGCCCATTATGAAAGGTAAATAACTCTAAGAGAATTAGTTTAACAATTAAGTCCTTTATGGAGAATGCACGGGCTGCTTTAAATTACTTCCCTCCTAAACTCCAGTTGAGATATCCCCAGAGTAATGAGCACTTTAATAGCAGAGACTTAGAAAACAGAAGAGCAATTTTGGAATATGAGGAGAAGGGCTTTATGTAAAGACATGCTTAGGAACTGAAACGTGGACCGTCAGAGCAGACAGAGAGACGAACAATGAAGTAAAGAGAGAGCAGGGGTGAAGAAAGAGAAGTCTGAAAGCCCTGAACACAGCAGAGAAATACTTCAAAAATGTGTCCTGGACAAGGCATGCTCCCAATTTTCCATGTAATGTTGCCTCTTGACTACTCAGATATGAGAAGATAAGGGTATAACAGTCTATCCCAAAAGAGAAAAGTCAAAAGCAGCCTTAATCGCTTCACATTTCATAGAAACAGGTCATCTCGAAATTCAATTATGTGATAAAAAAAAAAAAACTCCATATATCCTTATAATCCAAAATTTGATAACAGCTAAAAGAAATGAAATCTTTTTCTGGTATTTTTCAAAAGCCTTATTGATTTAAAAGAAAAATGTATGTCAAATGCACTATCAGTTCGTGGAGGTGGGTTGTCAACTGTGGGAGTCAAATGTGGGGCATTGTTTTATTCCCTCATGCTTCCGTTTCTCAGACCATTATTCTAGTCAGCCAACACCAGGGATGAACATATTTTCACTCAGATACAAACCATCTTTCCTTGAATATTCTAGGGGTTTCGCAGGCCTCCGGAGAAGACGGATATCGAGTATAGAGGCGCCTTAAGAAAACCAGTTTTTACCAGACTCAAGAGTCAGACGAAGGCATCTTAACTCTATTACTTATTGTGCAGGACACCAAATAGATGATTTGTAATCCGCTTGTGGCCAGAGCTGCTCTTAGAATCCCAAACCTGGCTGGAGGGAACAGCCCGGTGACGCCCTGCAGCGTGTGACTCGGTGGGCCACAGAGGACTCCAGGGATCTCTGTTTTCACACCAGCTCTGCCCTCCCAGCTTTGCCATGTAACCCCGGGCAGGCCTTTAACTTGTTCCAGCTGTACTCCTTTCCACAGTCTGTGGGTTAATCAGCAGCCCTTGGGAGGAAAACCTAATTTAAAATGATTTGTAAACAAGAGTTTTATGGAGTACAATTAATAATAAATAGCGAGGCGTTAAGCCCTAGATAGCGCAAGTGAATCAGTTCCCGAGCACTCTGCATCCTCCATCAGCGGCAATCATCTGGCAGTTTTTATAGAATGCTCACATCTGCTTGTCAGACCAAACCTTCCCAGCCCTGCTCAGTTGGAAAATCTGAGGACTTTAAAATTAGCACCTGAACACATACCCCGAGCCCACCTAACAGATAAGGCCTGGAACTAACTTTCTTTTAGGGCTTGCGGACAGTGGCCACTTCCTGCTTCTGGGAACGTTAGCCCCAGAGGCAAGGAGAGCCAGACCCCCAGCCGACTGGAATCCCCTACTCATACCAAGCAAGATCTGAAAACAGTTCCAAAGCTGACGCTTTAGGGCTTGAGGCAGGCATTTATTCTGTAGTGTCCTGGGAAAGCCCTGGAAACATTCGAAAGCCAGTATCGCCTTCAGCGTTGTGTGTCCAATATAGCAGACTCACCACTCAACCCACGACCTTGACCTAAACCTTAAGCTATGCCAGTCTTTCATCTACCTTCACCGGTCCCCAGCTTTGGTGCTGGGCCCTTGCTGCTTCTAATATCTCTATCTTTTCAGCCTGTAGCACCCTGAGAAAGAAACGAACAGTAAAAGCAACATTCTGTAGCTGTGATGGCCTACCCAGTTTATCCCACTGAGATCCAGGAGCCTTGATTTCCATCAGTCAAGTTTGCTCAATCTGAATGCTCATCCAGATCAATACCAGAGCTTGTGGTTATTATTATTTATGCTGTTGCTGCTTATAACCGAGACCTTATGAAAGGATGAAGATATTTGTTTAAAGATGCTTTACTCATACCATGAAATGAAAACTATATGCAATTTATTGGAGAGCTAACTTGAGTATACTCACGTGCGATTACTATAGCGGGACGACTAGAATACACATGCAGCTCCTCTCACGAAAGGGTTAATGAAAATCCTTTGCCGGGTGTTAAAAAGTCATCTCTGTGCTAATCCAGCCTAGTTTCCTCTCTTTGCAATGTGCAGGCCCTGCTAAACCCCTTTTATGGGCCCCATGCTGTGCTATTGGTTCCAGCCTAGGCTGAAACAATATTTACTTTTATCACATACTTATTTACAGTCTCTTCATACAAATTGCTCTGAGTTAAATACTGGCTTTAATAATTGTATTTCTAGAAAGCCCTTACTGCCCTCAACACCCTCTGAAGAGTATCTGCCACTAATTGGTCCTCATGTTGTTTCTGTGATACTCACTTTAGTAGAGAAAATAGCTTCTGGAATGGAGTTACAAACCAAAAATGTACTTATTACTCACTTTGTGGAAATATGGGCACAACGATTTCATCTCTACACCACCATTAATATCCATTCCAATTCTCCCTCGGGCTCACTTCAACAATAAAACCAATTCTCCAGCTTCTCCCTGGAAGGAGCTTGTCCACACATCCAGCACCCCAACTTCTGTGGCTGCCATCCAACAGAAACATAGTAAATAAAACAGCAATTTTCACATGGGCACGCACGCACCCTATGCAGCTATTTCCCCCTGGCTCAGTACGGATGGGTAGCCACACTTCATTGCATCACCTGTGAATTTTCTGTGAACTTCGGACTTGGGTGTGATAGACTACTTACTGGTCACTCCTAGAAGGTTCGGTTTTTGACTCTGTAGTTCCTGCCCAAGTTCATTCCTTCCTTGAGGAAGTTCAATGCATGGATTATTAGCAATTAAGGACTTTTAGACATAGCCCAGATTGCGCCTGGGTGGCTCAGTCATTAAGCGTCTGCCTTCGGCTCAGGTCATGATCCCAGGGTCCTGGGATCGAGCCCTGCATCGGGCTCCCTGCTCAGCGGGAAGCCTGCTTCTCCCTCTGACCCTGTCCCCTCTCATGCTGTTTTTCTCTCTCTCTCTCTCAAATAAATAATAAAAATCTTTAAAAAAAAATTAAAAAACTAATTCTTCAAATAAGATCTAAGTTGGGGGGGCACCTGGGTGGCTCAGTCAGTTAAGTATCTGCCTTTGGCTCAGGTCATGATCCCAGGGTCCTGGGATCGAGCCCCGCATCGGGCTCCCTGCTCAGCGGGAAGCCTGCTTCTCCCTCTCCCACTCCCCCTGCTTGTGCTCCCTCTCTCGCTGTGTCTCTCTCTGTCAAATAAATAAATAAAATCTTAAAAAAAAAAAAAAAGAAATAGCCCAGATTGTTCAGAATTAAAAGCAGCTATAGGGGCGCCTGGGTAGCTCAGTCAGTTGAGCGTCTGACTCTTGATCTCAGCTCAGGTCTTGATATCAGCATCGTGAGTTCAAGCTCTGCATTGGGGTCCACGCTGGGCATGGAGCCTACTTTAAAAAAATAAAAAATAAAATAATAAAATAAAAGCAGCTGTAACCAAAACTTCACAGATGCTTACCTCACTCAACTTCACAGATGCTTACCTCATCCCCTAGAACATCACTTTTAAAAAGTACAAGGTTTCTTTCCTTCTTTCTTTCTGCCCCAGGCTGTTATACCATCTTCTCATCTTCCTTTAACCCTTAAGCTTCTTATGTGCTCTCCAGCAGAAAAAGACTTTCCCGTGTCTACCTCACTGGCTTTAGGTGAAAAACACTGATATCATAGCTGCCTACGATCAATGAGCGCAAGTTGCCCTCTGCTCTTGGCAATTCTGGCCTCCCTAATGCCTGTCCCTGGAGACTTGATTCATCATTCTTGCTTCAGGTCAAAACTGCTCAAGTTATAACTTCCTTCCATTCCTCAAGCCTACCTTAACTCTAGTCCTTGGAAACTCCCACCTCGTCCCTGGCTAGTTTGTACTAAATTCATGAAAAGTATTTTAGATTTCTTGTCCTTCTATCCTAATATTTGCCTGAACTAGAAAGAAAAATAGTCTGTACAGTGCCTAAAAAGAGTACACAAGGGGGGATACTTATAAACAGGTTGTTAGCCTCGTTCAGGAAAGAGCTGGCGAGCCTGGTTTAGTATTTTCCATTGATTTGTATTACTTGAGAACTCCAAGCTATCATGCCCTTAAGACTCCAGGCATTTGGGCGCCTGGGTGGCTCAGTTGGTTAGGCAACTGCCTTCGGCTCAGGTCATGATCCTGGAGTCCCTGGATCGAGTCCCGCATCGGGCTCCCTGCTCGGCAGGGAGTCTGCTTCTCCCTCTGACCCTCCCCCCTCTCATGTGCTCTCTCTCTCTCTCAAATAAATAAATAAAATCTTAAAAAAAAAAAAAAAAAAGACTCCAGGCATTTGAATTATACTCTTTGTGGTTGTTTTCTGGTTGTTCTTATTCCCGTTTACCAAGAAGTTTCTGAATGTGACTTGCTTACATAGCTCTTCCCACACTGAGTAGATCAGCTGACAGAAGTATGCCAATTTGCTTGGAAGCTAAATTTCTCATTATAAATTTATGCCTTACTCTGGTTTGTTCATCACTCTCATATGCGTCTGGTTAATGTAGCTCATCCCCTAGAACATCACTTTTAAAAAGTACAAACATTCAAGTTTCTGAACATGAATTTTGACTTCAACCTCACTTTTAGAGACTCAGAATAGAAACCAGGGTTAAATGCTCAATTCCACTACATTCCTGGGAGTTCCTTCACTCACAGCTGGGCCCCTGTGTTCTTTATGTCTCATTTTTAACTTTAATTACCACAAAATTATACACATGGACACACAAATGAGTTTTCTATTACTTTCATTGGCAGTTATGAATGAAATCATCTTTGAATTAATCCACTTAGAATTCTTCATTTATAGCTAGTATTCACATTTTTTAAGTCCTGGGCTATTTTACTTTGCCAGGAGTTTGATAAAATTGCAAAAGTCTCGGTTTCTTCACAAAGTCTAACATGTCCCCCCAGTTTTAAGCCAAAAACTCTCCTGAGGAGCCCATTAACATATTCAGGAGAAATCAATGCAATGTTTCCTGCTAGCAAGCATAATATATTTCTAATTACTTCTTTTTTCTTAAATCTCTTGTCTTTCCAGATTATTGCTTAAAAACTCTCTTTAAGACATCACAAATTAAGAGATTGACCTACCTCGGCAGGCATCATTATATTTGGCTTTTCTTTCCTAGCTGTGGATTTTTTTCTGATCCTACTACATTTATTGATTTCTTTCCACAAAGAGTCTTCTGGTGGTCTTTAGTTCATAAACATTTGAGCCCTTTGTTGACTTTTAGGAATTGCCAAAACTGGAGATTGTTATGCTTGTATAATTCGTGTTTGACTATTCCAACCTTGACTTTATTTTTAAATACTTCATTGTTCTCCCTCCTCTCTGTTCTTGTCTAGTCTGCTCTGTGCAGTAAGAGGCAGGCATAGGGGTCTGAGTCGTAAATTCTCCTTTACAGAGAAATAGCTATGGACGCGGTACCATGCCTGAACCATTTTCCCTATGGATACACATACACCCCCGCACACAATGGAAGGGGAAGGGGAAGGGTAGTAGAGAAGTCCCTGAAGGTCCCACTGACATCCAGCTTTTAAGAAGGCTGTTTTTACCATATTAGTGTAGACCACATCAAGTTCTCTCAAATTCTCTCTGATGCATTCTCCCTAAAGACGCCAGAGTGATCTTTTCCAAAGCACAGCTCTGGCCTTGCAGTACAATGATGATTCAAATCCTGACTCCCCTTTCTACATAAAGTGAAACTCTGAGATAGGCGCAAGCTCTTCCATATCTGGCCTCTCCCTTTCTCAAGGCCCCTTCCTTTCTCAGGAGCCCCTTCTCCCAGAGTCTGCTTATTCCATAAATTCAAACTCCAATGAGCTACTCAAGTTCCCAAATGGGCCTATGCCTTGCACTTACTGGTCCCTATGAATACAATTCCCCTTCCTTCATTTCACCCTGAAAATTTATTCATTTGTAAATACCAGATATTCATTTTAAAGTATATTTTTCCCAACCTCTAACAGTCTCTGTTCAATTGCCTCAGTGATCAAAAGCATTCACTACTAAGGTCATTGGCAAAGACTATGAATGTGGTCAAGCAGCAAAGCATGACCAAGGGGTCTAGGTGACCCACGATCCAATACTAACCCCATCTTGTCGTAAATGGAGCAGCGCAATGCACTATGGTTGACACACTAACATGTCTCTCACGTGCACACCCATGTACTTTCCAGGCACAGGGTTCAGAGTTGTCTGCAAGCTGACATCAACGTGCAAAGTGTTCAAGGCATAGTATTCATCCAAGGAGGGTTCCCAACTTAGCTGAACCTCTCAACTTGCAAAGGGATATTTGCCTGGCAAACTCCAAGTTAAAAGGTTTTCAACAGTCTGACTCTCAGGGGGTCTAAATATAAAGAGGATCAAGAATAAAGGGGGACTTCTTGGAATTCCTTTCAAGCAGTCAGAAATCAAGTGGTCAGAAATTTTGCTCAAAATCTTTTGCCTTGCCCCACTCTCAGTTAGATTCAAGCTTGACTATAAGCTTTTTAAAAGCTGTTCTTTTTTTTAAAGATTTTATTTATTTATTTGACAGAGACAGAGACAGCGAGAGCAGGAACACAAGCAGGGGGAGTTGGAGAGGGAGAAGCAGGCTTCCCGCTGAGCAGGGAGCCCGATGTGGGACTCGATCCCAGGGCTCTGGGATCACAACCTGAGCCGAAGGCAGCCGCTTAACGACTGAGCCACCCAGGCGCCCTAAAACCTGTTCTTATTGTCTTTATTACTGAACAATAATATGATCTTTAGGAGCAACAGTGTTGGTTCTATCATTGACTCTGACAGTCAAAGTATGCTTGTGTATTATATTCCATGTACATTTATTGACAAAATACAAGAAATATCTCATTACCACTTTCCGGTCTATAAATATAGTTGGGCAGTGCCACAGATACTTATGCTTCTAAGTGTAATGCAGACATTCTGATAAAAACTATTAACTGGAAGAGAACACCAACAAAGACAAAATAAGCTAAACTCAAATATTTTTTTCTTTACTATTTCAAATGTATTTTTGTCCATGGGCATTTAGCATAACTTATTCAGTATGTATTATATCACTTAAGAGTTTATTAAATTATTTAGGCTTTCCTTACGTATTCATGGCATTTTACCCCAGAATGGGGTATTATCAAAACATTCTTCCTTTTCTTTCTTACTAAAAAATATCAGACTTAAATAACTTGATTACAAAAATTACTTGCCTGTTTTAAATAATTATTTGGACCTTTAATATAAATTAGTAAAGTAAATACAATCAGCTATTAGAACATTATAAAGGTAGGTTTTGCAAATCTCCAGGGGGAATATGTCTGACTTTTAGAAAGTGACATTTGCAAAATAACTCCCTGATCCACTGAAATATAATAAGTACATAATTGAATTAGATAGATTAAAGGGTCTGGTTGTGAAACCAGAGGAATTTCTCTAGGCATTTCAAAGAAGAAGGAATTTAATACAGGGAAATAGTGCTTATAGAACTGATGGAAAGGCTGAGGGGAAAAGACTGCTGGGTTTTAGAAAATTAGGAAGCTGTGGACAATTAAGGACATTGCCATGAATGAACTCAGCTGACAGGAGCACTGAAGCCGAGATCTGCCACCTGCCCACCATTGTCAGCTACTAAAAATGGCCTCTTGTCCAATTTCCAAATATCATGCCAGTGCTTCATAGTCAGAATCCAATCTAGAACCCTATTACACAGGCCTTATTACTATTGATAGCAAAAGGACCAGAAACAAATACATAACTTGTCCTTTGAGCAAGTCTGAGAAAGTGTTGACTAAAAAAATACCATTTTTTTGTTTGTGTTTGCTTTTTAATGTACAGATGTGGTGGTTATTTTTTTATTTTTATTTTTTTTTATGGCTACAAATCCTTTGACACTTCTCCCATCAAGAGATGTGGTCTCTGTCCTCTGCCTCCCCTAGATTCTTAGGGTACTTGCAGCTGCTCTGAAGATAGAATATAAAAGAAGTAAAGACATGTGACTTGTGCTGTTGGGCGGTAAAGACCATGGAGCTTCTTCTGCCTGGCTCTCTTGGAACGCTGAGTCTCAAGGCTCTCCCTCTACAAACCCAGCCACAGCACTGAGAGAAGCTGTAGAGATGGTCAGCTTTGAGGCACCCCAGCCTAGCCATCAGACAAGCAAGTAACAAAGCCTCTAGATACCTGTCCCCATGGTTCCACTCACCCCCGGCGACACGAAGACTGACATATTGTAGCACAGAGACAGGCCATCCCTGTGGTGTCTTGTCTGAATTTCTGACCCACAGAATCTGTCAGGTTTATAAAATAGCTGCTTTACACTACTAAGTTTGAGGTAACTTATTGCTCAGCAGTAGTTACTTGAACAACTTGTGAAAACATGAGAAGTAAGAAATGATAATGAAGTGGATGGAGACTTAAGAGACAGTGGTATTCAACTTGAGTATGCAAATCTGCAAGTTGCCCCAGTAGACTACCAGGTGAGATTTATCCACAAAGCTATGCAATTCGGCTTATAATCATCTGCTATAAATCTGTAGGATTTGTCTTTCTCCATTTTATTCCTTCTCAGTTATGTGATCTTAAGTCTGGAGTCTGAAACTTCAGAGGGAAAACATCTGGTAGGTCTGGGTCCTCTTTACCATTCCCCTATCGTCATGCAAATTGCACAGATGTAGTGCAATGGGTCTTTCAGAAGTTGCAATTTTCAAAGACACTGTGCAATTTTACCACATTAATTAACTTTCATCCACATACTCCCAGAGGAAAAGAAGGAACAAAAATTCCAATTACCAAATCCATTTGCTAAGGAACCTGAGTTCCCTGTAAGTGGAGCCTATCATGTTTTTCTAAACCTTTCCCTTGAGTTTGGCAATCCACAGTTACAGAACATTCTTATGGCTAAGTTTCTCTTCTGTTGCTCCCTCTCACTTTTTATCCAGATGTTCTCTTTGATTTTTATCTTTTTGTTCATTTTGCTCTGCTATCAAGAGTGATAGTTATTATAAGCTCTTCTGTGGGGTTGTATGTTATCAAGCACCTTGGGGATTAGATCTACTCATTATTCTATTCTGAACTCATTATCACCACTTTCCCTACATTTTTGAGTGTCCGGTGTATATAAAACCATAGATCAGTCCTAGGGCATGTGAAAAAAGTACTGGAAGATATAGTTCCTTGTTACAAAGCACTTATTTTCTGATGAAGATAGGAATGGATTTTTTAATGAAAAATAAGAAAGGAAACCAAATTTGCTGTAATTTGGAAACAGTAAGAATAGCTTATAACTTGGCCAGGCTCAGCTGCAGGCCATAGTTAGAACTGTGGGGTCAATGGTTGGCTCAAGAAGGATTGGGCTTGGGTTCCCCATGTCTTTCTTCCCACTTTACTGAGCAATTAATGCATGCCAAGTAGTATGCTAATCAGTTTACAGTTCTATTTAGCTGACTCAGAGATTAGATTTCCACTTACAATGTTGGGCGATGATCCAATAGATCAAATTAAGACAACAAATTTGAGGGTTTGTTCAAGACAAGGGAGGTTCAATGGCAACCGAGCATGGAGTGTCAGTGCCAAAGTTATAGGCAATCAATCCACGAAAAGCAGAATCCTCGTCAAGTCTTTCATACACTGGCCACTTCCCATGTAATAGAAACTGTGCTAAACCTGGAGATAAAGAATGGTTAAGCCCTCGTCTCTGTCCACAACCAGTATATATACCACAGGAGACGTATACATAAGGCCAAGTAGAGGCAGAGAAAAGTCTGACCCCAGCAGGGTAGTAAGTAAGGCAGGTATATAAGATATCCAAGGACCCAGGCAACTGGGTTCCAGTTTAGGATGGAGCTTTATTCCCCAAAAGTAAACAAGCCAATCGAAAAACAAAAGACATATTGATACAAACAACACAGATGAATATCAAAACAGTATGTCTGACAAAATAAGAAAGACCTAAATGAGGACATGCTCTATGATTCCATTATAAGAAGTCTGAGAATAGGCGAATCTAATCTGTGGTGAAGGAAATCGTAACAGTAGTAGCTTCTGCAGGGTATTGACTGGAACGAAGCACAAAGGAATTTCCTAGGGTGATGAGATGTTCTATATCCTGTTTGAGTGTTGGTTACAAGATAGTATGCATTTGTCAAAACTTATTAAATTGTGAACTCAAGATCTTCTCAGTATTTTAGTCTGCTTTATGCTTGGTTTCTCAGCTTCTCAGCCTCCCAGTCCTGGGCACTTCTACCTCAGCAGATTCCTCAAGGGTGAGAACAGTAGAGAATATTTGGTTCATCTCAGTACACTTCCCTGCTCTCCAGTAACTGGGACCCTTAAGTCCCAAGTTACATGTCCCAAGGACATGACAGCTCAGCAGTACCAGCAAACAATTCATTTTGTATGATTATCATTTTTATTTTACTGTTTCTATTTTGCCTTATCAATATACAAGCTAGTCCATTCCATCCAGAAGTCGAGGTCTAAAGTAATTTTTTTTTTACTTTATTTCTTTTTTTTTCTTTTTTTATTGTTATGTTAATCCTAAAGTAATTTTTTTAATAAAGTGTTTTGCCGACTGAGAAGCCATATGGAGTAAGATAAAACTGAATCTGTTCCTCTTCACAACGCACACCTGTGTGAATATCAAGTGGATCAGAATAAGAAACCACAAACATAGAGGAAAAAACATGGAAGCATTTTTATAAGCCACGGGTGGATAAAAATTCCTCTAATTCAAAATCTCGAAGCCGATCAGAAACAACTTGATACATGGGACTACATAAAAATTAAAAACAAAAAAGTAGGCATTATAAAATAGTATATACAAAGTAAAAATATCAATGAGCTTTCTCTCCATGCTGCTAACACTTCCACCAATATAGTGGATCTTCTCAAAACTTGCTGGACTGTCTATAAAAAGGATAGCAAGCACCAACCTCACGAAGTGACACAGTGCATGAAAGGCAAGAATTCTCTGTATGCCCAAGAAAAATGCACAAGGACAGGGAACAAAGTGGTTATGGTGGACAGGCTAAGCCAATTTTCTGGGAAGACGCTAAAACTACAAAGAAGATGGTGCTGAGGCTTGAATGTGTTGAGTCCAAATACAGATCGAAGAGAATGCTGGCTATTAAAAGATGCAAACATTTTAAACTGGAAGAAGGTAAGAGAAAGGGCCAAGTGATCCAATTCTAAGCTTCATCTTCTGTTTTATTATGAAGACAATAAAATCTTAAAGTTATATTCACTTCAAAAATAAGTAAACAAATGACAAACTGAGAAAAACGTTTGCAACTTACAGCACAGGGTTTTGATATCCCTAATATTTAAACACTCCTCATAACTGAGAAGAAAATGATCAAGTACCTAATACAAAAATTGGCAAAAGATAGGAAGAGAGAGCACCAAAAAAAAAAAAAAAAGAAATTAAGATGCATCTGAGGGGGGTGTGTGTGTGTGTGTGTGTGTGTGTGTGTGATATGCTCATTTCTCGTTCATAATTAGGGTAACAGAAATCTTAAACTATATTCTGTAGACTTAATTTTAGTACTAACATTAGTGTTTCTATTTTTAAACTATTACCGGTATATTGTAGGATAAAGTGAGCAAGTAATTGTGTTAGTGTCAGTGGAAACAAGGATTTTCAGACTTCAGGGGAAAAAAAAGTTCAAGAAGTAAAAAATCCTACATCTTAAAACTGAATTAGAACTATTAATGTAAAATTCTTTTCTCTCTCTTGTTTAAAAATACATATTGACAAGTTCTGCCTACCGTGTGCCAGGAAGCATTGGCAAGTCAGGAGCAATGAGCACCCTTAGAACCCAGAATGCAATCTCTGATTCCCATTTCCTCCGAAAAGGAAGGGGAGTTCTTCAGGAAAATGCTTGAACTCAAGTCCACCATACTTCATACCCTTTTTGACCTAGCCAATGAGTGGCCATTTTTCTGTCCAGAATAATTATAGCTCACAAAGGCATGAAGAATGTCAGAGTTAGAAATTCATCATTTTGCAAGGTCTAATGAAAAAAATTTTCCAAGCTATTGTCATGAATGTACACTAACACAATTTGGAAAGGAGCGGAAGTGAGTCAATAATCATTCAGCATTACCAAACAAGAGAAAACCAGACATTCTATGCCTCCACGTGTGACTCAAATACACATCTATGAAGTTTAGAAAAAAATGTACTGTGCTCTAATCAAGCCTTAGAGAAAGGCCATTCTTCAGTAATGTAGAACATGAGGGCACAAGTAAGATTATGCCACAAGAAGCAAGTCCAGCATGCAGGAGATTCTACAGGACAATTGGGCCAATTTCTCCAAGTCAATAGCACATGAGAAAGAAAAGGAAGGAAGGACTATTGTAGACTAAATATTTAAGACGATGCTTAAGAGACAGAGCAACTATAGGCAGTGAGTGGCCCTTATATAGGAAAATCAACTCTAAATACATATTTTTTATACCATTAAAGAAATTTTAACAAAATCTTGAGGTGGGGTAGTTTATAGTTCTGAATAATCCGTTTACAGGAGGCAGAAAACAGGTTTACAAGTAACTCTTGTTAGGGTGTGAAGCATGATCCTCTTTTATATCATAGTCCCATTAAATAATTCATCTCTAGTAACTCTTATCCATAAATCACCATGTAAGAATGGGAAAACCTTTCTCCATCTAAAAAAAGGGGCTGTGAGGTATGCTCACCTTTAAACCAAACCAAACCAAACCAAAACAAAACAAAAAAACCTGACAGTTTTCAATGGATGGCATCAGAACCCTGGGATAAATGGAATAGTCCCCAAGGATGGTCAAATGTGAGTCTCTGCAGATGGTTGCACAGGATGACACTTCATAAAACATCAGTTCTCTGCTAAGCTGCACAGCATCTCTAGTGCTTCAAACATATTGTTTATCTCATCAAGAGGAGCAGGTTCAAAAGGTAAGAACTGAACAAGGGTCATTGCTGAGGAGACAGAGCAGATGGCCCATCTATGATGGTCTCCCTTCGCTTCATGAGAGACTGCTCCAATCCCAAGCAGACCGGATGCCAATTAAAAGAGGTCTTGGCTGAGGGACCTGTCCTTCCCTGTGACACAGAATCACTGTATCTTTTTTTCTCAGACTCTGCCCACTGCCCTGCTCCATCACTGACCTCTCCAGAAATGAAGAGGCCCCTCATGGCCAGTTCTGTGGAATAATAATCCATAGATACTAACTAGTGAGTGTCTGGATTTCTCCCAAACTTTTCACCCAAGTTCCAGGCTACATTTTATTCTCAGACCCTTTCTTGCTTCATCAATAACAAAGAAATGTGTCCATGCTTTGTAAAGAACTTCAAAGACACGAGTTAAACATAAGAGAATTGTTTGGACTTCCTTCTGCCACAGAAAAGGGCTTTATTAACTACTCTTTCTAAACACATTTTAGGTGAATATAATCCATTTAAGTTTTCACAAAAACAGGTGTAAAAGATATGATTAGCAGGCATGCTTTAACTTTCAAAGTTCAGGTTTCTGAGCCCCGGCGTTGTTTAAGAAAAGCAATAATAGAAGTCTGAAGACAACCATCAAGATCAAATGTCTAGAAATCTCAGGGGAATCAAAGTTTTCTCTTGTAAAGGAACTTAAAATATTCTGATCCTCTGTGTAAAATTTTTTTTAACTTAGTATTAAGAATTAGGTCTTTAACTTCTTTTTCCTGTACTTCATAACAGCTTTCAACATGATCTCCCTTCCTCCAGACTTGCCTCCCTGCACTTCATCTTCCACACGCCTCCAGTGTCTCCTTACTAAAACTCAGATTTGATCAGGTCATTGACTCTTCTGTTCCAGAATCCCTTCATGGCTCAGGACTCATGCCTTCTGATTAAAGCAAACACATTCATCTCCTTTACCCCTAGATCCCATCCGTGTGCCATGCTCCTGCCGTTCTGCAGGGTTCCCCAGTCCTGAACCCTTGCATACCTCTGCTCTTGCTCTTTCTTCTGTTATATATGCTCCTTTCTTCCTTTTCATCCTGGCAGGATCCAACTCCTGTCAAAATCTAGTTTAAATGCCACCTTATCTGTGAAGCTTTTCTTGACTCATCCAGATAGAATTAAATCACACTTTCTGGGTTTTTATACCTTAATGTAGAGTGAACAGATGGAAGGGAAAGCTTTAGAGCCAGAAAGATCTTATTTCCATTCCTGATTCCTCTGCTCACTGTGACCTTGGGCAAAACACTGAAGATCGCTGAGCCTCATATTTCTCATCCATGAAGTGGGTATAATAATATTAACATATCAGGGTGAACTGTGATCATATATACAAAATGCTTTGCATAGGTCTTGGCTACATAGTAAAGACTCAAAGGAAGGTATTTACCTTGTTTTTATCATCTTATTATTATTTGCTCATTTATCACAATCTGATTGATATCATAGATAACAGAATGCTTGTCTAACCCACTAGGTTTTCAGTCATTAAAGGCAGGTATGTGATATTCATATTGTCATCCATGATGCCTAGCACAGAACCTGACTCACTGATGGTGCCAGTTTATTGCTTATTGAGTAAAAGTCCACCTGCATCTGATACAATGATTTCCTGAGCTTTGCTGAGAGAATGTTCCACTGTATCACAACTGTTGATTCATATGCACCAAAACATGCGTGTTACTTTAACAATATAAATATATACAGTGCTATAAATTGTTCTTTTTAGAACTCTGCACATACTCATCCCTGAAAAAAGGCAGCAGGACAGGGACTATCTCTTTTTGCCTCCTTTTTATCTATAAGGGTAAAATTAACATGACGTTGTAAGGCTTACAGAAAGTAATATATAAATTCACCTCTAACCTGTATTTCCACCAACATAGCTGCCGGAGATAGCTTGGGCTGAAATTGCACTAAAACTCCTGAATGATTCAGTTCACTCGGTTCAATTGCTCTTTCAGTATGTGCTATGCCCAGTTCATTGGGAAGGCAGTGTGGAACAAGACAACATAAAAGGCTTTCTTTCTAGTTCAATTAAAATAAACAATGACATGTGCCCTACTGAAATAACAACTGAACAATAGCATTAAATCCACCCCAGATATCCAAATGGGAAAAGAACGTGTGATGCAACTGTCTCAGTCGGACCAGATCACGTCTGTCCCCAGGCTTCAGTCCCCAGGAGAGGCACACCTGTGCTGCCACCAGTGTGAGCCTTCGACTGCGTTACTGCCCAGCTAAAATTCTTCCACGGTTGCCATTTCTGGCCTGCAGCAGATAGTCCAAACCTTGAGGCTGGCATAAAAGGCTTTGGAGAAGTGAGACCACACCTATTTTCCCAGTCTTGCTTCCCTTCCCTTCTTCATACTTCCTATGCTCAGTGACATGAAAATTATCTCCTCGGACTTCCAATTTCAACTCCCAACAGAGTGAAGAGACTAGAAGGCATCATTCCTTTCCTTCCAACAGAGTGAAGAGCCTAGAAGGCATCATTCCTTTCCTTATAACAAGTAAAACCTGAAAAAAACCCTGAAAATTACTTTTCTTGGAATCGTCAGAGAACTGAGGTACTACTTAGGGCAAGCAGGAAGGTGGAGAAATAGATAAACACGGCCAAGACCTTATCTGGAGCAGAAGCCCACCGGAGCCATAAACTGGTAGGATTACTTACATGGCAATAATAGTTAAATGGTAATTTCGATGAGCTGCTGGAGGCTGAGGGTGAGCTAGCTGGAGAGTGAGAAATTCCTGAAGGTTGCAGTCTTGGAAGTTGGGGGACACACTTTCATGGGTTTTACCACCAAGAAACTCAGCAGGTTCTCATGGTGAAGATCTGAGAAAGATCCTCTCAAGGGCTCTGGCAGGGGGAGGGAAAGAGTGATTATTGTGAAATATGGGCAGAGATTTCTCCATAATAAAGGTCCACACTCCAGGGGAAAAGAGTTTTCCAGAACCTTTTCCCTACAAGAAAGGACATTCCTCCCACTATAGCCCCCTCTAGCCTTCCGGTCTCATCTAAGAAGATGAAAACATAGTGAACAGGGGTCTAGGTCTCAAGGAAATAGACTGAGAACACTGCAGCCAGGCAAAGAAGTAGAAGGTGGGGGCTGGGGGGGGGGCGGGAAGCTATACTACTGGAAAGACATGAAAGTTACAGCCCTAAGACACAGGCTGTATAAAAGAGAGATTTAATCAAAGGATTATAGAGTGTTCCCCCTCTCCATAACATCACCAGACCAAGACTCCAGTATAGTAACAATGGACTGCAGCTGAAAGAGCAACAAGACACAAACTCTGTAAGGAAAAGTACTTAGGGAAGTCCAAGGTCAAATAGGGAGACAAAAATACAGACACTAGAGAGATTTGAAACCTCTAGCACCTATAGCTAAAGCAAATATTAAACCCAACCAAACTCCTAGCCAGCTTACATAAATCCTCATACTAAATACCTATATACTTTAGTTCCTATTACCCAATAAAACACATCTGGCTTTCAACAACAACAACAAATTAAGACATGCAAGAGAAAAAAACAGTCTGAAGAGATTAAAAAAAAAAAAATCATCAGAACCAGAACTACATATGGCATGAATTTGGGGATTATCAGAAAAGGAATTTAAAATAACTGTGATTCATATGTTAAGGACTTTAATGGAAAAGGTAGGCAACATGCAAGAACACATGGGTAATATAAGCAAAAGAAGGAAAATCCAAGAAAGAATCAAAAGGAGATGCTAGAAATCAAAAAAAGTATAACAGAAATAAAGAAATGCATTTGATAAGCTTATCCATAGATTTGACACAACTGTGGAAAGAATCTGTGATTTTGTAGATAGGTCAAAAGAAATTACCAACTGAAATGTAAAGAGAAAGAAGAGTTTAAAAAACTGAATGAACCATGCAGGAACTGTGGGATAATTTCAAAAGGTGTAACATACACGTAATTGGAAAATTAGAGTGAGAAGGGGAAAAAATGGAGAACTTTCCAAGTACTTTTCAAAACTGATGAGACTCCAAACCTCAGGTCCAGGAAGTTCAACAAACACAAAGCAAAATAATTGCAAACCACGTCCCCCCATATGCGCACATACGCGCACGCGCACGCGCGCACACACACACACACACACACACACCCCTAGGCATATCATATTAAAACTGCAGAAAACCAAAGACATTGAGAAAATCTTGAAACACGACAGAGGAAAAAAAGCAATGACTTACCAATAGAGGAGCAAGTATAAGAAGGACAGCGGACTTCTCATCAGAAATTATATGATGAAGTAGAGAGTGCAGTGAAATATTTGAAGTATGGAAAGAAAAAAATCACCAACCTAGAATTTTATAGCAAGTAAAATTATTCTTTACAAGGGAATGAGAAATAAAGAACTTCCCAGACAACCAAAAATTGAGGGAATTCAGCATTTGCAGATTTGCCCTGAAATCCAAAACGGATTTTATGCAAAAAGAAAATGATACAGGTCAGAAACTTGGATCTACCAAAAGACAAGAAGAGAATGAAGAAGGAGTACATAATTTTACTTTTCTTATTCTTAACTGATCTAAAAAATAACTGTATAAAGTCATAATAGTAACAACATATTGGATGACTATAACACATGACTAAGTGAAATAAATGACAACAATATCACAAAGGGAGAAATTGGGATGACTCTGTTATAAAGTACCCATACTACATGTGAAACACTATAGTATTATCTGAACATGGAATTAGATAGTTAAAAATGTATATGTAAACTCTTGGGCAATAAACAATTCAGAAAGAAGTATAATTGTAATGCTGACAGAAGAGAGAATGGAATCATTAAATTGCTCAGTTAAGACCAGAGAAAAGAGGGAAGAAAGGGAAAAAATGATAAGGGTAATGAATAGAAGACAGATACAAACACAGTGGATATTAATGCAACTATATCAATAATCACCTTAAGTGTGAATGATCTAAATACACCAATTAAAAACCAAGATTGTCAAAGTGGACAAACAACACAAAACCCAACTTTATGTTGCCTACAAGAAACCCACATTAAATATAAAGACAGAGACAGGTTAAAAGTAAAAAGACTGGAAAAGACATACCATGCTAACACTAAGTGAAAAAGTTGGACTAGGTATCCTAATTTCTGACAAATCTACATTCAGAAAAAAGATTATCAGAGATAAAGAAAAGCATTATGTAATGATAAAGTGATCAATTCTCTAAGAAGACCTAACAATACTAACATGTATGCATCTAACAAGAAAGGGTCAGAACATATGAGGCAAAAATCAACAGAACTGCAAGGAGAAATAGATAAATCCACTATTATAGTCAGAGACTTCAAATGCTTTTGTCAGTAGTAGACAGATCAAGCAGGCAGACTATCAGTAAGCATACAGTTGACCTTAACATCACTATCATTTGACTTGCTCTAATTGACATTCAGAGAATATTCCATCCAACAACAGAATACACATTCTTCTCCAGCTCATATCTGTAAATGCAGACCCCATTCTGGGCCATAAAACACTCAACAAAAATGCATAGAAACCATACAAAATATAATCTCAGACCACAATGGAATTAAACTAGAAATTAACAACAGAAAGATAGCAGGAAAAATCCCCAAATATTTGGAAATTAAACAACAGACTTCTAGATATTACATGGGTCAAAGAAGTCTTGAGAGAAATTTTTAAATATCTGAACTAGATGAAAAGAAAAATACATATTATCAAAATATGTGGGATGTAGCAAAAGCAGCACTTAAAAAGAAATTTATAACATTGAATACACATATTAGAATAGAATAAAGGTACAAAATCAATAATATAATCTTCCTTTTTAAGAAACCAGAGTAATTTAAGCATAAAGCAAGCAGAAACAAAATAATAAAAATTAGAGCAGAGAGGTACCTGGGTGGCTCAGTCATTCAGTGTCTGCCTTCAGCTCAGGTCATGATCCCAGGGTCCTGGGATCAAGCCCTGCATCAGGCTTCCTGCTCAGTGGGAAGCCTGCTTCTCCCTCTGCCTGCGGCCCCACTGCTTGTGTTCCTTCTCTTGCTGTCTCTCTCTCTCTGTCAAATAAATAAAATCTTTAACAACAACAACAACAACAACAACAAATTAGAGCAGAATTCAATGAAATTTAAAACAGGCAAACAGGGCACCTGGGTGGCTCAGTCAGTTAAGCGGCTGCTTTCAGCTTAGGTCGTGATCCTGGAGTCCTCAGGATCGAGTCCCATGTTGGGCTCCCTGCTCAGCAGGGAGTCTGCTTCTCCCTCTGTTCCTCTCTCATGCTCTCTCTCTCAAATAAATAAATCTTAAAAAAATTTTAAAATAAATAAAACAGGCAAACAATATAGAAAAGCTGTTTTTTTAAATGATGACAAAGGAAAAAAGGACACGAATTAACAATATCAGAAAGAAAAGAGTTTTCATTACTCTTGATCTCAAGGACATAAAAGGATAATAAAAGGAATATTATGAACAACCTCATGCCCACACATGGGATAACTTAGGTGAAATGGACCAATTTCTTGAAAGATACAAACTACTAAAACTCATGTGTGTAGAAATAAATAACTTGAAAAAACCCTATCTAGTAAAGAAATTGTCTCAATAATTAATAAACTTCCCAAAAAGGAAAGTACCAAGCCCAAATAGTTTTACTGGTGAATTCTACAAAACATTTAAGGAAGAAATAATACTCATTCTTCATAATCTGGTTCAGAAAATAAAAGCAGAGGGAAGACTTCCTAACTCCTTCTATAAGGATAACATTGCCCTATTAACAAAATCAGATAAGAACATTACCAAAAAAACAAAAAACAAAAACTGTAGAGAATAATTCACATAAACATAGACACAAAATCCCCAATTAAATATTACTGGATTCAATTTGCTAATGTTTAAAAAGAACTAAACACTACAACCAATGAAATTCATTCCAAGTATGCAAGAAAGATTCAACATTCAAAAATCAGTTAATGTCATCTATCATAGCAACAGGCTAAAGAAAAATGTGATATTATCAATCAACACCCAAAAAGCATTTGACAAAGTCTAACACTTATGATTTAAAAAAAAGAAAGAAAAAAAAAACCACTGTCAGAAAACCAGGAATAGAGAGAACTTTCTCAACTTGACAACGAACAACTAACAAAAACCTACATTCTGCATCATTCTTAATGGAGAGAAGCTGAATGCTTCCTCCCTAAGATCAGGAAGAAGTCAAAGATGTCTTCTCATCATTCCCAATCAATACCTAATGGAAGCCCTAGCTAGTACAATATACAAGAAAAGTATATAAAAGCTATACATGTTGGAAAGGAAGGAGTGAAACTATTATTTGACATAATTACTATGCCTAAAATCCCAAAGAATCCACAAGAGAAGAAGTCTAGAATGATTCATGGTATGACACTGAAGTTGGGCGTGTGAGTACGAACTCATGTTTAGCGCAGTATTGATATAGTTACATATATATATTTTAAATATGCATCTATGCTGTTTAGTTTATACATACATATTTCCTTTCTCCATCAAGCCTGCAAGCAATGACTGTAGCAGAGACAAGTACACCTAGCCTCCAGATCTTGATTTCTAATACCATTCTCCAATACAAGGAGCCAGGAATCTTTGGAGAAATGGCAAATTCTAGGACAGAATAAAAAAGACAAAAAATACAGGATGAACCTGAAGCATTCAGTGTTCCAGAAAGTAAAGGGTGGGGGGAAATAATAATGAAAGGAGTAAGTCAAAGGGACAGAGGAATCAACTGAAGCAGCTCTCAATGGCCAAGGCTGGAATAATTTAGGACTATTGGATTATAATATGAAGTATAAAATAAATATCCATGGGTCCGTACTGATATCTATAAATGACTGAATAAACAAATGGCAACAATAAACAAATTGATCATGCAGAAGAATTGCCAATTATTTATGTAGCTACTTTACACTCAAGGAGGTGGAATATAACTCCCCCACTCTTTGACTAGGGCTATGCAGGGCCACTCTCTTCCAAAAACATCCAAAACAGGATGAAAAGAGGGGGGGAAAGAGTAGCAGTAGAGAAATCTGACAAACATTGTCTAAGCCAAGTGATAAAGGTTAACATCAAAAGTGATAGACATATCATCAAAACATCTATTGAAGAAAACAGACCAATGCTACACAAGGGGCATTCTACTAATTACCTGAGAAGTATGCCTCAAAACTTTTAAGGTCATCAAAAACGAAAAACACTGTCACAGCCAGAAGGAACCTAAGGAGGCATTATGACTAAATGCAATGTAGTATCCTGGATTGGTTCCCAGACTAGAAAAGACATAGGTAAAAATTATGGAAACTGGACTCAAGTATTGACTTCAGTTAATAAGGTGTCAACATTGCTTCATTAATTGTGACAATTTTATCATACTAATAGAATAATAGGGGAATTTGAGAATGGGGTATATGTGGAATCTCTCTGCACTTTTTTTTTAGGTGGTTGACATCTTTATTGCTTTGGAGGTGGGCGGGGTGGGGGGAGGCGGGTGCTCTGGAGCTCTTGGTGGGGCGGGCTTCCCTCCTCTTCACCGTCACAGGCTTCTGGCCGCACAGGATGGCACTGGCTTTGCAAACTGCAATCACGCACAGATCTGGGCTGTAACTGTTCTTGTGGATCATGTGTCTGATGTTGCTGAGGGTGGCCGGAGCATTCTTGTTAATGGTAGTCTGCATGTAGGAGGTTTCCTGGAGGGATCTGCACTTACAATCACCACTCCTTCTTTGCCTTCTGTCCCCCCGGGCTCCACACCCACAGTCTTGCAGTGAACCAGCCCCTTATCGCAGAAGGAGTTGTGACCTTCAGGTTACTGGGCTCAGTGATGCATGTCTGCCTGCTCCTCTCGATCTGGAAGCTGGAGCAGGTCCCCATGACCATCCACTGGTGGGCAGATATGGAGGCAGCTCTTCTCACGGCAACCTTTGTGAGGCAGGCTCTCTCTATTATTTTCACAAGTTTTCTGTAAGTCTAAAATAAAAAGCCTATTTAAAAATATATTTAGGTTGAATCACTATGTGGTATACCTGAAACTAATATAACACTGTCTGTTAACTCTACTTCCATTAAATATATATTTTTTCTTTCAGTGTCACTTTTATGCTAATATTATGTTACTCTTATCTCTCCTCATTATGTTGGTTTCTTGGCCAGACATAAGCCTACTTCTCCATCTGCCAAAACGCTAAGACTTCCTCTATAAAGTCATCTTCAACCTCTCTAGTGTTCTGGTTTCTGCTCTCGATGTCAGGGCAATTACCACAATGTAATCATGTGCTCACCTCTCCGTGGCCTCCACCACATCTCGTTCTCCGTGGCCTCCACCACATCTCGTTATTCTAACACTGCGCTAGCAAAGTGCTGACCACAATGGAGGCACTCAACTCATGTATGAGTATTGCCTAAATGAAAGATCATGTTACAAATGCTTCTGAATTTTTAAACAAGTTCCCAGGCATTATTCTGTACGTGCATCCAACCACTGTGTATGTTTAGAGGCCACTATTTTTGCCACTTGAAATGGGTAAATTGAGACTCCGAGTCAAAAGAATTGTCTTAGCTTACACTACTCAGAAATGCTGGAAAAGGTATTTATCTCCTTGTTATGCCTCTACATCTACTTTTCCCTCCCATGTAGAGATAAGCGGAGGCTCTCCACCTGGTTTAAGTGCTGGCTCTGTCCACTGCTCTCCTCTCTGATCTTGGGCAAGGCACAAAATCTAGATGCACTTCAAAACCCTCGCATATTTTAACGGAAACTAATGCCAATTTTTACCTCAGAGTTTTGTGAGGATTCATGACACAATGCTTGTAAAGTGACTGACACTTGGTAAGAGCTCAATAAATTGCAACCACTTTATGTTTTCTCTAATATTACTAATAGTATAACTATTTTAGAATCAACCCATCAGCTTTGCTGAAATGCAAAAAAAAAAGAAAAAAAAAAGAAGGGCCACATTCTATTTGCTCTATTTGAGCCAACACACAGGTCCTTTTTTTTTTTTTTTTAAGTTATCCTCCCATTTAAAAAACAAGCCCAATGGCAAAGAACCAGCCTTCTACTTGAGATGGGCATTTGGACTGTATGACCTCCAAGTTCCTTTCTGCACAAATACCCTTCCATATTCTTTATTTCCTTTGCAGTCCCCTAAGTACTGTAGCCTACGATATCAGAGGTTCAATAAAGGTTGGCTGACTGAGGCTTTCAAACTCCCAACACAATCACTTTCACGATGCCAACTTTGATTCAATTTGTGATTTATGGGCATATGGAGTGTTTCGCATCCCAGAGTTTCCTCTTTTGAGTCATGATTTGCAAATGGATATAATAACCCATAAACTGATATCAGCATCCAAACAGAGCCATCCAACGCCAGTAATGAATGGCCTTTGGAATGAAAAAGACACCAGCCCATTAAGAAGGGCTCAAACAGCAAGCGAGTGTGAATAGCTGCCTTCATAAAGTCAGAGTTTCTCAGTTCATTCCCCACAGTCTGTCCATTCGAAGACATTGTGTGTGACGAGTGCCTAATGCAATCGGACTCTCACTCTCCTTTGGCAAGCAGGCCTGCAACAATAGACTAAACCTCGGCCCTGCCAACCCCAAACAGGCATGCCAGTCTGCCTCATTCCAGATTTGTGGCTTGTCTCCACAAAGTAATAGTGATTCTCTTGTCTGTACCAATTGCGGGCTGCAGATGGGTAGCCTAATGTTGTAATGTCGGACTAAATTCTACACAGATGAACTGGAAAATTTCCTCACTCATTCAGAAATCTGCCAGCCAGCTGTCAGGTCTCCAGGACTCCCTCACTTGCCCAGATCACCAGTGAACAGACGGTGTTCACCACAATGATTAGGCTGTGGTTTTAGTTCAAACTCTTTGAACTCCTATCGAATGATTTAATCCATTCTTCTTTCTTCAAAGACTCTGGAAAACGGTCAGTGGTAATTTTCTTAAGCAGAATGATTCTTCAAGAAGGCAACTGAGAAAACTGCCGAAACCACCTTGGAGTAAGGGATAAAACGTGGACCTCTGTGAGCTGTTCATTGCCATGACCCCACTCCATGCCTGATCACTATTCCACGGTGCCCAGTGGAAGACACCCTTTTGTGCCAATAGAGATGGGGAACTGGGAAGCAGGTGCCAGCTCCTATGTACTTGACTGTCACCATCAATAAAGGACACAACATAATTTTAGGGGACTCCAAAAGCCAAGACACACGGCTTAAATAGAAAAAGAAACAAGTGACAAATGGACTACAAAGAAGTAAGAAAGAGGGAAGAATCTATTTCATTTGCATTTCTAAAATATGAGAACATTGCATATTCCAAAAAAATGTCCTTTTTGCCTTCACATATTTAAATAAATAGAGAGACCTTAAATGGATCATCTGTGTATGGACTTTTTGAAGGGTTTTTAGTTTTTTTATTTTTTTATAGAGTTTGTTCTTCCTTTAGCATTTGATCTGGGTACAGTCAGTTCCAAAAAAATCTAAGAATGTCCATTTATGGGGTCCTTTCTCTAGGGAGTGGGGATTTTGAAAAATCCCAAAGTTCTTTCTGAAGAGGTTCTCTCAGGGCGCTTCCTTGTCAATCATCAGTCTAAGTGAGTCACTCACACATACCTTCCCAGTTAGTGTGAGATTTGGGGTTAAGTAAGCTTAGGTTCAAAAACTGGCTCTGTAGTTTACAGTGTGCAAAAACATTTAGAAACCTATTTAATTTTTCATAGCCTCCATTTCCTCATCTTTCAGTTATTGTGAGGTCTCTATTCAGGTTGTAAAGCCACCTGTCAACAACTCCCCAAACACTCCCCCTCTAAACTATACACAGTCTACCAATCCTGCTAAATCTGGCCCCTGCCTTCCTCTTTAATTCTATCTCAAGCTACTCTCTTTCTAACACACCATACTCGGAGACTCTGACCTACTTTCTGATCCCTAAATATACCAAGGACTGTCCCCTCTCAAGGTCTTCACGTCTTGTCTTCTCCACCTAAATTACCTTGCTCCCTGCTCTTTCCGTAGCTGGATTTTTCTCATTCTTCAGATTTCATCTGGACTATCATTTCCTCAAAGAGGTCTTCTCAGACCCCTTTACCAAATAGGTCCTCCAGTCAAGGGTCTGTTGGTTCTTTACAGCTCTTTTCAGTTTGCACGTATGTTTTTATGTTTCTCATTACCTTTCCCCTTCATGGAGGTGAGGGTATGCCCACCTGGACACACGACTCCATCGCTCCTCTACCTCCTCACAACTCCACTGCTTTGACTAATTAGCATTCATCCTTTTGTTAGTGACACTACCCAGAACTCCTAGACGAGGCTAAGTTCCATCTGTATATATTTTCTTAGCACCCTGTACTTTCCTTCTAAACTCTCTAAACCCTTGTAATTACTTGGTCATTGTCTCTCTTTCTTAATATACTCATAGGAGAACAGGGTCCAAGTCTGTTTTCTCCTGTGTCCATACTGCTCAGTATGGTGCCTGGCACCTAGAAGAGATGCTCAATAAATGTTAATTCCTGAATGTTCCCACATTACCCTTCAGTCAAAATCCCACAAGCGCCTTAATTTTCCCCGAGAGTCTTCATGTTGATGCCCCCTTTACATGTGGATTCAACACATTTCTCTTCAGTTTCTCTTACTTCATGCCATAAATCTCTTTCACTTCAAAACTATTGTGTGAAAACCTAGAATTACTTATTTAGACACATTTCCAGGGTATTCAATTCAAAGAATGTGTAAAATCAGAGCAAAGCATAATGTGTAGAAAGTGAGGTGAAAACACCCACTTAATTTGCTTTGGGGGTTTAGGGTGGGTGAACAATTATACACATAAGCAATTACTTAGCAAATAAGACCCAAATAGTTTGTGGAAGCTTCTGATTATCTCTTTCCTAATTTTATAGTAATGTCTCATCTTCTTTAGCATTTCAATTTTTCTCCTTTCTTCTGCCTCTCCACAGCAAGCTAGTTTTCACCTTCTGTATCTCCTAGCAGTGAGTATTTTTCTCCAACACTGAACCCAAGATGGCTACACAGGTTTGCACTTCTCTGTGGAATCCTCTGCTCACAAAATCCCTAATTGGTAAAACTCATACCTCAGGGAATAGTTGTCATATGACCAAATCCAAAACAAGCTGTCAAATAAATAAGACCATCAAGTGCTTTGGACATGCCAAAAGTAAATACACAGACATCTACAGACTACTGATAAAGGTTTTGTTTCCTGTTCTGGAGGGCTTCTCGTCGTACTCAAAGTCACCCTCATTCTAACACTCTGAGCTCTGCAGTTAAGTAATAAAGTTATATTCTTTTTGTTCATTTTATTATAATAATTAATAAGAATACTGCATTACATCCACATTTAGCATTTTCTCAGAAACGTATTCTATTTAGTCCCAAGCAAAATTAAATTAACCTAAAGTTTGGGAGACTGTATGACAATAAATCTCATAAATGCTATCCAGGGAACAGTAGCAGTCTTATCGTGGCAAAAGTTAATTATCTAAACATTTGCAGAATTTTAAGATGTCGGGAAAATAGGCCAAATATATTGAAATGCAGCTGAGCCTTGAAATGTTTAAAATGTCTCAGAAACATAAAAAACATCTAGGTCTCAGTGACCTTTTAACACAGTATCTCTTTAAGAATTAACAATGTATAAAATGGTGAAGTAACAACATTCTCAGCTACAGTGGAAGCATCTAAGAGGTCAGCTGTATAGGTTTTCATTGCTGACTATAGCAATGAACAAGTACAGTTCTTTGAAATACAGGTGTTATTTAGGTTACAAAGAATTAGATAATATTGCAAAGCTAACTTAATGTTTGCTTGTCTAAAAGACCTATTTGCCCTCCCTCCCCTTCCCGTCCTTTGTATTTATCACTTCCATACCGCAAACAACCTTGCCCTTCAGGTCAAAAGAGGCTGGATTTTAATCCTGACAATGTAACATTGTGCAAGAGACTTAAACTCTCTGAACTTCAACTCCTCCTCATCAAAATAGGGTTAATAGCTGTCTCATAAGGTTTGGGGATTCAACAAGGTGAGGTATGCAAAATTATTGGCGTAAAGGCTGGCAGACGTTCATTGCTCAATAACTATCTTCACACCTTCACCCTTCATTTGAGGAAAATAGAAAATACGCCTCTCTTGTTACCTTATGACTTGAAATGTGCCCTCTGGGTCAATCCTCACAGGACTCAGTTGCATAGATCTCAAACTCCATTATACCAACTCCAAAATGTTTTACAGCAGTCGTTCTCTAAACCAAGAAATAAACAGCCACCATTTAAAAGTGGGGGGTGGGGAAAATCATGGATGAACTGAAATACATCTGTGGTCAACCTGAGGCCTTAAGTTAAAAACAACAACAACACAGCACTGAAAGTAAAATGCTGCATCTTTGGGCGAGAACTTGCAACAGGCAATTGCAAATCGGGTCACAAATCAAGTGTAAGGTTAAAAAACCAGCCATCCAAATAAACCAGGATATATTTGTACTAATTTCTTAAATGATTTTGAAAATTTAAACATAAAACTTTAGTCGTCAAAGCCTTTGTGGACTCCCTGGAAAGAAGTCAGTTTGAAAAACAAAGTTTCATAGTAACAGAATTGTGTGTTTTTCTAAATAGCAGATTTCAGGTTTCAGAGGCTAGAGGTGAAATCGAGGTGTGTCACAGTTCACAATGTGTCTTCATCCCTATTTAAAATGCACTTTACTCCAAGTAAACATCAGTGCTTTAAAGAAAGCAGGGTAAAGGGAATTACGAAAACATAACTCCATGACTTTCTTCCTATTTTTGAATCTGTTTTGCTGTCTTTTTTCAATCATTGTCTGGGAATTTGGGTACTCCAGGGTCATAATCAAACCGATGCAGCTGGGTGCCTGAGTCCAGTTGGGCATCTCCCTCCAGCTCTGGTAGTGATCCTGGGGTCCTAGGGCTCTCTGCTCAATGGGGAGCCTGCTTCTCCCTCTCCTTCTCCCCCTGTTTGTGCTGTCTCACTCTCTCTCTCAAATAAGTAAAAAAAAAAAAAAAAAAATCTTAAAAAAAACCCCCAAAACCCAAAAACCTATGTAGCTAAGCCAGGACTATGATGGAATATAGCCAGCCACATGTAAGGAGATAGGGAATACTCCCTTTCTCTGATCTTAGTTCAATGCTCCTTGTGGGAACTCCCCTAGCACTTTGTGCTTACCAGTCAAGGTGTTTATATTAAGAACAAGAGCTAACCTTTATTACAGAATCCTGGCACAGGGTTTCAACGTTCAATAAGTATTCAAAAAATGAAGGAACAATAAGTGGCTAATTTATATTTAATACAAAATAGCTATCAACTCAGTTTATCCCTTCTAATGCCGTATCATTTATCTTCTAATAAAGAACGTTTAGGGCGCCTGGGTGGCTCAGTTGGTTAGGGGACTGCCTTCGGCTCAGGTCATGATCCTGGAGTCCCGGGATCGAGTCCCGCATCGGGCTCCCTGCTCGGCAGGGAGTCTGCTTCTCCCTCTGACCCTCCCCCCTCTCATGTGCTCTCTCTCATTCTCAAATAAATAAATAAAATCTTAAAAAAAAAAAAAAAAGAACATTTAAAAAAGCAGAAACAGACCCATAAATACAGAGAACAAACTGATAGCTGCCAGAGAGGGTGTGTGGCAGAGAGATGGTCATAATGGGTGAAGGGGAGTGGGAGGTACGAGGCTTCTAGTTATGGGATGACTAAGTCATGGGGATGAAAGGCACAGCATAGAGAATGTAGTCGATGATATTATAATAGCATTGTATGGTGACCGATGGGAGCTACCCTTGCAATGAGCACAGCATAATGTATAGACTTGTCCAATCACTATGTTTTACACCTGAAACTAATGTAACATTCATTGGGTGTGGACTATACTCGAATAAAAAACAGATTATTTACTTCCTTCCCCCCCTACACACACATACACACACACACACATCCATGACATACCCTGTCTCCTCACCTTGTCAGGGGCAAACAAAACCAAACTGGCCAATAGAACTTTTGTCTCACCACATAGGTTGAAAAATTGAAGAGTTTGAGATCCATTGCTCTATCACAGCAGCATCAATACACATGACCGCAACAGTATCATCTAGTTGTTTATTTTGACCAAGGGTTATTTACTCTAAATTGGATAAGGGTTAAAATTAATTACAGGTATCTTCTAGCTGAGTGGCTCAGTGATCACTGCCTGGAATGATCCCTATGTCTTGATGTCTATCAATACATCCAAACCACCCATCAAGTCACTAATTGGCATGCTCTGCAGAAGTCTCTGGAGAAAAGCTAAGAAACTGAGCACTTTCTAGCCTCAGTATACTCTTGAAGCATGCTTTCCTGGAGATCAGAGCTGTCAAGGGGCACTTTGATCATGGGAGACCATTAAGGCTCCTTCTCACTTTCGAGATGTCAAGATTTTAACAGAAACACAGTATTGCACTAAATCCAATGTCACCTTCTTGATACTTATGAGGAAGCAAAATAAAATGGGCAATTAAAAATCTATGAAGGTCGACTGATTTTCTCTACTAGCAATTATGCCTTATAATTGTTTGCTAAAAGAGGAATTGGCATTTTACAAAGCCAATGATTGGCTGGGATTTTGTGCTTACTGAACCTCTGTGGGTTTAGAGTTTGGATTTGGATAAAAACCAAGAGTTGAGCAGCATTTGAGACGCTTTCTCCCATGCCTTTCATCTAGAAGCTGGCTGGTGAGCTCACGAGGTTTCTGACATTTCCCCCATTCCAACGAGGCTGGAACCCCACTGTAATCAAAATTCACAATGTTCCAGAACCCAGACTTTGGTCCTCATTAAAAACCCAACAGATAAAAAAGTCCAGGAGGCCCGCTAGCCAAACCTTTTCACACAGCAGGGAAGGTTTGCATTCGGTTTTATTTTTAAGTTAGCAGACTAGGTCAGGACTCATTTTGAAGGCTGATGAAAGACCTAGAGCCCATGTTTCATCTTCTGATTAATCCAAAATTAAACAATTCAGAGATTTTGATCATTTAGTCTTTTTTTTTAAAACATATGTGACAGATAATAAATAGCCATGTCTAGTACACATAGCAGGACACATTGTGTCTGCCTGCAGGCTCTTGATGGACCATTCTTAGGCTTATTCCAAGATCAGATAGTAAATCACAATTTCCTTTTAAAGCACTGTTACAATTTTCACCTCTTATTGAAACCGAAATATATGTATTCTGCTACTTAGGCATGACTTACCTGCGGCTCATATTCCCAGTCATAATCTATCTTACTTTTTAAGAACACTTTTGATGAAGCGGGTATGTGATTTATGTAAGCCTTGTAGTACGTGAAAGGGGGAAGGAATTAGACACATATTCTGAGGCTCATTAGTCGCGTTTGAGTTAAACATAAATCTCTGGAGAATAACAAAGTATTTTGCATTTTCCAAGTTTTTTTTTTTTTTTTCCTAAATCAAGGCTTGAAAATTAACAGACTTCAAAAATAATAAACAGTCAATCCCACAAGACATGAGTGGGAACTCCAACACACCAAGCAAGATCATGGATGTTTCGGATAGATAAACAACTGGCCCTCCACACACGGTGCCTGTCGCCATTCTAGTCCCTGGACTTTAACAGCCCTACCTTTTGTGAGCACCTCAGCCCTCTTGCCCTCTGGTCCCTCTGACCAGTTTCCGTTGCCTCCTCTGAGCTCAGTAAGGAACATATCAGCAAAGCAGAGGACTTTGCCTACATCTTCTTTATAACTCATCACAATGCGTTGCAATTATTTGCTTCCTTGAATGTCTTCCTCACAGACTGTGATCTCCTCAAGGACTAAGCCTTGTCTTTTCATCCCAGCATAAAGCAGAGGACCTAGCATATTTATTTGCATATGCATTTTTTTAATTTACACTTTGACTCTTTGCTAAAGAATATTTTAAGGTGCTTTATAGAACAGAGGGGTTTATCACTCAAAGGAATAAAAGATAAATCCATAAATAAAATAGGGCACAATAAAAATAAGAGGCGATTAGTTGGTGCCCAGCAGTTGCTAGAGTCTATCAGTCAGGGTCTCAGCAGGAATCCGATGGCACATTCAGATTGAATCCATTAAGGAGAGTTTAATAAAGGGACTATTTGTAAAAGTGCTGGAAGGATTTAAGAAATGGAAAAAGTGGGTACGTGGAGTGCCTCTGGGAAAATAACCAAAAAAACTTCACCAGGAATTTTTTACTACTCTAGACCTGAAGGGCAAGGTGAGGGAGTGGTTACCCGTACCCAGAGACAGAACTCTGCAGGGACAGGCTGCCCGATAGGAGCTGTGGACCTACAAAAGGAAGGAGCTAACCTGCAGTGTCCTGACCTACAGAGAGCTCAGGGAATAAGCACCTAGTTTCATTCTCTCCTTGCCTTTAGATCTCGTTCTGATACTTCTCATGGCCCAAATCCAATGGAAGCCTGAGGGCAGAGAATCCCCTTGATACAGTCCATACAGGTCAGGTTCCAGGGCCCAGAGCCACGTGCAGAAGAAGGGGTAAGAAGAAGATACCCAACACAGAGCATAAGCTTGTACCTTCAGTTATAGACATGTTAGCAACCGGCCAGAACAAAATTAGAAACATAATTAGTTCCAAAACTCAGAGCATTTATCATTAATAGCATATCAGGGGTTTCTGAAAAGGCACAGAGGCCTGAGATAAAAATCTCCCACTGTAATGCCAGAGAGTGACTTTCAAAGACTTCCTTCTGGTAGCATGCCTGGAGGCGCACCCAAGGCCCAGGACACAAAGCTGTTGAGAATAATTCTACAAGGCCACAGTAATGGAGTCTACCTACCAGTCTCCCAGCCTGACGATCTAGGGGTCAATTTTAAGGAACTAACTTGAAGGAAATGCCAAACGGATTATCTTTTATGCATTTCTCCAAGAATATCAGTCACTTCTTTTTTAACAAAGATTTTGAGAAAAGTTGAGCAGCAGACAATTAATATTCCCTGGCAAAAACAAGGATTACGTGTGAATGATAAAGCTGCAGACTTCATTAACCAAATGAATGGAATGAGGGCCAGTCCCTTTTGTGAAATTTAAGGGGGCCTACCCGATATGCATCCAAATAGATGCCCAACACACGCAGGTACACATAGTCAAGCTGATTCTAGACTCTCCGAGAAAGACCCAATAAACATTTGCTTTAAGAAACAGAAATGGAGGGCGCCTGGGTGGCTCAGTTGGTTAAGCGACTGCCTTCGGCTCAGGTCATGATCCTGGAGTCCTTGGATCGAGTCCCGCATCGGGCTCCCTGCTCGGCGAGGAGCCTGCTTCTCCCTCTGACCCTCCCCCCTCTCATGTGCTCTCTCTCTCTCTCATTCTCTCTGTCTCAGATAAATAAATAAAATCTTTAAAAAAAAAAAAAAGAAAGAAACAGAAATGGAAGGGTGCTTTGGTGTGTGTGTGTGTGTGTGTGTGTGTGTGTAGACATATATTATCTCCTAGTTCTGTTTTCTGGAGAATACTAATTCAAGTGAGTTACTTAAGCTCTCTGTGCCTCAGTTTCCTAACCTATTAAATGCAGATGGTGATAGTTATGTAAAATTTAAATGAGTTAACGTGTATAAAGTATTTAGAAGACTAACACTTAGTAGCAATTTAAAACTGTTAATGATGATGGTTAGAATATCAGAAGAGCCATTAGTTCTTTTTACTGTAACAAGGAATGAAATAACTAGTTTTTGTCAATATACTGAGGAGAAGAAAATGCTTTCTTTTGGGGTCTGCTTGGTAGCAAAGATGAAGAAAAAACAAACTGGGAGTATGCCCCCATTCTCTGCGTGTTCCAATTTCTGCTTTTTTAAAAAGATTTATTTATTTATTTGAGAGAGAGATTGAAAGCCGGAAGGGCAGGAGAGAGAAACTGAAGCAGCCTCCATGCTGAACGCAGAGCACATCAGCAAGCTCCATCTCACGACCCTGAGATCACGACCTGAGCTGATAACGAAGAGTTGGCCACTTAACCAACTGTGCTATATAGTTATACAGAAATTGGTTCATTTGGTTCTGTAGATGAGACGTCCCATGATCTGCCATTTGCAGGCCAGAGAAATTCCCACGTCCAAGGGCAGGAGAAGATGGAGGTCCTAGATCAAGAAGGCAGAGAGAATTTGCCTTTTCTTTGCATTTTTGTTCTATCCGGGCCTAACCAATTGAATGATGCCTGCCCACATTAGTGAGGGCAGACCTTCCCTATTCAGTCTCCTGATTCAAATGCTAATTTCTACTGGAAACACCCAAAATAATGTTTTACCAGCTATCTGGGCATCCCTTAGGCTCAGTCAATGGACACATAAAATTAACCATCACATTGCTCAAGTTCACCCAGTACACTAGAGGATTTAAACTTCAGATGTCTAGCTTCAGAGCTCTCTCTCTTAACCACCACAAAATCCTAACACTTTAGTCCAACATTAGACAAGGAAAGTAGATAAAAAGCCATCCCCTGTGAAATGAGAAACTTGACAGGATCATGAATTGTCACCTAAATAATACTCCTAGCCTAACATTTCCCAAACTGTGATTCCTGTCCTATAAGATGCACCAGAAAAAGAAGGGTGCCAAGAACAATCAAGTTTAAAAACCTACATATTAGTATCCTACTTTGTGAGAGTCATGACACATACATATATTACAGGCTCTGAGAAAGTATTCATTAAAGGAAACTTTTTTCTCTTTCATTATCCAGATTCTACTAAATTTATTCCATCAGTGAATTCACTCATTGCTTCATCCTTGCTAAGGTCAGCAATGACCTCTGGGCCACTAAATCCCAAGGACTTCTTAGCAGCTCTAGACACGATAGACTTTGCCCTCCTTTTGAAACACGCTCTTTCTGTGGCTTCTGCAATATAAATCTCTTGGTTTCCTTCCTTTTGTGTGTTTCTCATTACTCCTTTACCAGTTCATCGACCACCTGCCAGTCAACAATTTTGGGGAGTCCTCAGGACTCAGTCCCCAGCTCTTTCCTCATCTTACTTGAGGGTCTCTACCTAGGTGACTGCATTTACTTCCATTGCTTTACTATCCACCTATTTGCAGACAATGCCTAGATTTATGTCAATATTCCAGACTTAGTCCAGAACTGTTTTTCCAACTTCCTATTTGAAATCATATCTACAATGTTCCAAAGCCGTCTTAAGTTCAACATGTCCAAAGAAAATCTTGTTATTTTCCTCCCAAACTTCATCCTCTTCATATAGTCTGCTTTCAGGAAATGGTATAAAAAAAACATTCATTTGCTTACAATACCAGGACCTCATTTTGTGACTCCCTCTCCCTCAGCACCCATAACCAATCATCATCAGATCCTGCTGACTTTGGAGCTGAATGCCTCTCATAACCACGCATTTTTTTTTTCCTATTTAAGCTACAAGCTTAGTCCACGTCACCAAAATCTTTCTCTTAGACTTTTGGCAGCAACATATAACTTGGTTGTACGTATTTCTCCTCTCCATCAGCTATGCTCATCTCATCTATTCTCCACCTTACAGACAGCATGTCTAGATGAGTGGAATTTTTAAAATACCAATAGAATCATGTACCCTTTCTACTTAAAACAGATCAGTGGTTTCTCATTTAACTTATGATAGAGAAAACTTTCTTAAGGTGGTCTCCAATGTTTTCCATGCATCATCCTGATCTATCTCTCTGGCTTCATGTAGCATTTCTTTTTGTCCTCAATGTCTTCACTTGTAAGATGTGGACATTGTGCAATTCACCCCACTTGCTGGGTTCATACCTTGGACACTGCCACAAGCCATTTGCTCTGACTGGAATGTGTTTCTCTCTCTCTTCTACTGAGTAACCACTCATCCTTCAGATTGTATCCAAGTATCACTTCTTCAGAGATATCTATTTTAGACTCCTATGAAATGACATACCTATCTTCTATAGCATGTCTTACTTGCAATTTTATATTTTCTACATAATTATTGGCTCAATCTATCCTCCCTACTAGACTGTAACCTACATGAGGGTGAGTAATGCTTTTTCTGTTCACTACTCCATCTTTAGCACCTAACACAGCACCTTGAATCATGTGGGTGCTCCTGGACAGGCAGCCTTTTTACCAGCAGAGTGCTAGGTGCTATTGATAGAACATTAAAGAAGATGGACTGCATCTCTCTGCTGATGGAGTTTCTAGCCTAGCGTAAGAGAAAGGCAATCCATCAGTACATACAAAGCAATGTGCAATCGGGGTGAAAACAGGAGAGGCTCCAGGGAAAACCAAGCTGTGGAGGGTTAAAGAAGGCTTCCCAGAAGCAAAAGACCTAAAAAATAGTGATAGCTATGTAGGCACTTTATGTATTAATGTTTGTGTTAATGTATTACGTTATTAATGTATTATGTATTAACTCACACTGATCTTCACCTAAGAGGAGGTAAATAAGGAAGCTGAGGAGCAAAGAACATATGTGACTTGCCAAGTTTGCTCAGCTAGTTAGAAGGGGAGCTGGATTCAAACCGAGACAGTCTGGCTCCTACTTCTGTGTTCTTAACTCACACTGCACTCAGTTTCTGAGTTGCCTCGGCAAAAGAGAGTCAAGAGACAGGCAGGATTCCAAACAAAGGGAGAGCAAAAACAAAGACTGAGCAGAAAAGAACTCTAGACTTTTCAGAAACTAATTGATCAGATTGCATTTTCAGAAAGAATGAAAGGAAAAAAACCCCTCGCTATAAGATGGAGACTGGATTTGGAGCAAGGCAAGGCAAAAAGCACGTTACCCTTTTCACACATCCACCATTAAAATCCTCTGGGACACATGTTCCTTGGAAGACCATAAACCAATACTGCTCTCTACAAACCAGAGATGGAATGAAAGTTTGCTCCCTATGTGGGTCACCACTGCTTTTCAAGACCGCCAACAGAAGAGTACATTGAATTAAGCATTTTACAAATATACACCCTTTGGCCCAACAAGGGAAGCTGACTTGGTTCAGAACAAATTCATTTCCAGAAAGTTCAGACAATCTCAATGTTTCAGAACTTAAAAGAACTTTTATCAAGTCCATGTGTAACAATGAGGGAAAAATAAAAGGACAATTACTACTAACCACTTCCCCTGGGGGGAAAAAATTCAAAAGGGATATAGCTTAAAAAAATAGTGAGCTGGTTTTTCATCCTCACATCTTTGAAGGGGTGTGCAGGGAAAGAGGGTGGCAATGCTAGATCAGGCATTTTTGCACATATTATCCACAGGGAAATCTGAATCTATAACCGTCATCATAAAATGAAACAAGAAGCAAATCAGAAAGGAATGAATGAAGGGCAAGTGATAGCCAAGGGGTTTACAATAATCAATTATTAAAATGCCTTAAAAGAGCAAAGAAAATGCTTATCAGATCAGCAAAGCACCTTTTAATAAATAATATGATTTGGGTTTAATTAATGGCCTAATTACAGTTTTACCCAATAGGCTTAAATGCTCCAAAGGAACAGTCTGAGTCTTTTTGGTAGATAATCTGTGTTTTAAAAAATGTTCTAATTACATATTTGCTTGAGTAAATAATGTGAATTTTACAAAACTGCCTAATGATATATTTATGTGACTATATTTACCCAAATGGCCTCTCATTCTGTACTAATGGAGTGGGGATTACTGCTCCAGGGAGACACGGGAAAGTGGGAGGGCTCCAGCCTTCACCCGAACACCTCTGTTATTCTCACCCTGTTCTCACTCTCTCTCACCGCAAAACACACCACCGCAAGCATATGACCCATTTATTCATCATCAATTTAAATAGGAAAAAAAAAAAAAAGTCTTCCTCAGCCTTTTGTGTAAACACATTTTGCAGAAAGGGTGCACACTTGAAAAATGAGTATCAATACTGTATAATGCTCCATGAAAAGTAGATAATGAGACTGTAACCAAGACAGGACATTCAAGGTTTAAAAAGCTGCCTAATTTATTCTGTTCTTTATAGAATGTCTTACAATGCCTTACGAAAATCCGACTCTATGTGTTGGGATCAGAGTGCTGTGACGTAAGGCCACATAATGGTCTGTGTTAGGTAACAGAGAAGTCCTATGAAAACTGAGTTTGAATCTCCCCGCTTTGCAGTGACCTGTGTCCGTTCATGAGTTGTAAGTCATTTTCACATGTTTAAAGGCATAAATCCAGAAAAACCAGCACATATCTACTCACGAAACTGGATGAAGAAACAAAGTTCCATCTCAGAGTTTACTCATAAAATCTTACTCTTAGCAGAAATTTACTGTTTAAAATTAGGTGATACCTCATTCCCTACATAACTAACCATGACCCAGGGAAGGGAACCCAGCATTTATATTTCCAGTCATTCTCCAAAAAAGAGGAGATGACTTACCAAAACACATACCAAAAAAAGATAAAATAAATGGTTCAGGGAACAAGAGAATAAGGACAAATAGGTGAGAGAATAAAATCAAGGAATAAGATTAGCATCCCATCTAAGCATGCAATAATAGCCTACAGCCCATAAGCTTCCAAGAGGCCAAAGCAAAGCAAGAAACATGACGATTTACACAAGTCAATCAAGTCAGGTAATCAGCAAGATCTAAAACAATTTCCCCTAAGATCATCATAAACAGGATTCCTTGTACATATGATATTTTCAACCACACCTCAACAGAAGATAGTCAGTTTCATAGGATTGTGAGTTACCATTTAGGTCAAGGACAGAATCCCATGCTTTAAAAAATGGAATACATAATAAATGTCACATTAACTGTGCTGATCACAGTGGTATCCCTCTTGGATGATTCAGAAGGCACTCCAATAATTGCAGGGACTCAGGGCCCTCATTATAGGCACTAATTGTATTTTTCTATAATTGGGCAAAATTGCTACTTAATTGAGAGTTCAACAGATAGAGTGCCAGATTAACTAATTTTCACCTTACTAAATGTGTAATTATTTATTAAAATTTTGAATCCCACTGTTGACGCCCTTATATATTACTTCATACTCTGGGCGCTCTCTCACAGAGCTCAGAGAGATGATCCCATTGCTCAGACCATAAGACTTGTGATTCTGAACTGTAGAATAAAGATGCCCACAGCCTGGAGCCCAAAGCACCCCAATTCGTGCGTGTCTTTTCTCTAGTCCTGTGGCATCTGGGGCCGCTTGCCTGCCGGAATGTGGCGGCACCATCTGTTTACTCTGGCCTCGTTTGCTTGGATCAAGTAGGAAATTGAAGGCACTAATCTGAATTTTTCAGAAACTTTGCAGTAATTGAAAAGAGAAGGTGATAAAGGGGGGGGGGGCGTGTTTGGCAACTTAATTATACTGGTCACTCCGTGGGCTGCATAATAAAGCAAAGGCAGATTTTTGAAATAGTACCAAGCTAAGAGCAAAACCGTAACTCCAAGCACTTTGTAGAGGAGCCCATCCACTCAAGTAGTCATTTATAATTAGGATGTGAAACTCAGCCCTGCAGTCATCTATTATTGAAATTGCCTTAAGGTGATCTCAAAACAACTTCATCTCTTGATTCACCTCCTCCTCCCCTTTCTAAAAGCAGCAAATGGAATAGATGGGATTAGCCTCTTAGGAGCAAATATGTAGAGATGAAATGCAGCCAGGAGCTAATGCTTGGCAGGACCCAGAAGGGAGGTGCCAAGAGGACACGGGTGGATCATTGGAGAATTGATTGGAAAGATTCTCTGTTCCCAGACGAGAGCAGGCTTCAGTGGTTTCTCTCAAGTTTTATTGCACATTAGCAGAACCATATGCTCTGCTCGTGTGGGCAGCACCTGGTGGGGGGAGTACATCAGCTTCAGAGTAAAATGCAGAGTTGGGAAGTTTCTGTTTAGAAAATGAGATCTAGAATGACTGCAGAAGCTGCACCTGTCCTCAGACTCCACGGAATATATTTCTTCACGTGGAGTCTATTCAAGTCGGGTTTTTTCCATTCCATGTTCACCAAGAGAAGGAAAAAAAAAATAACTTTCTATTACTCTGAAACACACGGGAGAAAAGATTCTATCTTTTTAAGAGGATGGCAGGTAGTTGGAGAGAGGGGAGAAAGGCAAGAAGAGAATGTTCTTTTCAAGACTTGAAATCAATATGTCTTATCAAACCCAAATCAAATTGTATACGCCAAAGTCATTAGGCCCAGAGTCTACTTGTTAGGAATAAATATTCTGCCCTAGGATTAAATCCCATTATGTTGCAGAGGCTGAGTTTCTTCAGCCAACTGGAAAAACCAAGACAGGTAAAACTTGATAGCATCTATATACAGGGGGAGATGCAGGAACCATAGAATCTGCAAGTTTAAGTGAGAAACCAGGCAGTTTTTTGTGTCCTCAGAACTGTTCTATTTGGGGCGGCCCTGGATGGTAGAACTCCATTTGGGATAAGCCATATTTGCTCTGGTGCCCATCCTGGTCCCTGCTCTTTGCCCGGTGTCTCCCCACTGCTTCGCCTGTGATGTCTCAAAGCTGCTCCCAGCTCACTCGCTCTGAAGCCCATCCTCTCAAACTGTTCCTCCTGGCATTATCGCATGCTCTAGTCTTTCCTGGCTTCTTTCTCACCAAACCTTGCTGTTTCATTTGCTCCTTCCTCAGGAAATCGGTGACAAATGAGAGAGTTTTACTCAATACGGAGATAAAATGTGAATGTGTTATGCCTTCCAGAAAGCAGTTTTATAGTTAACAGAGGCCTCCATGGCTTCACTCACAGAAGAGCCTGTTGGTAGAATTTTAGGAAACACGGCAGTACGGGAAGAAAACGATCTGTGAAGTCATGTCTTTCAGTCTAACTCCAGCAAATCACACTTTATCAGTCAGGGTGGTTTTGGATGCCACTAATTTAATCTCTGACTTGAGTGGCCAAAACAATAGGGATATTTATTATCTCACATAAGAAGTCTCAAGCACTAAACAGGCACAAGGCTGTCCCATTTCTCTGCATGCCCAACTAAGCCTGTCCCCCAAGTTGTTCCAGCTAACCTTTCTTTTGTTGCCAAGATGCCAACCATAGAGGCATCTCACAAAGACACAACCACATCCAGAAGAAAAGCAAATATTGTGTCATATATATATATATATGACCTATATTTATATATGTAGCAAATATATATAAAGCAAATACTGTGTCATATATATGTCATAATATATATTATGTATAATCAGAGAAAAAATATATATATATAAAATCAGAGAGAAAACATTTGATCATTGTTTGCCAGTAATCTTCTCACATGTCACTGACCAGAATAATTTCATATGCTCCTTCCTAACCCAGTAATTGTCAAGGACAATTGTGTAAATTATGCCTGGCTTAAGCTACAGACACTATCTTTTAGTCACTTAGGAGAAGGCAGGCCCTCCCAAACAAAAATGAAGATTCTTTATATATTCTTTATATAATAAAGATCCCAAAATAAGAAAAAGAAGAATAGGAAAAGAGGAATTAGAAGACAAGGTAAACAGTGGCATCTGAATTTTGCAGGGTCTAGAAGGTTTTATCACATGATTGCCAGTTTCCCATAACCATGAGCCTTCACGATCACTGAAAACTCAGAAGCAAGTGGGTATGTCAGACCACAAAAATCAAATTAGGAGCAGGGGAGGACAAACTTGGGAGGGGCTACCCATGGTCCTCTGTGTTGGTGATGTAAGGAACTGGAAATGATACTTTATAGTGCTGACAAGTCAAAAGCACCAATCACAACAAAGATGGTATTTTTCCGGACGTTGAGAAAACTAGAAAAATATACCTTAAGCCTTTGTTTTATTGATCCAAAGTGAGGAAAATCAGTCATGTCCACTGCTCCACATGTCAAGTCTACCTTTAAGTGAATCCCAATGATTAAAAAGTGAATTGAGACCTACAGTTTTCACCGAAAAGTAAGTTCAATAGGCCAACAGGCGAGTGTCCGTCCTGTATCTCCTCATCTGCTAACAAAACTCCTAGGAGCATGACCTCTATGACGTGGCTTTTCACAGACTGGCTTATTCAAGAAGAATATGGCCTAAACGTATCTTAAAGAGGGACAAGATCTTCCTCATCTTCCCAGCATTCCCTAGGGCTTGGAATAGTGCTAGTTAATAGTTACTAATCTAGATTTATTGAAAAACAATTGCTTGGTTTGAAAAACGGTTGAATACACTTGAATTGTTTACAGTGTGCTCCACTGAACAATATAGGGAAGGGATGTGTCTAGAAAATTTCTCTGAAATGTGTTAAAGCAGAAATTTTAACTCCTTAATGTTTCATCCTTTACTAATTGAAAAACCAAGATTGCCAGAATAAAGGTTGTGAAATAGTTATGTACTGATTATAGTGAAAAATCAAGACACATTAGCACTGTAGCAATCTGGATGAAAGGGTCACTTCCAGAAATCAAGTTTCATATACTAGCGTACTGAGACCTGTCTGTGTAAGTCGAGTGGGGTCTCCCCCAAGAGCCAACAGTGGAGCTTTGGCTTGACAGCTCTTCACCTGCACAACGGCCAAGAGCCAAAAGAACAAATCAGAACTCCTATGCTATCCCCACAGCATCACTGCTTGTCCAGGTAACAGCAAGTGACATAAAGAAAAACCTGTGGCAGAAGAACACAACATTTTACTCAGTGGATTTCTGAACAATTACATCCTAGTGGTTGGGGAGGTATTCATCCTTCCCTACTCATTTTGACAGACAGTTTTGTCTCCTACGACATACAGATATAAGACGGATGTTTGAGGATTGCTGAGTGAAGATCACCAACAACTAAAACCTGACTTTAGCTTTCCTTGAAGAGTTGCCTTACTTAACTAATGGCTGCCCATCCTGTCAGCCATGTTTGGCATCCATCTATATTACATAATGCGAAGTAAAAAATGTCTCCCTTTGGGGCACCTGGGTGGCTCAGTGGGTTAAGCGACTGCCTTCGGCTCAGGTCATGATCCTGGAGTCCCGGGATTGAGTTCCGCATCGGGCTCCCTGCTCGGCAGGGAGTCTGCTTCTCCCTCTGACCCTCCTCCCTCTCATGCTCTCTGTCTCTCATTCTCTCTGTCTCAAATAAATAAATAAAATCTTTTTTTAAAAAAAAAAGTCTCCCTTTGCTTCAGCCTGCCACAGTGCCTGAACTTCTAGCCATTAATAGGACTCAAGTTACTCAAGTAAACAACTATGAGCAATCGCTATATAAGGGAAATACACTGATTAACTGAGAAAGTAAGAAAAAAAATAGACACAATTCTCTTTTTTATAGAGTATATAACCCACTGTGGGAAAGGATAGATATGGAAATTACTATAATTCAGTATGTGCCCACAGAAGAGAGCAAGCAATATACTAGGGAGGATCAAAGCTGAAGGAGCTATAACCCAAATGGGAAAATCAACTGGAAAAGCAACTGTTGGAGAAATCTTAGACAAAAGTATATGTGCGAAGAATCTTACAAGATAGATTTTTAGCAGAGGAAACAGTGATATGGCATACAAATCAAACAGGCACTCATGTGAAAGCAGAGAGACCGCTCTTTTGTTTATACATTTCTTTCAAAATGGGCAATCCAAAATGGTTACAACTTCACCCAAGGCCGCTGCCGCAAACAACTGCCAGACAACAGGATTCACAGGAAATAAGGTAATTGGCAGGAGAAGCCTTTATAAGGTCCAGAACATGTGGTACAGCAGGCAGATCCTGAAGCTTCTAGGGGCAGCATGAGATCACGGGTCAGCGAGATGGGGCGGGGGGGCGAACTGAGTTTTGTCTTGTTTACCATTATTCTCAGGCAGTCTCTAACCTCAGCGTGCATTAATCTGCCTTGACAAAGCAAAAAGAAAATAAATCCAATGCTGCACTTTGCTTGAGACCGTAGAATCTATATTGAGGCCAACCTCAGGAAATGAGAGTGAAGGTTACAGCTCTGACAATGACCTGGGCTGGCTGAGCTTTCATTCCTTTCTAGGTCACACTGACATGAAGCCCAGAGACAGCTTTGAAATCGGCCGAAAACGTCAGCACATGCCAGGATGGAATGGAATTCCACACCCCTTTGCTTTTAGTAGCAAAAAAGTCTCATCCGAAATAGTCTAGTGCTTTAAACAAAGCCTTACTGAGCTTACTCATTCTAAAAAGCCTCTCGATAGCCACAAATGGGTAAGGAAACAATAAAAGGACAACAGATAAACGTGCTAAGGATATAAATAATAAATTCAAAGGAAAAAAGTACAAATAGACATGTTCTCTCACTAATAATCAAGGGCAAATTAGAAAAACTGGATACCATTTTTCACTTATCAAATTAGCCATTTTAAAGTTAGAATATTCTGGGGGATAAAGGCATACGAAAACCCTTTCTCATAGTGCAGGAGCACAAAATATTAGCAGGAGGCTTTGGCTCAGTAATTCAACCTTTGGGAATTTATTCTAAGAAAATATATTCTTTCTATTTATAGACCATCTTCACATCATAATTATTTTTAATAATGCAAAATTATAAACAACTTTATTCTAAACCATAGAGAATGATCGAATGCTCTGTTTTATAACCATCTAAAACAGTGACATGAAAATGACATGGGACTCAGAAAATGCTTATGAAACAAATCGAGGTACAAAACTAGCTGTGTGTCAGGACCATAAGAAAGTATAAAATAACGGTGTTTGCTCTGTCTGGATATTAAAATTCCAGATTACTTTTTTGTTTCTCTTATTCTTCCATTTTCTCTAGTACTGATATATTGCTCCAATAATTTGAAGAACCTATGTATTTTTTTTAAGCTCTCTTAATCGCACATGAATTTCTAACTGCCATTTGATTTCAATAAAACCATTTCATCACAATATTTAAAGTACCTGAAAGTCTGTATTTGGTCGTATTCATTTCTGCCCAATAAAGAAGAAGCTGTCGCGTAAGAAATAGCGCTTGGGAAGGAGTTCTAGTTCCTGAGGCTCATGGAGAAGGAGAAGAGCAGAATGCTCTTAACCACACACTTTCCAATCCCAGACACTTCCCCTTGTGATCATATTTGTGATTTACAAATAAGATTTGCAAATCTTAGGCTTTGTAGAACACCTACTCTAACTAAAAAAACAAAAACCAAAAAAACCCCCACATGATTCTGTGGTGTCACAACTCTGCAATTCCATCCACTTAATTAAGTCACTTAATTTCTGGTCCATCACCTACAAGAAAAATGTAAAAGATTATTTCATGTTAAGTGACATGTGTAATAGGATCAAGACTGTATTATAGTAATATCAGGCATTAGAATCCTTCTTTGCTTTATAAAAATACTTCACTGTGGTAGGAAAGGAGACCTTGACAGTATTAGAGGTAGAGTGCTCTCTGTAAGAAAAGTCGAGTTTTCCTTCTTGTTTTTGTGCATGTGAGTTACAAGGCAAGAAAAGAAAGGGAAGGAAGAGGGCAAGTGGGGAAGCAGCACGGCGGCAAGAAGCTCCAGGATTGATGGACAGGAGTGGCAGCAACCGGGAGAGATGGCTGATGATGCTGTATATGGTCGTGGGTAGCCGTGTGGGATCGGACCGACAGACACGCAAAGGATGTGCAATCTGCAGCAGCCTTGCGTCTCTGACTGCTGGGAGTGGTCCTCATTTAGTTGGGCATAAAAGACTGAGCAAATAAAACACACATTCAGCGGCAGCAGAAAATTGGGGTGAAGGTGACCAAAGCATCAGCTCCTAGGGAAATGAAGGAAACCTTGGGAAGGGCTCCAGGACTTCAGCCTTCTGCAATTCTTGGAACAAGGCTTCAATCAATCTCAAAATTCTATAGACTCCCAGCTGACTTCCACAGGAAAAAGCTAATGGCAGACAAAAACCTAAAATCCCATGCTTTAGACCCTAGGTCAGTTTTTGCACCACAATTTCATGCGGCCTCTCAATTCTATTTCTTATTTATATCCATTCTAACAGGCTCTATAAAACATAACTGTCATAGAACAAAAGAGATGGATAGGATAGGGAAAGGAGGGAATGCCCTTTAAACTGAAATGTGCTTTTAAGTACCAAAGGATCCCTTCAAAAAACACCTGCTATAAAAGAGACTATTACATAGCAATTGAAATGGGAAAGATAAATGATAAATTAGATTTTTCTGTTACTTCTGTTCTTTCTTCCTTCTTTTTTCTCTTCCTCACTTTCCTCCTCTCTTTCTTGTCAATAATTCACTGCTCCATGGGAGATGCTCAGTTTCCAAGCCCCCAAATCCATTATCAGAAGACGATGGGAGGGCGCCTGGGTGGCTCAGTTGGTTAGGCGACTGCCTTTGGCTCAGGTCATGATCCTGGAGTCCCAGGATCGAGTCCCGCATCAGACTCCCTGCTCAGCAGGGGGTCTGCTTCTCCCTCTGACCCTCCCCCTTCTCATGTGCTCTCTCTTATTCTCTCTCTCAAATAAATAAATAAAATCTTTAAAAAAAAAATTTAAAAAGAAGACGATGGGAAATCTTAGATATGCCACTACTTCCTGATCCATAAGGAAAGAGCCAGCAAATATCAGTAAGCCTTTGGGAGAGTGAGAAGTTGTTGCAACTCTCTGGGCCATCTCTCGCATCCATTTCCTTTGGGGTTCTGCTCCAGCCCCAAGATTCTAAGATTCCCCAGACTTTCTCATATTCTGAAAGGGAAAGAAAGACTTTGGGAGAAGGGAGGCCATAATCTCACCTCTTCCATCTCTAACTCATCAGAGTCTTGTGTTGAGGAAAAGCTTTGACACAAGACTAGATCTCCAGGAACGACGAAAATGAAAGGAGATTTTATATGTGGTCCTTCTTCTAACATACTCGGCTAACTCAGTGAACCTGTACTGAGAAATGAACAATAACCCAGCATGCCACAGGCAGTTACTGCTGATGGGGGGATATGACAGACAAATCTTCACTTTATTTCTATCCTGTTCTCTTTCCACGGCGTCATCAATCTTCCCTTCGCCTGTAAGCCAGCCTGTCTTAAGGAGCAGCGCCAAGCATGACAAGCTTCTGAGCTTCACTCTCACAGCCACTTTCCCTCCACCTAAGATTCAGCGCTGGTGGCTGTTTGGGAATAGTCTGTCCCCTATTTCCCCTATCACGGTGGAGACTCACGTCGGCAGTCTCTTATGCCTTCAAGTGTGGGCCGTGGATCAACAGTGTTGCCATCGCCTGGGAACTTGTTAAAAACGTGGAAACGCAGGCCTCACACTGAATCAAAAGCTGCATTTTAACAAGAACCCCGAGTGAGTTTGATGCACATTAAAGTTTGAGAAGTGCTCTAGGGAAATCTGAAGGGTTGTCCCCTTTCTCAATCTACAAATCACCTGGGAATGTCATTACTTAGAGTGGCATCATAAAGCATGGGCTTCACCCAGCTGCTCCTGGGCTCACCACTCAGCAGCTGTGTGTCACTGGGCAAATTACATAACACCTCTGGCTCTCATTTCCTCCTAGGTTTAATGCTGATAATAATGATAAAACCTTTATCACAAAACTTTTGAGGACTAATTGAGACAATGGATCTAAAATATGTAACCTAAAACTGGGCCGCAGTAGGTAGATATTTGAAGTCATAGATTCAAAGTGTGAGAAGAGGCTTTGAAAGCTCCTTTTTTGTCAAATGCCCACTGAGCTCAGCTTCAGCCAGTACCTAAAGCTGACGAATGCAACTTTGTCTCATGTACAGTCCTTTACTTAAGAGTTTGCTTTCCTTTAGCTGAAGGACCAACCACCCCAAAATGTTTCTCCTATCAGACTCCATTGAATTTGAGATTCATTCCTTAGTGTTTTGCTATTTTATTCCATTTTGTTTTGTTTTGCTCTGCTTGTTTTGCTTTCTTTTTAGGCAAGAATTCTCAAGAACAAAATTACTATAACACTGGAACAGGGATGTCCCAAACTAACAAGCCATTCAGAGGTGGTGTGTACTCAAGACCCTACAAAAGGTAAAATATATCAGTTTAATAGCCCTTCAGCAGAGAAGAGATTCTTAATCAGAAAACATGTGCTGAGCACTGATTTTTGGCTCAGTATTGTAGGAAAGGAGATAATATAAAAAATAAAACAGTCTTTTCCCTTGAAAAACTTTGTCTTTAAAAAGGTAATGCAATAAATGCTACGTAAAAAGAAAAAACATAACATTTGGGGAGTTCATAGGAGGGGCATCTAGACTGTATTTCTAGGGCGGGGAGGGGGTATTCTTTGAAGACCTCCCAGGTAAAGTCTCATTTAATGTGTGAAATGATAAGCAAATTGCTCACAAGTCTATCAGCTCACTCAGGAATAAAAAACTGACTGGGTTCAAATCTGAACTCAGAGGCTGAGTAAATTATTAACTTTTCAAAGCCTCCCTTTACATATAAGCATAACAGAGAAAACAATAGTACATACATCATAGATCCATTGCAAGAATGAAATAAAAATGTATCTATAGCTGGTGCTCAGGAAACACTTGCTATTTTTTAGTTCTTTCCTTTTGCATACATGGGTGTGAGAATAGCTATCCTACCTCTTGAGAATTTCTATGTGAAGTGGGTCAAGATCATGACAGGTTACTGGTATAGTCCCAGAGGAATAATACTTTTGTGTGTGTTTGTGTATGTGTGTGTGTATGTGTGTATACTCACACACATCTACCTTTGTATATACACACATTTATGTATATGTGTGTATATACATATATTTACATACATGGAAAATGGTTAAAGTAGATTAAGAGAAAGACATGCTTAGGTAGGTAGGTAGTGATCAAAAACCTCTGGGACAAACAGACCCCAAAGATGCCTCAAAGACAACCCATCTAATATCAAATTACAAGCTCACCAAAACTTCCTCTTCCAGCATTGTTCATCTCAGTGAGTGCTAACACCCTCCAGCCATTGTCAAGTCAGAAACACAGGAGTCATCTTTGAGATCTCTTTCTCCCTCGTGTGTCCATATCATGCCCACCACTCAGTCTCGATGACTTGGTCTCCTAAATCTCCCAAACAATCCCTGCTCTGAAATTCCTTTACAATGTACATCAAGTCACATGGCTCTCAGTGCTGGACACAATGCCTGGGATCCGGTACACTCACAATAAACACTCGTTATATTAATGGATGTATCATTGAACAGGAGATGCAAGAAGGCAGAGCCAAAAGAAAAGGAACATTTTAAATGTATCTAGGCAGTACCAAACTACAATGCACTGAATTTCTGTGCAAATGTCTTAGTTTGATGGTAGGGAAAAAAAACCAAATAAGTAGATGGTACTATCTCTAAGAGCAAAGAAGACTGAAGTAAAACATCAAAACTTCATAGTTAGAGGTAGAAATGATAAAAGAGACACTGAGAGGTTTGGGGAATGGGGTCAGCAAGCTGAGGCCAGTGTGCCAAATCTGGTTTTGATTTTACTAGCACACAGCACACCCATTCTTTGACTATGAGCACTGCCTGCCTTATACTCCGGGGCAGAGAATAGTTGCAATGGAAACTGGAGGGTGCACCAGCCTAGAATGCTTGCAGAAAGAGCTTACCAACCCCGCTTTAGAAAAATAAAATAAAACACCTATGTAAGTTTTAGAAGGTACATATTTATGTAAATAAGGTGAATTATGATAGAAAATAATGTACTATGTGTTTTTAAAACTTGTGAAGAGATGAGAAGGGATACCCAGCACAGCACTGAGGTTGAGCCTGGTGGTGGGCTGAGTGACAGCCCCGCAGAGAATCAGGCCCTCATCCCTGGGACCTGTAAACGTTACCTCATTCGGAGAAGGGTCTTTGAAGATGTGATTAAATTGAGGGTTTTGAGATAGGGAGATGATCCTAAAAGATCTGGGTGGGCCCTAAATGCCATCACAAGTATCTATGAGAGACAGGTAGGAGGAGATTACACACACCCACCCACACCCCCCCCCCCACACACACACCCAGGAGAGAAGGTAATGTGAAGACAGGGGCAGGGTTTGGGGTGACACAGTCACAAACCAGCGAACACCAAGGGTTGCCAGCAGCCACGAGAGGCTGGAGAGGCCAAGTTGCAGATTCCCCCCCAAAGCCTCCAGAGTGTCCCCCAGTCCTGATGACACCTTGGTCGCAGAATTCTGGCTTCCAAACGTTTGAGAAGATAAATTTTCATTGTTTTATGCAACTGAAGTCGTGGTAATTTCTTACAGGAATCACAACAAATATCAGGCCTGTCTATGCCCAAGCCGACAGGAGTTCGATGTGATTTTATCACAATATGTAACATACCTGGAAATTTGTATTTGGTCCCATTCACTTTTGCCAAATGAAGAAGAGTTGCATTAAGGAAATAGCACTTAGGGGCACCTTGGTGGCTCAGTTGGTTAAGCATCTGACTTTGGCCCAGGTCATGATCCTGGGGTCATAGGATCAAGTTCTGTATCAGGCTGCTTGCTCATCGGGGAGCCTGCTTCTCCCTCTGCCTGCCGCTCCCCCTGCTTGTGCTCTCTCTCTCTGGCAAAGAAATAAATAAAATCTTAAAAACAACAACCACAAAAAAAGCACTTAGAAGTGAGGCCCATGTCCCAACACGCAGGGTCCAGTACTTAAGTCTCCATGCCTCTTCCTGTCTCAGCAACACACCTTTGGACCCCCAACATTTTCCTGTCTTAATTTTAGAACAACCTGACTGTTCCCCACAAATGGGACTTAAAAATCTTCAACTCTGTAGGTCGCCTATTCTAAACCAAAGAAGAAACATGAATGCAGAAAGGAGGACTTTCATTATCTCAACTCTGCTACTAAATAATTTTATGAACTTAGTTAAGACTCTTAATTTCTGAGTCATCACTTACCCCCCAAAACGCACGACTGTGTGCACGCACACACACATACACACACACAAGAAAAGGAGTGACAAATTTAGGTGACAAATGTAATAAGATTTTTGTAAAAAGCTATTATGATAATGCCTGGAAACAGAATCCTTTTTTTGTGAAGAAACTACCTTTGCTTGAGAAAAATACCTACTTCCAAAGAAGTGGGACCCCAAAGGTATCCGAGAGAATTAATGTGCTTGACATGAGACAATTAGAGGTTTGGGGTTTTTGTTTCTGATCTGGTGAGTGAGAAGGAAGAAAGAAAAGAGGGAAAAGGAGTGTGGGGGGTGGAGATGTGAGCAGGTTGAAGGGAAAGGTCCTGCTGGTTGATGGCCATTACTCCCTTCTTCCCAGAGAGCAAAAACATCCAGCCTCAAACTGGCCTTGTCCGGGTCACCTGCCCACAACCACAGGGCACCCCCAGGCTTACTCTTCTGCCCCTTCTCCCAAGACACCAAAAAGACACTATTAGGAGTGTTTCCAGGTTCACCTATGGAGCAGCTGCTGTGACTTGAGGGGCCAAACTTAAAAGATAAGAACCATTCATTGATAAAACGCAGAGCAGTTGGGGGGGCAAGATGGTGGAGGAGTAGGAGACCTAAATTTCATCTGGTCCCAGGAATTCAGCTAGATAGGGATCAAACCATTCTGAATACCTACAAACTCAACAGGAGATCGAAGAAAAGAATAGCAGCAGCTCTCTGAACAGAAAAGCGACCACTTTCTGGAAGGTAGGACGTGCGGAGAAGTGAATCCGAGGCGATATTCGGGAGGATAGACGGCGGGGGAGGGGCCTCCGTCGGCCGCTTCTGGCAAGTGATAGAACCACGGAGCACAAAATCAGAACTTTTAAAAGTCTGCTCCACTGAGGGATGTCGCTCCAGTGGCTAAGCGGGGGTGGAACCCTCACGGGACAGTGTGGTCTCAGGACCCTCGGGGTCACAGAAAGACCAGGGGTGCCTGAGTGCGGCAGAGCTCCCAGGTATCACAGCGGGGAAGCCAGCTGCAGAGATGGAGCCGAGGCGCAGGCTCTCAGCTCGGGGTTGTCATAAACCGTGATCCGGGGCACAGTTGGGCCACTGCTCCTCCAGCAGGGACCCAACAAGCAGCAGATCCGGGGAGACTCACCTTCTTCCCCAGGAGGAGTGGTGCAGGAGCACACTGCAGGGATCTGCTGGGTTTGGAGACTCCACACAGGGTCAGGAGCCAGAGACAGAAACGCTTAGTCACAGGCCGGGTGAGCACAGAGTGCGGCCAGAGACTGGGGAGACGGGAGTGATTGACTGCTTTTCTCTGGGGGCGCACTGAGGAGCAGGTCCCTGAGTTCTTGGCTCCTCCAGGGCGGAGATTGGGAGGCTGCCATTTTCACTCCCGTCCTCCAAAGCTGCACGGAAAGCTTTCAGGGAACAAAGGTCCCGAGAACAAACCCGAGCAGATTACTTAGCCTGGACGGCAAGGGCAGGGCAATTCCACCTCCGGCAAAGACATTTGGGAACCACGGCAACAGGCCCCTCCCCCAGAGGATCAGCAAGAACTGCCAGCCAAGACCAAGTTTACCAATCAATAAGAATGGCAGAACTCCAGCGCTAGGGGAATACCGCACATAGAATCCATGGCTTTTTTCCCAGATCTTTAGTCTTTCAAAGTTAATTTTTTAAATTTTATTTTTTTCTTTTTCTATTTCTTTTTTAAAAATTTTTCTTCTTTCCTTTTTCAACCAACATCTTATAAATTCCTTTTTTAAAATCTTTTTTAATATTCATTGTTACAGTCATATTCTATCCCTTCATTGTACTGAACCTTATTTTTTGTATATATATAAGTTTTTCTTTCTTTAATATTTTGGAATAGTTTCTTCTAACAGACCAAAATAGACCCTGAATCTAGTGTATGGCTTTGTTCTAGTCTCCGACCTGATCAGATAACCCTTTTTTTTTTTTTTTAATTTTTCTTCTTTCTTTTTTCAACCAACTTCTTATCAATTCCTTTTTTAAAAATCTTTTTTAATTTCCATCTTTACAGTCATATTCCATCCATCATATTTACCATAATTTGTGTGTGTGTGTGTGTGTATATATATAGTGTGTATATATATATATATATATATATATATATATATATATATGTTTTTCTTTCTTAAAAATTTTAGGAGGCAGTTTCTTCTAACAGACCAAAATACACCCCAAATCTAGTGTGTGGCTCTGTTCTATTCACCAGCCTGATGATATATATTTTTTTTCTTTCTTTTCCCCCCAGTTTTAGGTCTCTTCTGATTTGTTTAGTGTATATTTCTCCGGGATCTTTGTTACCCTTTTAGCATTTTCTTCTCTCGTTCATCTATTCTTCTCTGGACAAAATGACAAAACAGAAAAACTCACCTCAAAAAAAGAACAAGAGGCAGGACTGACTGCCAGGGACCTAATCAGTACGGACAGTATGAACATTAATAAGATGTCAGAACTAGAGTTTAGAATGACGATTATAAGGATATTAGCTGGGCTTGAAAAAAGCATAGAAGACACTAGAGAATCCCCTTCTGGAGAAATAAAAGAACTAAAATCTAACCAAGTCGAAATCAAAAAGGCTACTAATGAGGTGCAATAAAAAATGGAGGCTCTAACTGGTAGGATAAATTAGGCAGAAGAGAGAATTAGTGATATAGAAGACCAAATGATGGAGAATAAAGAAGCTGAGAAAAAGAGAGATAAACACCTACTGGATCAGGAGGGGAGAATTCGAGAGATAACTGATACCATACAGTAAAACAGTATTAGAATAATTGGGATCCCAGAAGAAGAAGAAAGAGAGGGGCAGAAGGTATACTGGAGCAAATTAAAACAGAGAACTTCCCTAATTTGGGGAAGGAAACAGGCATCAAAATCCAGGAGGTACAGAGAAACCCCCTCAGAATCAATTAAAATACCCCAACATCTAATAGTAAAACTTAGAAGTCTCAGAGACAAAGAGAAAAATCCCAAAACCAGCTCAGCACAAGAGGTCTGTAACCTACAACAGTAGAAACATTAGATTGGCCGCAGACCTATCTACAGAGTGGCATGATATATTCAGGGCACTAAATGAGACAAATATGCAGCCAAGAATACTATATGCAGCTAGGCTGTCATTGAAAATTGAAGGAGAGATAAAAAGCTTCCAGGACAAATAGAAACTAAAAGAATTTGCGAACACCAAACCCACCCTACAAGAAATGTTGAAAGGGGTCCTCTAAGCAAAGAGAGAGCCTAAAAGTAACATAGACCAGAAAGGAACACAGACAATATACAGGAACAGTTACCTTACAGGCAATACAATGGCACTAAGTTCATATCTTTCAATAGTTACCCTGATTGGGGCTAAATGCCCCAAAAGACATAGGCTATCAGACTGGATAAAAAAACAAGACCCATCGATATGCTGTCTACAAGAGACTCATTTTAGACCCAAAGACACCTCCAGATTGAAAGTGAGGGGGTGTGAAACCATTTGCCATTAGGACATTAAAAGAAAGCTGGGGTGGCAATCCTTATATCAGACAAATTAGATTTTAAACCAAAGACCATAATAAGAGATGAGGAAGGACACTATATCCTACTTAAAGGGTCTATCCAACAAGAAGATCTAACAATTGTAAAGATCTATGCCCCTAACATGGGAGCAGCCAATTATATAAGGCAATTAATAACAAAAGCAAAGAAACACATCGACAACAAAACAATAATAGTGGGGGACTTTAACAGCCCCCTCACTGAAATGGACAGATCATCTAAGCAAAAGATCAACAAGGAAATAAAGACTTTGAATGACACACTGGACCAAATGGATTTCACAGACATATTCAGAACATTCCATCCCAAAGCAACGGAATATACATTCTTCTCTAGTGCCCATGGAACATTCTCCAGAATAGATCACATCCTAGGTCATAAATCAGGTCTCACTGGTACCAAAATATTGGGATCATTCCCTGCCTATTTTCAGACCACAATGCTTTGAAACTAGAACTCAATCACAAGAGGAAAGTTGGAAAGAACTCAAATACATGGAGACTAAAGAGCATCCTACTGAAGAATGAATGGGTCAACCAGGAAATTAAAGAAGAATTAAAAAAATTCATAGAAACCAATGAAAATGAAAACATAACTATTCAAAATCTTTGGGATGCAGCAAAGGCAGTCCTAAGAGGAAAGTATATAGCAATACAAGCCTTTCTCAAGAAACAAGAAAGGTCTCAAGTACACAACCTAACCCTACACCTAAAGGAGCTCGAGAAAGAAGAGCAAATAAAGCCTAAACCCAGCAGGAAAAGAGAAATAATAAAGATCAGAGCAGAAATCAATGAAATAGAAACTAAAAGAACAGTAGAACAGATCAACGAAACTAGAAGCTGGTTCTTTGAAAGAATTAACAAGATGGATAAACCCCTGGCCAGACTTATCAAAAAGAAAAGAGAAATGATCCAAATCAACAAAATCATGAATGAAAGAGGAGAAATCACAACCAACACCAAAGAAATACAAACAATTATAAGAACATATTATGAACAACTCTATGCCAGCAAATCAGATAACCTGGAAGAAATGGATGCATTCCTAGAGATGTATCAACTACCAAAACTGAACCAGGTTAGAAATAGAAAACCTGAACAGACCTATAACCACTAAGGAAATTGAAGCAGTCATCAAAAATCTCCCAAAACACAAAAGCCCAGGGCCAGATGGCTTCCCAGGGGAATTCTACCAAACATTTCAAGAAGAATTAATACCTATTCTTCTGAAACTGTTCCAAAAAATAGAAATGGAAGGAAAACTTCCAAACTCGTTTTATGAGGCCACCATTACCTTGATCCCCAAACCAGACAAAGACCCCATCAAAAAGGAGAATTACAGACCAATATCCCTGATGAACATGGATGCAAAAATTTTCACCAAAATACTAGCCAATAGGATCCAACAGTACATTAAAAGGATTATTCACCACGACCAAGTGGGATTTATCCCTGGGCTGCAAGACTGGTTCAACATCTGCAAATCAATCAACGTTATACAATACATTAACAAAAGAAAGAACAAGAATCATATGATCCTCTCAATAGATGCAGAAAAAGTATTTCACAAAGTACAGCATCCTTTCTTGATCAAAACTCCCCCCTTCAGAGTATAGGCATAGAGGGTACATACCTCAGTATCATAAAAGCCATCTATGAAAAACCTACAGCGAATATCATTCTCAATGGGGAAAAACTGAGAGCTTTCTCCCTAAGGTCAGGAACGCGGCAGGGATGTCCACTATCACCACTGCTATTCATCATAGTATTAGAAGTCCTAGCCACAGCAATCAGACAACAAAAAGAAATAAAAGGCATCCAAATTGGCAAAGAAGAAGTCAAACTCTCACTCTTTGCAGATGATATGATACTTTATGTGGAAAACCCCAAAGACTCCACCCCAAAACTGCTAGAACTCATACAGGAATTCAGTAAAGTGGCAAGATATAAAATCAATGCACAGAAGTCAGTGGCATTCCTATACGCCAACAACAAGACAGAAGAAAGAGAAATTAAGGAGTCGATCCCATTTACAATTGCACCCAAAACCATAAGATACCTAGGAATAAATCTAACCAAAGAGGCAAAGGATCTGTACTCAGAAAACTATAAAATACTTATGAAAGAAACTGAGGAAGACACAAAGAAATGGAAAAACGTTCCATGCTCATGGATTGGAAGAACAAATATTGTGAAGATGTCAATGCTACCTAGAGCAATCTACACATTCAATGCAATCCCCATCCAAATACCATCCACTTTTTTCAAAGAAATGGAACAAATAATCCTAAAATTTGTATGGAACCAGAAAAGACCCTGCATAGCCAGAGGAATGTTGAAAAAGAAAAGCAAAGCTGGCGGCATCACAATTCCGGACTTCCAGCTCTATTACAAAGCTGTCATCATCAAGACAGTATGGTACTGGCACAAAAACAGGCACATAGATCAATGGAACAGAATAGAGAGCCCAGAAATGGACCCTCAACTCTATGGTCAACTCATCTTTGACAAAGCAGGAAAGACTGTTCAATGGAAAAAAGACAGTCTCTTCAACAAATGGTGTTGGGAAAATTGGATAGCCACATGCAGAAGAATGAAACTGGACCATTTCCTTACACCACACACAAAAATAGACTCCAAATGGTTGAAAGACCTCAGTGTGAGACAGGAGTCCATCCAAATCCTAAAGGAGAACACAGGTAGCAACCTCTTCGACCTCAGCCGCAGCAACTTCTTCCTAGAAACATCGCCAAAGGCAAGGGAAGCGAGGGCAAAAATGAACTATTGGGACTTCATCAAGATAAAAAGCTTTTGCAAAGCAAAGGAAACAGTCAACAAAACCAAAAGACAACCGACAGAATGGGAGAAGATATTTGCAAATGACATATCAGATAAAGGGCTAGTATCCAAAATCTATAAAGAACTGATCAAAGTCAACACCCAAAGAACAAAGAATCCAATCAAGAAATGGGCAGAAGACACGAACAGACATATTTCCAAAGAAGAAATCCAAATGGCCAACAGACACGTGAAAAAGTGCTCAATATCGCTCGGCATCAGGGAAATCCAAATCAAAACCTCAATGAGATACCACCTCACACCAGTCAGAATGGCTAAAATTAACAAGTCAGGAAATGACAGATGTTGGCGGGGATGCGGAGAAAGGGGACCCTCCCACACTGTTGGTGGGAATGCAAGCTGGTGCAGCCACTCTGGAAAACAGTATGGAGGTTCCTCAAAAAGTTAAAAATATAGCTACCATACAATCCAGTAATTGCACTACTGGGTATTTACCCCAAAGATACAAATGTAGGGATCCAAAGGGGTACGTGCACCCTGATGTTTATAGCAGCAATGTCCACAATAGCCAAACTGTGGAAAGAGCCAAGATGTCCATGAACAGATGAATTGGATAAAGAAGATATGGTATATATATACAATGGAATATTATGCAGCCATCAAAAGGAATGAGATCTTGCCATTTGCAACGACGTGGATGGAACTGGAGGGTATTATGCTGAGCGAAATAAGTCAGACAGAGAAAGACATGTATCATATGACCTCACTGATACGAGGAATTCTTAATCTCAGGAAACAAACTGAGGGTTGCTGGAGTGGGAGGTGGGGTGGGAGGGATGGGGTGACTGGGTGATAGACACTGGGGAGGGTATGTGCTCTGGTAAGCGCTGTGAATTGTGCAAGACTGTTGAATCTCAGATCTGTACCTCTGAAACAAGTAATGCAGTATATGTTAAGAAAAAAAAAAAAGAAGAAGGTAGCAGGAGGGGAAGAATGGCGGGGGGGGAAATCGGAGGGGTAGACGAACCATGAGAGACAATGGACTCTGAAAAACAAACTGAGGGTTCTAGAGGGGAGGGGGGTGGGAGGATGGGTTAGCCTGGTGGTGGGTATTGAGGAGGGCACATTCTGCATGGAGCACTGGGTGTTGTGCACAAACAATGAATCATGGAACACTACCTCTAAAACTAATGAAGTAATGTATGGGGATTAACATAACAATAAAAAATTAAAAAAAAATTGAACTCTTGCCATTTGCAACAACGTGGATAGAACTAGAGGGTATTATGCTAAGCGAAATAAGTCAATCAGAGAAAGATAATATTGTATGATCTCACTGATACAAGGAATTTGAGAAACAAGACAGGATCAGAGGGGAAGAGAGGGAAAAAATGAAACTAGATGAAACCAGAGAGGGAGACAAACCATAAGAGATTGTTAATCTCAGGAAACAAACTGAGGGTTGCTGGAGTGGTGGGGGGTGGGAGGGATGGGGTGCCTGTGTGATGGTCCTTGGGGAGGATATGTGCTATGATGAGCGCTGTGAATTGTGTAAGACTGATGAATCACAGACCTGTACCCCTGAAACAAATAATACATTATAAGTTAATAAAAATAAACAAACAAATAAATAAGTAAAATAATAAACAGCTTCTAAGAAAAAAAAAAACACAGAGCAGTTGGGCTCTAAGACCATACTCCTTGTTTTCTGCTAGTGATGCCTAAAGTTCCTCAAAAAGGAAAGAGCACACATTTTATATTAAATAATTCAAGTAATAAAGGCTGAAAGTGCAAATGAATTTCAAAACATAATCCTTCAATAAGTGCTGTTGTTTGGTATGAAAGGTGGTGCAAGGGGATGTAATGTGCTAAGAAGAGAGGAAGGGTCTCTGCAGAGGAAGTACCAAATATCAGACAGGAGTCTGCTCATAGAAGTGACTCCGGTGACTCCACAATGTGTCAAAATTTGTCCCTACCTACATCTGAGAGAGAGCGTGCATAAGCAGGGGGAGTGGCAGAGTGAGAAGGAGAAGCAGGCTCCCCAGTGATCAGGGAGCCCGATGTGGGCTCGATCCCAGGACCCTGGGATCCTGACCTGAGTGGAAGGAAGATGCTTAACGGACTGGGGCGATTTCTATACTTTTTAAGAACCAAATGAGATACTGTCATAAAAGGGCTTAGAAAAGTACCAGGTAATGGTTGGAAACTCTATACATTTAAAGAGTTGCATTTTTCTGATGTTTTTTATTTTACTCAAAGCAAGTTTTTGCTGTGTCATACACCTCTCACAAACTTCCTGTGTAAGTGACTCTTGCTTCAAACCCATAGATAGCATTGTGCTTCCTCTGGGGAGATGGTGCATGCTCACCAGGAAGGTGCAGCAAGTGGGACTTCATGTGCATTCAACGACCCCCACCCTCTCCAGTAATCCCTTAATGGTGGCAGAATATAGAGGACACATGGCAGAGTGGCCCCACAGGCTGACTTCTACCAACGCTTCAGCCACTCCTGTGGCATTTCACACTCTTAGTAAGGAGTGAAGTTCCAAATAGCTTTACCCTTGTGAGAGCATCATTTAGTTACAGAATCCGTGCCAATTGATTTCATCTTCTTTAGGCTCCCTGGAAAGAAATGATAAATGCTATCAGCAGAAAATCAATTGTGGGAGCACTGGGCTTATCAAGTATACCTTCCAACCCACTCAAACCTCTTCCCAAGCTATTTGCTGGCTCAGCCCCATCCCCTTACTTCCAGAATTCACCAAGATTCCTGTTCAGTGACTTTCTTTGGCCAACCGAAGTGAACAGAGGTGACACGTATCACTCCCCAGGGGAAGCGCCTAAGAGCTGTATTTACCTGTTCTCTTCCCTACTGTTGCAAACCCCAAATGTTACAGGAGATTCAGGCATCTTAATGCTGAAGTCTCTATCAGTTTGAGCCTCTAAATAACTACAATGATACTACTTATCTTTAGACATGTAGTATGATCAAAAAGATGTTTTAAGCCACTGAGATTTTAGAGTTGCTTGCTACCATAGCACGATGTATTTTATCCTGAGTAAAGCCACAACAAATCCCATTTATGAGCACCTGGTAGTCTCCCCCCGCAACCCCCCACCCCGGAAGAATAGTACTAGAGCATCTGCTGTGTCTAATGAGAAATTAAGATATTTTTAAAAGATGAGGGGATTTACACTGATATGAAGGAGTTGAAGTGCCTGGTACCTACCCTGGGACCCCGATTACTAATGAAGATCACTTTGAGGTGCTATACAGAATGCCTCCCAAATACCCTCGGAGACATCCCAAGAGAATTTATTTCAAGTTTCCCCCAAAAGTGGGAAGCTAACTAAGAGTTTAATTAAAAAAAAATTAAAAAGTCGTAACAATAGAGGCCCTCTGAGTAAGGGAGAAGAAAAGGAAAGCAGAAAAATATTACTGGTGCATCCTTTGTGACTTCAGCAGTTCTTAAAGTGACCAGGAAAGCAATAACAGAGACCAGGAGCACAGAAGGTCTGTCACCCACAGCAACCGGAAGAGCAATGGTTCTCCCGTGCATGGAAGCGACATCCTTATGAAATGAGCTGCAGGAAGGTGTCAGCTGTTAACCTGCTATGGCCAGAGTAGAGATCAACCCCAGAGCTTACAGCAGAATTTTATTTTCTCCAAGAAGACCTGATGAGCTATGCCAGGATACTGCTTGGGAGGAAGGAGAGAGGGGCCTTACATCCTTGACACTCCACCAAGGAGGATCAGCCCCAAGAGGGGATTTTATTGTCATGTGATTGCTACCCAATTTTTGATAGTCCTCCCCTAGACTGGTCTGGGAAATTACAAATTCATGCAAAAATGGATAAATGTTTACAGAACCATCCAGAAGGGTCTGGAATCTGTTGTGATAATCAGGCACAAACGTTGAAATAAAACAACGTATTCGTGGGATCTTGATGAAACAATAGATACATCGGGTCTCTAAACCTTAGCCTTTTAATGAGAACTACTTGGAAGCCAAACCCATCTTACCCCAAATGGGAGAGATCAACAGCAGTAAAACAGCATACAAACTGAAGCCACGAGATGCTACACCAAAAACACATACTTTTAAGGACATCTTTATTTATATTTTCACAGTATTTTCTCTGAAGTTTATATAATAGCACATGGAGATTTTCATCCAAATACCAAGCATACACTACCAACAGCTTTAGACTTCTCAACCCCCCTCAGCCTGTAAGTTGCTCCAGGGTAGAAATGGGTGCAATGTCTAGAACATTCATTCCAGGAATTGTCTCTGAGCGATGGCTCCCATCACAGCTCACAGGCAGCAGCCTGAATCTGCTTCACTTTAATCAGAAAAGATAGATGGAATGGAGCCCACTTAGTTCATGGCTGCCAGCCCTCTTCGTCTCCCTCCCACAGACACACATACAGGAAACCTGGCAGCTTCCTTCTCCCTTCCTGTCATTCTCACTAGGCTAAGGAGCAGGCAGATGCAGGAGGGAGGGGGGAAGCAGAGGCTGCCAGAGCACTTGCCACTACAGCCCCCCCCCCCCCCCACCAGTGCCTGGCGCTCCTCAGATCCCTTGGCGGGTTCAAGACTGAGGAATAGGTCTAAGTACCTGAGCAAAATGTCCCACGGGAAAGGAAGGCCCCAACACCCAGGGATTTATCTGAAGCAAGACATAAATGAGAGGATTTTGCCCTGATTAAATTCTATTACCTTTGAAAAGGAGAACTGGGAGGTAGGCAACATTTTCCACTAGCCACAGAAAATCTGCCGGAATGAGTTCTAAGATGATCAAGGAAGAGTTAGACAAAGAGGGATAAAAGCAAAGGAAACTAAGTTTAACACTGATGGGCTTTCCCAGTGTCCCCAGTGGGAAGAATCCCATGGCGGGGCCATGACACATGCCCAGGCAGGCAGTTTTAATTGGCAACACAACAGACAAACTTGGGATCATGGTCTACTTCCCTTACTAATAAATGTCCCAAATCTCCCAGCACAAACTGTCAGAACAAATCTGGCTTTCCTCTGACTTTTGCTGATAGGTGGTAACACTCAACTCAACCAAACAAATTATAAGGCTGCTATATCAATGTAACCTCCCCTCTCCCAACGATCGAAAATGTCAGGAAAAATCTAGAGCAGGATCCTCAGCCTCTGACACACACACTAAACAGAGTGAGGGACACAGCCCTTCGGTGAAGTGACAGAAGGCAGGCTAGATGAGCAGTTCAAAGTTCTCACCTAGAGCTGCAGAGCTGCCTTCTTTAATTTATTCACTCACATGTTTCTTACATGGGTAACAAGACAAACATGCTTTGTGCACTTAAGAGTTTACAGAATGGCAGGGGAAAGAGACAATATAATAATAATACATCATAATTACAATGTGATATGTCCTAGGAAACACACCATCACCCAGGGTAGCCTAAAGCCATGAAGACATAGCAGCCTGATTCAAAACAGACAAAAAGTGGAAACAACTCAAACATCCATCAACTGACAAATCAAGAACAGAAGTGTGGTATATCCATACCAGGGATTATTATTTAGTCATGAAAAGGAATGGAGTGTTGATAAAGACTACCACATGGATGAACTTTGAAAACATTATGCTAAATAAAAGAAGTCAGACACAAAAAGCTACCCATCGTATCATTCAATCTAGATAAATGCCCATTAATAGGCAAATCCATAGAAACAGAAAGCAAATCAATGGCAGCCAGCAGCTGGAGGATGGGGGTGGGAGGTGTAGAATGACTGCTCGTGGGTACAAGATTTCTTTTTGGGGACAACAAAAATGTTCTCAAATTAGATAACAGTATTAGCTGCACAACCTTACAAAGATACTAAAAACCAATGAATTATACACTTTAAAAGGATAACTTTTATGGTATGTGAATTATATCTCAATTTTTTAAATAGTTGAAGGAGAAAAATCCTTTAGTGGAGAAAGAGGAGCCTGACCTGCACAGAATTAGCGTTCCTTGTGAGAGTGCACAAGACATAGGAGGAATAGCATTGGTTTCAACATACAACACACCATCACTTAACTTCTCATGCCCATGGTTTCCTAACCCGCAAATCAGGGTCTCTTCAATGACACGAAGTTTAGAAATAACATGTGTAAAGCATCTGTTGTAGATTCTCCATAAATAATTGCTGAAGAATATTACAGAACTTATACTGGAGAGGTTCCCAGCTAGGATGAGATTTCTCTAATCCTCTAGGCTAGCAAATCACCCCCATGGAGTCCAGGGGCATGATTACCATCAAGTCAAAATGAAAAGAACTGTGGTAGCAGGAGGAAGTGCATGGAACCTGTCAGTCAAGTCATTGCCTCCACCCCATCACATGGCAGTACTGAAAGGTCATTTTTTTCCTAATTTATGAACATCTCCATCTATCTCAAAGACTCCATAACTTGAATACCATTGTGATTTAAGGTCTTCCATCTTTCCTTCTGCATTTTGGAGAATCTATGCTTTGGTCAATTAACTAAAAAGCAGAACTACAGGAACTCAACACTCCAAAGATGCTTTATTAGAAAGACACTGATCAATTTCAATAAAGACCCCAGGTGTATTTCAATTGATTCATCAATAGATTTTGCTTAAAAATATACAACATGTAATTAGGAAAAGGAGGTTTTATACTTTACCAGTTAGACTTTTCTAAATTTTCCAAGCTCAGGTAATAATTTCATCTGTAAAGCAGATGTATTCATCACAGGGCAGAATACAATTCTAGACATACAGTGGGAGCATGGTAAATGTTTATTGCAATGGGAAAGCATTACCTAATCTGGTCAAGAGACTGAAATACATGTTATATGGACGTTTCTTCCCCTCTAAGGAAGAGATAGCCAAAGTCCCCTATAATCTGGCTTTTGCCTCTCTCTGACATCATCTCCTCCATTCCCTCCACCACACACTAGACTGCAATCACACTAAACATGCCCTCCACACATTAGTATATAGTCAGTCACACTAATATTTGGAGTTCTCTAAATACATCATGTCATTTCCTGCTTCTATGCCCCTGATGCTGCTATTCCCTCACTTGCACCTCGCTTTTCCCCATGTCTCTACCTGGTTAAATGTTACATGTTACCTAAGATTCAGCACCAGTATAATCTACTTCAGGAAGTCTCCCTGATCTCCCCCAGTCTTGCCCCTCAGTGTGGGTGAGGGGCCCCTCATATATCCTTATCTACTAACCTGTCACATCGTGTTACAATTGTCTGCTCACTTGTCTGCCATCCTAAATGGTGAATTCCTAGAAGGTGGAGCCATGGCTTTTATACTCCTAATACAGTATTAGTCCTTGAATAAATGTTAATTGGATGCATGACTAAATGAATGGATGAATAAATGAATTCATAGTTTAGTCATAATTGTATTCAGCATGCAACAATTTTATTATACCAACTTCAGAAATTTCCTTAAAATTTTAAAACTTAAAGTCAAATAATTACATTGATGAGAAACACCATTAACTTCATTTAAATAAAACTCAGCACCATTATCGCATGTAATTTATAACAAAGCTATTCCAATTCATACTTAATGAGATGAATAATTATTATAGTGTCGTAAGTTCATTGGGCATAAAAGTCAGACAGTTAACATAAACAAATATAAGTAATACTGCTTTTATTTAAGCCAAGCAAATCATTCTTCAGACCCACTGAGGGAAAAGGGAAAAGGAACTGAGCAAAGAAGGAAGGTACTTTGCCTGACTCCTTAATCAAGAGCTGAAGTTGTTCAGAGGTGAGTACATCCAATATCCTGCACTTTCAGGAGCTAAGGGTCACAAAATGTCATTCTAATCCATTTGCTGGTTCACTCATTAACCCTAACATTTGCCCAAAAAAATAATGGGAAGAAGTTGGTCATTGTTTTAAATCTCTCTCCAATGCATCTCTGCAATGGCTTTCCTTTTGAAGCGCAAAGCCTGAGCACCTGGCTGGCATTCAATGGTTAAAGAAGGGACAGGCAAGTCCATTCCAGCATCAAGAATTGGATAGGTACACCTGGATACTTTCATCTTCACAGAAGTAGATTAAACTCTCTACTAGAGAATTCTAGAGCAACTAAGCCCCGAAATCCTGTACTAAAAGAAAACCCCATCTGACTGCTCAAGTAAGACATCTAGGAATCATGAGAGAAACCAACACATCATTTTGCTCTGTCCAGATTCTCCCCTGTTTTCCTCCCAGATAAAGATCGCAGTCATATGTTGGCTTCAATTCCATGCGTCATTCATTTACTATGGTCCCCAAAGTTAGTTATCACTATGGAGAATCTGCAGTGCAGCATGCATAGCAGTGTGCTCAATGTTATCCTCCTAGTACCAGCTGCCTCCCAAGGAAGGAGTCAAAAGTCATACTGGGTCACAGCACCAATGGATCAAACAAGAGAAGAGGGTGGAAGTTAGGAGCTTTGTTTAGTCAGAGCAAAAGAATGGCTCACCGAGCTCCTAGAAGGTACCAGAGAGCTTTAAAAGTTGGGAGAGAAGCAGGAAAGGGGAGAGAGAAAATAAAAAGAAAACTGGACATTCTCTTTCTGCATTTAAGTTTAATAAGCAGAAGATGCCAACCCACAATTTTGTAGATAGATGGTCCCTACAGAATTCTATGTGTACATACTTATTGCTTGGAAAAAAAAGTACTTCAAAAGTATATTGATCATCAAAATAAACAAAACCAACACATTTATTCTCTGTCCAGAAATACTTACAATATATTTATTTCAAAGTAGATATAGATAAATCATTTTTTCATACCTCAAGTTGATTTTAACTTCAAGGTTCCTTGTTGAAATACAAGTTTAGTAATTGTGACAGGAAGTGAATAAAATTTTTTCAGTACATTCATTGTAATTTTTTGCATTCTTTGTATTAGCATGAGACAATCATTCTATTTTGTTAATTTAAATTATTTTTATTTTTTTTATTTTTTTATTTTTTTAAAGATTTTTTTTTATTTTTTAGAGAGCGAGCGAGAGAGAAACAGCATGAGAGGGGAGAGGGTCAGAGGGAGAAGCAGGCTCCCCGCTGAGCCGGGAGCCCGATGTGGGACTCGATCCCAGGACCCTGGGATCATGACCTGAGCCGAAGGCAGATGCTTAACCATCTGAGCCACCCAGGCGCCCAATTTAAATTATTTTTAAATTGGCTTTATGCAAACTTGGTATTTGGGATATAATTTGGACTCCCACACACCTTAATTCATTTGGGATCCAATTAAATTATTTTGATATTCCAAAATGCTTAGCTCCCACTCAGTCACTTTTCTCACCCCAACAGTTAATCTGTTATATCTACTATGTAGGAGAGGAAGTCAGGTCAATTAAGTAAGGTGCTGTAAATGTAGTCAAATGAACCTGTTCTGTTCCCAACTGGTATTCCACTTTGTATGACCTTGGACTCATCACCAACCCATCTGTGTTTCTGTCCTCAGTTGATAAAAAAGACTGGTATCAGTGGTTTTATTATTCCCTTGGGCCAAAAGGAAGACACATGATACAGATCTTATTAGACTGGAAACTCCTTGAAGGCCACGCTAATCCTTCAACACTGTGAGCTCCAGTCCATCCTCCCCTGTGCATACCACCTAGTCCAGTACTCTAGAGGGCAGAAGAGAGTTGACTGATTTTTTGGCTCAACTGGTTTGCTTTCTAAGACAAATAAGTGTAAAGCTCTCCACAGAGAGCTATTGATACAAGTTAGTCTGACCCAGTGCTTCTGAAGGAAACTGTGCCTGACCAGGCACATATAACCCTGACTGCAATAGCAGCAATGACAAAAGTCCACTGAACTGGGGCGCCTGGGTGGCTCAGTCAGTTAGCGTCTGCCTTGGCTCAGGTCATGATCCCAGGGTCCTGGGATCGAGCCCCACATCAGGCTCCCTGCTCGGTGAGAAGCCTGCTTCTCCCTCTCCCACTCCCCCTGCTTGTGTTCCTTCTCTCGCCATATCTCTCTCTGTCAAATAAATAAATAAAATCTTAAAAAAAAAAAAAAAGTCCAATGAACAACAGAGTTCACTGACACACTGCTTACAAGATGTTCCTGGAAGATATGCTAGATTTTACCTTCCCTGTTGGAGCTTCACTCTTCATATATGTATATTAGAGGTTCCAAGAAATCTTACGTTAAAAAAAGTCATAGTTGGGCGCCTGGGTGGCTCAGTTGGTTAAGCGACTGCCTTCGGCTCAGGTCATGATCCTGGAGTCCCGGGATCGAGTCCCACATTGGGCTCCCTGCTCAGCGGGGGGTCTGCTTCTCCCTCTGACCCTCTTCCCTCTCGTGCTCTCTGTCTTTCATTCTCTCTCTCAAATAAATAAATAAAATCTTAAAAAAAAAAAAGTCATAGTTAACTTTGAATTACGCATTTTCCAAATTTAATGGACCACAAAAACTTTCTACAAGGAATAATAAATAACATCTTAAGAAACAAACTTTGGGAAACCTTATTATAAAACAGATAGTTGAAGATTGACTATACCGGGGTACCTGGGTGGCTCATCAGTTAAGTGTTCCACTCTTGATTTTGGCTCAGGTCATGATGTCAGGGTCATGGGACAGAGCCCCACATTAAGCTCCATGCTCAGCAGGGAGTCTGCTTGAGAATTCTCTCTCTTCCCCTTCCTCTGTTCTTCCCCCCCTCCTCGCGCTCTCTCGCTCTCTCTCTCTCTCTCAAATAAGTAAATAAATCTTAAAAAAAAAAAAAAGATTGACTATATCATTGAGAATTTGGTCCTCTTCTGTTAGCTTGGGATGAGTAATGCACATTTTACATGTTACTTTTCCCCCCCAAGAAAAGCATTTTACTTTGCAAAAGTATTAAAACCTCTTTAAATTGCAATGACGGGGGTGCCTGGGTGGCTCAGTCAGTTAAGTGTCTGCCTTCAGCTCAAGTCATGATCCCAGGGTCCTGGAATTGAATCCCACATTGGGCTCTCTGCTCAATGGGGAGCCTGCTTCTCCCTCTGCCTCTTCCTCTGCTTGTTCTCTCTGTCAAGTAAGTATATAAAATCTCTTTAAAATTTTTTTTTTAAAATAAATAAATAAATTGCAATGAGGGGGGACTAAAAATCATTAAAATCCCACTTCTTAGGAAAAAGACCATACTTAACATTTTGAGCTATATCCTGTGAACATAACCATATTATGTTGTGTATATAAATTTTTAATCTGACAAAGGATAGAGAATATCCATCAGAAATCTATAGCAAATACCATATAAGGGTAAACCACTGAAGCATTTGCTTTAAAATCAGGCATAAGACATTCCCTGCTATTATAGATACTGTTAGAAACTGTACTATAAGGAAAGAAGATATGAAACAAAATTTAGAAAAGACAAAACTATCATTCCTGATAGATGATGATTGTCTATTTATAAATATCAGTTAAATTGGTAAATTATTTTAAAAATTAGATAACTAAGCAAAGAGGCAGTATCAAGATCAATATGCAAAAATCAAGTACCTACACACCGATTAAAATTACAAAATGTAGTAGGAAAAAGGAACTCATTCATATAAAAACAAAAATCATAAAATATTTAGGAATAAAAAAATAGAAATGTTCAAATTATCATGGAGAAAGTAAAATTTTATTAAATGATGTAAAATAAAACTTGAATATTGAAATATGTCACATTCCTGGGTAGGAAGACTCAACAGTGTACAGCTGTCAAGTTTGTACAAATTAATCTTTAAATTCATGCAAATTACAATCATCTCAATAGGATTTTTCAGGTGTAATCTCACATGTCTATTCTAAAATTCATATGGAAAACGAAATTTGTAAGAATAGTCAAAAAATTTAAAAAGAAAAAAGAATCAAAAGGATAATGTTTTCCTGCCAAATATCAAGACATAGTATATAACTATTGTAATTTGAATATTGCCATTTTTGTTATAAATTAAAAATAACTAAGTAAAGAGCCCAAAACCCAACCCATGGATATATGAGAATATATATTTAAAATATATTCAGGGATGCCTGGGTGGCTCAGTCGGTTAAGCATCTGTCTTCGGCTCAGGTTATGATCCCAGGGTCCTGGGATCGAGTTCCGCATCAGGCTCCTTGCTCAGCGGGGAGCCTGCATCTCCCTCTGCCTGCCTCTCTCTCTCACTCTCTCTCTCTCTGACAAATAAATAAATAAAATCTTAAAAAAAATATTCAAACCCCTTTAATATTATAAGATTTAACATTTCAAACCAGTGAGAGAAAGATAAATATTCAATATAATTATGAAAGTAATTGGCTGTTTATATAAGAGTAAAGCTAGATTTTCACTTTACAGAATTCACAAAAGCTAGTTTCAAATAAATTACATAAATACGGAGAAAATTACAAAATATTTAAAGTAAATATTGAAGAATACTTAATCCTTTAGGATATGATAGGCCTTTTAAAGGCAAACACAAAGAAAAAACTCATGAAGGAAAAAGCTAACAAATCTGGCAACATCCAAACTAAAATCTTCTCCAAGAGTGAGAACACCACAGATAAATTAAAAATAAGTAATTCAACAGAAGAAATATTTGCATCTTGTGTAATAGAAAAAAGACTAGTGATCATATAAATAACATCTATAAAATAAAATAAACCAATAATAGGTTAAAGGAAAAAACAGATAATTTACAGGTGACATGCAAATAGCCAACTTACATATAAAACATATGCAACAGCAAAAGTAAACTTGTTTGATCAGATATAATATGGACCTTAGTCACAATATTGAGAAGTAGAACCAACTCTATGGTAGAAGTAGAACCAACATTGACAGAATAATATTTATATAAACAAATACACACCCAAATACATGTACAGACAATAACACATATGTAAATGGATGTAAACATTTTCATGGAATGGGGTTAGAAGGAGCAGGTGGACATGAAAAAAACTGGAGGTATAGAGGAAGATGATATGTCTATAATATTTTGTTTTCCTTCAAGGAAAATGTTATTACTTATGTAATTTAAAAAGTCACCATCAAAATATGAAAAGAAGCCACCAAATGAACCACTCAAAGGTAAAACCTTCCAACCTCAGACACTGGAAAAAGGGAAAACTAAACATAAAGCAACCAGAAAGAAATGATTTAAAAAAATAGGATGTAAGCTAATGGAGTGAAGAATAGTAAAACAGAGAAATCAGCCAAACTAAAGTGTGTACTGTGAAAAGATTAAAAAGATCAACAACTGACAAACCTATAAACTGACCAAAAGAAAAAAACTCAAACTACTAAAATTAAGAATGAAAGAAAAGAAATTTCTACTGATGTTACAGAAATAAAAAGGTTTACGTAATGGGGTACCTGGGTGGCTCAGTCTGTTGAGCATCTGACTCTGGGTTTCAGCTCAGCTTGTGATCTCAGGGTCCTGGGATGGAGCCCCACATTGGGCTCCAAGCTCAGCAGGGAGTCTGCTTGAGGATTCTCTCCCTCATCCTCTGCACCCCCCCATGCAAGCTCACTCATGCGCTCTCTCTCTCTCAAATAAATTCTTTTAAAAAAAGGTTTATCTAAGAATATCATAAACTATATACCAAAAAATTAAATAACTTAGATTAAATGGAAAGATTCCTAGTTCAAAATTAGAAAAAGATATCACAAGAAAACTATAGACTAATCTCTTATTAATTAAATGCAAAAATGCTCAATAAAATACTAGCAGACTGAATCTAGCAATATACATAAAGGAATACAAATCATGACCAAGTGACACTAAGCTCAGGAATGGGAGGTAGCATTAAAATCCAAAAATCAGTGTAACATACCATATCAAGAGAATAAAGGACAAACCCACAAAATCATCTCAATAGACACAGATAAAGTATATGGCAAAATCCAGTCCAACACCTTTTCATAATAAAAACATTCAACAAAGTATGAATGGAAGGGGACTTCCTTCTATTGACAGAAGAACATCTACAAAAAAAAAAAAAAATCCCACAATCATATTTAATAATGAATGACAATGAAAGATCAAGAAGAAGACAAGGATGTCTGAGCTCACATTCAACATTGTACTGGATGTTCTGCCTAGGGCAGTCAGGCAAGACTATCCAGACTGAAAAGAAGTAGCAAAGCTATGACAATTTGCAGTCAACAATCTTGTATGTAAGAAAATCCTAAATTCCGAGGTCACTAAAAATCTTCCAGAACTAATTAATAAATTCAAGCAAGGTTAAAAAAAAATATCAATATACAAAAATCAGTCCTATTTCTATACACTTACAATAAAGAATTTGAAAATGAAATTGAGAAAACAATTCCATTTACAATAGGATTAAAAATAATAAAATACTGGGGCTCCTGGGTGGCTCAGTCGGTTGAGCATCTGACTCTTGGTTTCAGCTCAAGTCATGATCTCAGGGACATGGGATCAAGCCCCGCATCAGGTTCTGAGCTCAGGGCAGAGTCTGCTTAGATTCTCTCTCTCCCTCTCCTTCTGCCCTTCCCTCTTCAAATAAATAAATAAGTAAATAAGTAAATAAGTAAATAAAATCTTAGGGATAAATTAACATGGGCTAAAATTATGGTTCCGCAAAACCACAGAATGTTGTTGAAAGAAATTAAAGGTCTATGTAAAGACATCCCAGTTTCATGGATCAGAAGACCTAATACAATATCAAAAGCTCAGCTGAGTTCTTTGCAGAAATTGATAAGCTGATCCTAAGACTCACCTGGATGAGTCAACCAAGACAGTCTTAGAAAAAAAAAGTTGGAAGACTCATACTCCTGATTTCAAAATGCACTACAAAACTACAAGTTTCAAGATAGCATGGTACTGACATAAAAATAGGCACATAGATCAATGGAATAGAATCAAGAGCCCATAAATAAACCCATATACCTATGGTCAACCGATTTTTGACAAGAGTGCCAGGACCACAATAGGAAAAGAATAGTCTTTTCAACAAATGGCACTGGGACAACTGGATAGCCACATGCAAAAGAACGAGATTGGACCCTTATCTCACACCATATACAAAAATTAACTCAAAATGAATCAAAGGCTTAAATGTAAGAGTTAAAACTGCAGACTCTTAAAAGAAACTTAGGTGCTTATCCTCATGTGTTTGGATTTGGCACTGGTTTCTTAGATACATCCTAAATGCACAAACAACTAAACATAGGTAAATTGTACTTTATGAAAATTAAAAACTTTCATGGGTTAAAGACTGTTATGAAGAAAATGGAAAGACAACCCATAACCCATAGAATGGGAAATTTGATATGCAAATCATATATAAGGTAAGAGACTTGTATCTAGAATATATAAAGGACTTAAAACTCAGTAGTAAGGAGACAATCAAACTTAAAAATGGGCAAAGGTAAGAATAGACATTTCTCAAACAGATATATAAACGACTAATAAGCCACTAAAAAGATGCTTAACTTCATTAGCCATGATATTAATGCAAACCAAAACCACAAATGAGATACCACCTCATACCCACTATGATGGCTATAATCATAGGGACAGATAAAAACAAGCATTGATGAGGATCTGAAAAAAGTGTAACCCTCATACCCTGCTGGTAGAAATGTAACATTGTACAGCCACTTTGGAAAACGGTCTGGTTACATGTATCATATGATCTCACTGATATGAGGAATTCTTAATCGCAGGAAACAAACTGAGGGTTGCTGGAGTGGGGGGTGGGGTGGGAGGGATGGGGTGACTGGGTGATAGACACTGGGGAGGGTATGTGCTCTGGTAAGCACTGTGAATTGTGCAAGACTGTTGAATCTCAGATCTGTACCTCTGAAACAAATAATGCAATATATGTTAAAAAAAAAAAAAGAAGAAGAAGAAGGTAGCAGGAGGGGAAGAATGAAGCGGGGGAAATCGGAGGGGTAGACGAACCATAAGAGACGATGGACTCTGAAAAACAAACTGAGGGTTCTAGAGGGGAGGGGGGTGGGAGGATGGGTTAGCCTGGTGGTGGGTATTGAGGAGGGCACATTCTGCATGGAGCACTGGGTGTTAGGCACAAACAATGAATCATGGAACACTACATCTAAAACTAATGATGTAATGTATGGGGATTAACATAAGAATAAAAAAAAAAGAAAACAGTCTGGTTAAACAGTTTCCAAGTGACCTAGGAACTGCACTCAGGGGTATAAATCCTAGAGAAATGGAAACACGTTCACATAAAAACTTGTACATAAATGTTCATAGTAGCATTATTCATAATAGTCAAAAGGTGGAAACTCAGGCGCCTGGGTGGCTCAGTTGGTTAAGCGACTGCCTTCGGCTCAGGTCATGATCCTGGAGTCCCTGGATCGAGTCCCGCATCGGGCTCCCTGCTTGGCAGGGAGTCTGCTTCGCCCTCTGACCCTCCCCCCTCTCATGTGGTTTCTCTCTCTCTCAAATAAATAAATAAAATCTTAAAAAAAAAAAAAAGGTGGAAACTCAAATGTCCATCAACTGATGAATGGATGAATTGTGGTATATTCGTACAATTAAAAGTTATTCATCCATAAAAAGGAATGAAGTTATGATTTATGTTAGGACAGAGAAGAATCCTGAAAACATTATGCTAAATAATAGAAGCCAGACACAGAAAGCATTGTATGATTCCATTTATATGAAATGTCCAGAAGGGCAAATATACAGAAACAGAAAGTGGATTAATGTTTGCCTAGGGCTTTCAGAAATGGGAAAAATTAGGGAGTGACTGCTCTTGCACATGGGATTTCTCTTAGAGATGATAAAATATTCTAAAATTGATTATAGTGATGGTTTCACAATGCTGTGAATATACCATAACCACGGGGCTGTACACTTTATTTTTTATTTTGTATTGTACACTTTAAATAAGTAAATTGTATTATATATGAATTACAGCACAATAAAGCTGTTTAAAAAGAGAGGATAAGAACTACACAATGCCCCATGCCTCCCACTGTTTTTTGCAGTTAGGTGCAACTAGCTTTAAAGCAATTCTCTACCATACTTCTTTTGTGGTTTGTCAAACATCCGTATCTTTTGTTTATATATAAAAATTTATAGTTCTCATGTACCTATTTACTCATCAGATAATCTGAATTCTTTATATATTTGATTAGGAAAGAAAAAGAAAATTAGAAAACTATATGGCGATTACTGGAAGTTCTGCTCTTCTGTTGCATAGAGATTATTCAAGAAAAAAAAACTGGGCAAGAACAGGAGAAATATGCTGACATCGAATAAGTTACTGCTTCCAAGGACAAAGAAGGCACCGTCTGTAACACACATCTTTATTTAGCAATAAAGAGCTTGTTCCTAAGAGGAAAATACCTCTTGAGCTAAACCAAATAGGCCCCTCCACTAGGAGAGGGGATTCGGCCTCCCACTTGACTCCCCAGAAGTGGATTTCACAAGTCTACATGCAACCCAGAATTGAGCCACATTATCTACTCACAATAAAATTGTGGGCCTTAAGTACCCCATTTTTATTCCTTCATCTTGCCTGCCAGAGATTCTATTGATGAACCAAATAATAGAGGAAAATGTGGACAGCCTATGGCTGCTTCCCTGTCAAAAACAGAAAAAAAAAAGAAAGAAAGAAAAGGTCTCCAATTATACACATTAGCCTTAATTTTGGCCTTTGGATGATCAGATAATGTTTCTGCCCATGAAATGAATTCTTGTGGCAAGTCCGTGCTTTTCAGCGTCAAAAATAAAAGCTTCCAATTAACTGTCAAAAGCTTTTCCAGCATCTGGAGACAGGAGTAAATTGGAATCTTTTATATTGGTAGCTTTTGACATTATATTAAACAATCTTCTAGGGTTGTCATAGTCCATTCTTTGTACATATCCCAACTGGTTTGTGTTTATCAGTTGTTTTATTAGGCAATTGAATATTTTAGCTCAGTTTCTACATTTCTTACATTTGAACGGAGTCGAGGGACACTTTTGCTACTGTGCAGTAATCTTCATGTTGTTTTCAGGAGGACAAGGCCAGGGATATTTTTTAGAGTACAAGAGGGGGTTTTGGTGTGTTTTTTGTTGTTGTTGTGTAGGGTATTTTTTTTTTTTTTTTTGGCCTTTTCTTCCTTTAAAAAGTCACTCCTGCATAGGGTTACGTGCTGCTGTCTCAGCATTGCAACTAGAGAGTGTTATCTAGACAACGGATCGGATATTGTAGATTGCTATAACCTTTGCCATAAGGAAAGGTAAATATCAGAGCCATTGATCCACGCTTACATACTTCTTTCTGAGCCTGAGATTTTTCTCTTGAAAATAGAAAATGCTGCATGGAAACATTTCCCATTTCCCAGTATCTTCTCTACTCTCAAGGATTTTCTTTGTTTTACATTTGAAAAGGTAATCAAGTCACATAAATGAGCTCAGGATTTTTCATCTGCTCTTAACTCCAAAAAAACTTTTCAAGAAAAGTTGGAAGCGAAGAAGCCTCTTTTTTATTTCTTCATATGTTAATATCTGGGGCTATTTTCTCATTTGACTTCTGTTTTCTTTGTTCCTCTTTCATAAGAATGTCTGCATTTACCAAATTTAACTTGTGTTCCTTTTGGATTCATAAACGCATATATTTTTCTTTAATCAAACTCTGTGTTCCCTGGGAAGCTAAAAATTATTCCAGGCTGAGCGTATTATGTATTAACAACAAAAAAAAATATAGTAAAATCATTTGTATTCATTTTTTAAAATACTTCTCAGCCCAGTTTAGAAAGTCTTTACTTTATTGGATTTGTTCATTTGAATTTTTTTTTCCACTAAAGTAATTCAAATACGCAGGTGACCAACATATAGATGTGAAAAGAAGTGGAGCAATTGTACCTGGTTGAGGGGGGGGGTCTGTTTGGAGCAAATGATTAAAGAAAAGCAGTGTTCTGGCATAAACTTCCTTATGCCCTTCCTCCCTGTCTCCAAGCACTTTCTGCCTGAAACACAAGAATAGTTTTCACCTGTCCTAGTCCTTCCTGCAGGGCCAGAACAAGCCCTAGAGGTGTATCAACCAGTTACTCACCCAAAGTCACCAGGTCCTGGGAACCAGGGTGATCAAAAGCCTACATAAACTGAGGAGGTGCCAATCCATAGCCAAAATCAAAGCTCTGGGTCCAAGAACAGAGAAAAGTCGTTAAGTACTGATCAGAATAATGTAGCTGAAACCGGAGGAGAAAGGAAAGTGTTCAGAGGCAGAGAGCAAAATGGGTCAGAATCAGCAGATTAGGGAGGAGGCCATGAAAAAGTTGAGATGATAGCTGCATTTGTCCCCAGCTCTGGCTTCGTGTCCTCAGGGGAGATGTGAGGGTTTAAAGGCGCTGGGCAGGCTCAGCTACCACCCACCCCTGGACTTCTCCTCAGCCCCGACAGTCAAGGGAACCCCCCCCTAAGGGCACCAGGGCTCTGAAGGTGAAGCAGTGGGTGGCGGGCATGTGGCTTACTCTCGCTCTTCCTATTTTGCTCCCCCAAGGATCCCCCTGCACACACTTTCGGAGCCAGTGTTCAAAGGCTCTAACTCCTACCGCCAACCGCCCTTCTTCATCAGCACACCGAGGTCCGTGGGATTCTGCTCCTAAACCACCTGCACTTCACATTCCTTCTGATCGTGCTCCCTGGCCCTGGGATTCTCCTTTCCATTGGCCTTCTTACACTATGTGGTCCAAGGTCTTCTAGAAAACTCTCCCTGCTCCTGCATCATCCTGCAAGTCCCCGGCCACACAAGATTCAACCTCCTTTCTCCTCTAAAACCAAAGTGACAATGTTGGGGATGGGCAAAGTTGAAATGATTTAATATCTCAATAATGACAGCTTCCCCTTGAGCCTTTGGCATGGATCCATGCAGCATTTTTCTGTCGCATTTTAGGTTATGTTTCATAAGGCTAGTTAGTTTCCTACCAGCCTCTATTCTTAAATTATTCTTAATCGTAAAGTGTGTGATGGGGAACCAGAACCCCATCTTTCTCTCTATTTTTTTCTACATAAGGCAGCTCTTTGAGAAAATCTTTATACTTACTACTATTTTTCACTTATGAGAGAGTATGACACAGCTCTTCTCCATGTGGCGCGGCTGTTGAAAATGAAGATGATAGTCACAGCTCACATCTACGGGGTACTTACTATGTGGGTCAAACGCTGTAGTAAGTACTGTAATGCATGGCCTATCTCATTTAATCCCCACAACTATTATCCTCATTTTATACATGGGGAAACTAAGGCCCACAGAAATTCATTAACCTGCCCAAGAGAGTGGGATGGCCAAAATTCAGAGGAAAAAAAAAATTAAGGGAAAATGAAGAGAAACAATGCTTTTGAGAGGGGATTACTCCTAATAATGATAAGTTACATGATATACTCCAGGGCCTCATCTTAGCAAACTGGTGGCCTGGAAGTCTCTCTGCCCTGACGTAAGGGTACTCCCCTTGATTTAGGGACGTCACAATACTGGGTCAAGGCCCTGGCAAGCTTCCTTCTGGATGGAGTCAATGAATGAGACCTGGAGGGCTTCTGGCAGCAGGCAGAACTTTAGAGAATAGAAATGTGCTTTTCTGCAAGACCCATTTCCACCCCTGAATGCTCCATGCCCTGGATGTGGACCACACACTCAGAGGAACTGTAGCTGCAGTCAGCAGCACTGGCTGGTTTAATTCTTTAATACAAGAGAGGAGGCCTTGCTAAAAAGAATTCATGTGATCGAGCTGTCAGTACTTGATCAATCAGGAGGAGAGTTCACGTATGGCCTTCAGCATGGGGTAGAACAGGGAGAGCCCACAATATTTGTTCTTATATCATCATGGTTATTATCATTATGGAACAGTGGGTAAGAGTTTGGACTCTGGAGTCAGACTGCCTGGGGTTTAAATCTAGGAAGCACTACTTACTTAGAGTTCTTACTACAACTCTTAAGTAAATTATTTAACATTTCTCTGCCTCCACTTGTCTGAAACATAGAGGTAATAACAGCACCAATTTTATCAGGTCTCTCTGAGGAGCTAATGTGAGTAAACGAATACTTTTGCTTGGCACATGGTCGGTACTCGATAAATATTCACTAGTATCATTACAATCGTCATCACTATCCACAGCATCTCTGTCCCAGGATTTGGAGCAGACAGGAACTGATTGGAGGAGAACACGCTAAGCCCCAGCAGCAAAGATGGCCATGGATGGCCATGGATGGCCATGTAGGCTAAACTTTCACCAACCAGACCCCCATGCTCAGACTGCGACCCAAGGGGCTCAACCACTTCCCTTTGCCACCGTCCTAGCACAGACCCTCATTACTTCCTGTGTTATTGCAAAATCCTCCAGACCGGTCTCCCCAACTCTGGTCTTTCTTCTCTATCAACATTGCTAGCAGATCAATCTTTCTGCTTGAAGGCAGAGTTCCCATCTTATAGCCTCTCTTCCTCAGCCCGATACCCCGTGTACTAGACCACACACTGTGGAGATGCCAAGCCAAGGTTTTCTGAGATCACGGCGTGAGTTCCCTTCACAGGGTGGGAAATGGCATCAGTAATACAAGAAGAAGAGGGACTCTGGCCATTGAAATGGTGGTGACTTGTTAGTCGTGGTAAATTCCACTCTGCTCTGTTTCCAAAGCACTTTCATGTGCTCTCGGAGGGCGGCAAAGCAGGTGATAACCCCATTTTAAAGGGAAGGAAACTAAAGATGGATTATAGATGTGACTCAGCCAAGGTAGGGCTTCATTTGATAGTGTGAACTGGGTCCCAAAGCTTCTCAGCTAGTTTTACTTTGTCTCTTTTCCATAACTATTCAGAAAGGACATTACACTGCCTGATGCATTGTGCTTGGTGTGATTAGAATGATAATGGTAACCATTTATTGAGTACATTCTAAGTGTCAAGAACCATGCTAAGCATTCTGCATGGGTTATATAATTTGATTCTCTTAACCATAGTTGCCTATTTTTCAAATGAATAAACATGAAATTTGCAGATCTTAAACCACCAGCCCAGGGTAACTCAGTGATATCAAGTGAAGAGAGATGGTTACCAGCACCGTGCTCTCAATGGCACCCCTCCGGCCTCCTCGGCACTTGGATTCTCTGGGTTTCGGCTGCGCCTTGAGCCAGTAACCAGAGATTGCCCTACAAAATTATTTGGGCTTTTCCTACATCAGGTATACCTGATTTAGAACTGCATCTAAATTATATTTTCTCATTTAGAGTCTATCATCTCAACCAAATTCTTCTTTTTCATTATTCAGATTTTATTTATATTTTTTCACCTGAGAATTCCTTAACTAAAAATATTAAATATAATTTCACTCCAAAAAACACTCTGTAATGAGTGTTTTTCTTTTGTTCTGCTCACGAAGCGAATTCTTTCTTGTTTTAGGTTTGATATTGTGGTTCCAGGACATTCTTGCCTAGACCATAGTTTCTCTGCTTAGTACAAAAGCTACCAAGAGTATCCTCATAACACTTTATCAATGGATATTTTTCTCTCTTTTTTAAGATCTTATTTATTTATTTGACAGAGAGAGCATAAGCAGGGAGAATAGTAAGCAGAGGGAGAAGCAGGCTCATCAATGAGCAGGGAGCCTGACACGGGACTTGATCCCAGGACCCTGCGATCATGACCTGAGCCGAAGGCAGACGTTTAACCCACTAAGCCACCCAGGTGCCCAATGGATATTTTTGTGCTTTTCACCATTGCTTTAATGTTTAGAAAGTCCTTCCTTATCCCTCAGAGAGATAATTTGCACACACTATCTTTAGTTATTTATATGTTCTTTTTTTTTTTTAAGATTTGTATTTATTTATTTGAGATTTGAGAGAGAGAGACAGAGATAGGGAGCGAGAGCACGAGTGGGGAGGAGAGGGAGAAGCAGGCTACCACCGAGCAGGGAGCCCAATGCGGGGCTTGATGCCAGGACCCTGGGATCATGATTTGAGCTGAAGGCAGATGCTTAACCAACTGAGCCAACCAGGGCTCCCCTATTTCTAAATTCTTTCTAGATATCCTTCCTTTCTTGTCCCTTCCTCTAGTTACTTTCTCTATTTATCCAACATTTATCTGTCTCATTCCCTCACTCTGCTTCCCTTACTCTCCTCTGATTCTTTTATCATTTAACTTTTATCTGATTTTCACATAAATCATGAGATAAGGATCAACACTTCTATTTTGCCAAATAGTTTACCAGTAGTATGCACTATTCCTTGAATAACTCCTCTGCCCCCCTTCTGGTTTCTTTTATCACTTTATTGTATACCAAATTCTTGTATATTTTCAGATTTGTTTCAGGGTCATAGTTCTGGGGTCATTCTTCTTATATCAGACAACACTGTATTTTTTATATTCTTATAATCAATTCCATTTGGTCATAATCTATTATTCTTTTTTATATATCTGTATATGATTTGCTAGTGTTTTAGCTAGGTCTTTTGTTTTGTGTTTATTCGTGAGTGAAATTATGTGTAGTTCAGTGTGCTTATGTGGGAAGGGAGTACCTTTATCAAATTGAATTATTAGTGACAAAGAATAAGCAAATAGCAAAATTTTTCTATCTTCTAACATAGTACAAAAACATGGGAATTATATGGTCCTTAAAAGTTAAACTTTCTATTTGTTCATAAACCTGTGGCCAAATGTTTTTTTTTTTTCCTCCTGTTTGTTCATGGTTTTTTAGGAACTTAAATTTGCTACCTCTTCTACCATCATTTTGATAATTCATAATTTCTCTGAGAATGGCTGACACTGTGCTTTCATATGCTTACTTGATCTAAGTTTTACATTCACTCTTTGTCTTTTTTGTCTCATTTGTTTTTTTTAATGAAAATGCTATTTATGCATTAAACTATTTAAAAGATGGATTTCTCCCCCAAAAGAACCAGATTTCAAAATCATTAATAAGTTCTACTGTCTTGTATTCCCTAATTGATTGATAGCTGATTTTACTTTTATAATTGTCTTATTTTCCATGGACTTATTTCTTGATTTTTCTGATTTCTCCTTTTAATGCTTATCCAGTTCCTTTGCTAACCGTGAAGGGCTGTTCTCAGCTGTTGAATCCCTACCTGCATTCCTTGAAGTGTGGTCCCCTTCCTCCGACTTTGAAGCGATCAGTGGTTGGGTGGGGGTCCTTCTCGTGCTTTGAATTATCTCTGACCACCAAGCCCCCCTTCTGCCACATCTCTCTGACTCTTCTCCCTGCCACTTCTCTTTTTAAGGGCTCACGTGATTATGCTGAGCCCATGTGGATAACCCAGGATACTTGCTCCATTTAGAAGTCAGCGGATTCAGAACTTTAATTCCATCTTCAAAATCTCACAGCCTACTCTGATTAGTGTTTAATTAAATACCAGGTAATCAGGATTTTGGAGGGACATGATTATAACTTTGCCCACCAAACACGGTTTTAATTTTTGTTCTCCATTTCAAGTTTTATTGACAGGCCTTGATAAAAGGCATCATAAATACATTTTAGAAAGAAATACATTTTTATTCTTATTTTGTTTACTGGTTTGGACATGAAAATAAATGTTACTGTAGAAAATTTAGAAAGTAAAAATGGAAAAAATCAATCATAATTAACCATAAACCCATCACTTATATGCAGCCACTATTAGTATTCATATTTTTCTCTCATTTTTCTCCTCGCATATTCATAAAAGCTAAAGTTCAAACTATATGTGCAGTATTATATTCTACTTCTTAAATTAATGTCAGGTTGGGAGCAATTTCTAGCATTTAATATTTACATAATTTATATAATTGCTACATAATATTATAGTGAGTGTAGATACTGTACTTTTAAAAAGTGTATGGGATGTTGTAAATTTCTCATTAAAAAATAACACTGAATTACACATTTTTATTTTGCTGGTATTTTGAATTTCTTTCTGGATATATACTGAAGTGTCAAGTTGGGGTATTATGTCCGTCTTTTTTTAAGTATTCCTTATATTCTAAAACATGCTTGTAGGGGCGCCTTGGTGGCTCAGTCAGTTAAGCATCTGCCTTCAGCTCAGGTCGTGATCTCAGGGTCCCAGGATCGAGTCCTGAGTCGAGCTCTCTGTCAGCTGGGAGTCTGCTTCTCCCTTTTATTCTCCCTCTGTGTGCACTCTCTTTCTCAAATAAATAAATAAAATCTTAAAATAAAAATAATAAAAATAAAATATGCTTTTAAACTAATAGGCTTTTAAAATGTGAAGTCAGAAAAAAATAAAAATAAATCAAAAAATAAAAAAATATGAAGTCAGAACAATTGCATTTATAAATACAATTCCATTGCAAATATGCAAAAAAATACTTCTGCAGAGTCATCTTTTCTTAGAGTATGGCTCCCATTTCTGAATATACTTGTGGCATACTATAATAAACCTCAATTTACAAAAGTCTGGAAAGGATGGGGTAGTCATTGTTTCTGTTCACCAAATATTTGCTGTTCACCTTACAGACATAAGATTTCATCTCTCTGTGCCCTTGAGTTTGATGTAGTAAGTTACTGGATTTGGCCAATTACAGGTAATATAACTGAACACGTTTGTCACTCGTGGATGAAAGCCTAAGAGCTAGTATGTGATTAGTCAAACCCTCTTTCCCTGTCCCTTAGAGATTGGCAACGTTCCAGACTGTGGTTACTCCACTAGCTTAGGATCTGGAGATGGTTTAAGGTAGCAGAGCCCCTAGAAGAGACATAGTGTGAATGAGAAATAAACCTTTCTTCTTTAAGCCACCAAGATTTTAGGATTATTTGTTGCATAGAGTAACCTCTCCCCACAATCTCCATCATGAGTAGATTGGATATAGCTCATTTCTGTGTCCCAACAGAAATTGGGACACAGAAATGAGCTCCCACCATAACAGAAAGGTAGCATTAATTAGAAGCTGTGGTGAGAAAACTGTCCGTGGAGCTGGAAGAATGCTGATCCATGTTATGCAGAATATTTGGTAACATGTCATGTGCAATATCGTAGAAGGCATCCTCGATACCTAATAAAACTGGACAACTAGGGGAGTGAGCTGGAAAACAGAATGTTGGTAATGAGAGAAGCTTGCAGTAGAGAGAAGCTGAAAAATGAACTGGTTGGTTTTCGAGCTAGAATGAAAAGGAAATAGAAAATTCTCTAATTCATGGGCTGGTAGTGTTACAAGAAACAACTACTCCTTATACTTAAACAGTAAAATATGTAATTGAGAAAGAGTTTTGAGCAACAAAGGCTGATTAAAACTCTGCCTTGCAGCTAAAACTAAATTAAGGATATGGCAATAGTGTTAAAAGCTAGTGCTAAAAGCTCTGAGCAGATTTAACATGTGTATTCATTTCCTGTTGCTTCTGTGACAAATTACTACAAACTTGATGGCTTAAAATAATACAGATTTACTTTTCTAGTTCTGATAGCCTTAAATGGCTCTTTCTAGGCTAAAATCAAAGTGTTGGCAGGACTGTGTTCCTTTAATCCAAGGGGATAATCCATTTTCTTACCTTCTCAGCTTCTAAAGGCTGCCCACATTCCTTGGCTCATGGTCCCCTTCCACTTTCAAAGATAGCCATGGCTGGTCAAGTCTTTCTCATATTGCATGAGCTTCCATCAAACTTCCAGAGCTTCCTGCCAACCTATTTTAGACAAACAATATAAGAATAAATACGTTTATTATGACTGGGGAGTTATTTGTTACTGCAGCATAAACCAGCCTATCCTGACTGATACAGAATACAAAGACTTTTTTTTTTTACACTTTGTAAAAGTTTTATCCTGATGTTTCTTTAAATATCTCCTAAGATAGATCAATAAAAATTCGTGCACAGGCCTTCTATTTATACATGTTTTTAGGAATACACTATTGGAGAAAGCAAGCTATATTTTCCCTATTGGGCCTTCTTCACTTATATCAATTTTAATAAATATTTAACAGTGATAAAGAGGTGGAGAATTTGTAAGAAAATCAGATTCATTATATCTGGGGTAGCAGATCCTTCATTGCATCAATCAGGATTTCTTGAACATGAAACAGAAGTTTAAGGTTTGGGTCTGTCAATTGAGCACTTCTTGAAGGTTGAGGTAGGAGGAATGAAAACCCCAACCCCATCAAACAGCTCCAGGATTGGGTCGCAGGGTCAGGACCTAACTATGTTATCTACAGAGAGAACTAAAGGGTAATCTCAAATTATTAAAAATCACAGAAACAAAATCTATTATCATGGTGAAATCAAAAGTAGTGGGGGAAAGTTATAAAACATAGGTAATGGCACAACTGCAGCTAAGTAAAAATGCTGAACCACCGTAGCAACAAGATGAGAAGGTACAGGATTCTTGTCATGAACAGAGCAGAGGCAATGGGACTCTATTATCAGGTGCTAGGCACCTGGTCCAGAGGTGGGCTGGTCCAGGTTAAATATCCAGGTTTAAGACAGATGGTATCCAACCTCTAGATGTCATCGAAATAACCATGCTGCTCTTTAGTATAATGCTCTACAGTGATCGCTTCAGACGGTCAGTTAATATCCTGGCACTTCTGTGATTTCACCAGAAAAGACTGGTCTTCATCTCAAATGAGAAATGGATCAGAGAAATCAAAAGAAGTAGAGGATTGTCACAAAGAAGAAAGAAGAAGGAGGAAGAAGAGGAGGTGAAGCAGAAGGAAGGCGAGATGGAAAAGGAAATGAAATGAATGTTTTAAAAAAATTAAAAGGAAAGAAAAGCTTCATTAGTTCTGGAAATCTAAAGACCAAATTAGGGACACTGCTGAGAGAGCCAAGGGAAGGGATGCAAAAAGGGGCCAAAGCACCTGGAAACGAGAGCATGGAGGTTTTTTGGCAACGCAGGCGGTAAGATCTGGCCTGGGAATAGGAAGACTGTAGGTAGTCACATCAGGGTATCCAGAGCAGAGAAAGCTCGGTGAGAAATATCTGCCAGGTAAGCCAAGGCCCAGTCTTTCAGCTCCTGTTTTTTCACAGCCAGGAGAATCTCTGCATGGCCCTGAGCAGTCAGTCAGGCGCCCCTTCCCACACATGGGAAAAGCTTCATTACATCCGACCCAAAAAAGTAACCAAAGTTCTGAAGAAAGGATAAGAACACTTAGTCCTTTTCCAAAGGTGCCCAATCGGTCTCTCCTTGAGAAAGGGAAAATTTTTAAAAATAAAAACAACTCATCTTGTGCTTATTCCGAGTAGGAATTTAAAATGCCTTGCTTCCCAGTCAATAGTCGGCCTCGTCACTAAAGACTACAGCCGCCTTAGAACTATACCTGTGGATTTATTCCAAAGCTGGCATAAAACACCTTGTTCCAATTCAATCCCATTTGAACTAAAACTCATTTGAGCCCATTAATTGAAGAGATGCAAACACAAAGTTGGCACTCCTTGAACATTTTCAAAGACAACAGCAGAACACAGTGACTGACGACTTTAACCCAAGCAAACCTGTCACGATGTTGGTGACACTGCTTTCAGGGGCCTTCTCACGGCATCTCTCATTTGAGATATTTTTCTCAGTTGGATTTTTTTTTTCTGTTTCATAAAATATTTTGGCATGAAAAGCCCTCAAGGCATGAAGACATATTCTTGGGGCCTTAAAGCTTAGACTTGACGAATCTTTAAACAGCCGCCATGTTTTGTCATGGGTGCAACATCACGTGCCCCCTGTTCATTTTTAACCTGATTTGGTTTGTGCAGCACAAGGAGAATGGGAGTCAAAAGATGTGCCAGGTATGCTGTCTGGGAGCTAGATTCATCACTATGAGCCTCGGTTCTTCACCCGCAAAAGAGGTATAACAACACCAGTTCCACCCCCTTCCCTGAGTTTTTAGGGAACACAATGAATATCAGAAATTAAGTGCTCTGAAAAGAGAAAAAAAAATCATGTAACTCTTAACACATGTGTTATTATTGGTGCTACGATTTTTCTCTTTAATTATACTTTACGTGACCGAAGCTCCAATGTCAGGGCTCATAAAAGATCTGGTGCATGATCAGGTGAGTTCTCATGTACCTGGTAGCCTCACAGAGGGCTTATTGCCATCCAGAGAACTAAGACCTTTAAGACACTAAGAAACTCAATTATTCATGACCACTGAGGCAGAAGAGAGTGGTTGGTGATGGAAAAGCTAATTTGGTGGCAGTAACAGGGAGAAAACAGGAAGTTAATCTAATCATCTATGAAGGCTTCTCAGACTTCAACGTACTCCACACATCACCTAAGAAGCACATTAAAATACAGATTCTGATTCAGCAGGACTAAGTCTGCATTTCTAACAAGTTTTCAGATGATGTCTACACTACTGAGCCATGAACCACATGCTGAGAGAGCGAGCGAGAGAGAAGAATGCATGAGGAATTCAGGTGACCAAGAAATCCCAAACAATAAGCCACAAGTTATCAACACACATGTTTTTCAGAGCCTGTCACATACTTCACCTTCCCAAATGAGATCTTCAGTCTTAAAGAACCATGCTCTCCCTCCGTTCCTTCATAAACTGTACATTAAATCCAAATGATTTTTTTTTAAGATTTTATTTATTTATTTGACAGAGAAAGACACAGCGAGAGAGGGAACACAAATGGGGAGTGGGAGAGGGAGAAGCAGACTCCCCGCCGAGCAGGGAGCCTTGATGCGGGACTCGATCCAGGGACTCCAGGATCATGACCTGAGCCGAAGGCAGTCGCTTAACCAACTGAGCCACCCAGGCGCCCCATCCAAATGATTTGCTACTGTGGTGTCTCAATACACCAAATTGCTAAGTCAGTGAAAAAAGATGTGGAGTTACATCTGTGCACAGGAAATTATGCATCAATCACAAACTACTACATTTATGTGTGTACTGTGGCCTGAGAGTAAATGTTACTAACGGGTACAACCTTATACAGGAGCATTACTGTTTTTTCAACCAACGTTTAGTGACTTCTGTGTATCCAGCCCTGTGCTAGGAGCCGGAGTTGCAGGAATGGAAATAAGACATATGCCTGCCATCATGAAGATTACAAAAGAGCAGGCTTTGGGGATGTGTAGAGAAGAAGATAAGTCATAACGAAACAGTAGCGATCATACTATGGGGGAGAAACAAGGAGCTGAGCTAGTGGCAGAGGGTACCCACTCCAAACAGGTGGTCAGAAAAGTGTTTTCGGAGGAGGTAGTAATGCCAGAGGACAAAAATTTTTTACTACTTTCCATTCAAGCAAAGGTTTCAGGCCCTGGCACTGTTTGAGAGAGAAAATGACTTCCTCACCACCCACTCTTCCCTCAAGCCTTTGGAGAAAGGAGGTCAGAACAGCGAAGCTTCCTCCACCCGGAAATCTGATACCAAATGACCTCTCTCCAGATACAAGGGTAAAATTGTTTGATAAAATTATTAACAATAAAAATATCTCCTCAAAATAGATTTGCCCAAAATGATTCTCTACGTATTGATTTGATTTTTTAATAGGAACCATAATTTGTGTGCCAAGTAGTGTCAAATAATCTTTAATTTAATTGTATTGGGAGGAAATGACTGAATTCATCGGTGATGGAAAGAACTCTTTTGACCCCCATTCAGTCAATAAATATCTACTGAGCATCTACTATGTGTCAGAGAGTACGCCAAGTATGTAGAGTATGCAGGAAAAAAGTGATGAGCCCTTCTTCCGAGAGGTATGCACCCTCGTGGCAAAAATTGGTCTACTCATTAATTGATTTCATCAATTCAACAAATATTTAGTAAGCACCTGTTATGCACCAGACTTGATTCTAGACCATAAAATACAGCAGTGACTGAGACTGTCCAAATCCCTGTATCATGGCATTTACTTGTTAATCAAGGTCTACACTGAGAGTGAGAAATAAATGAGCTAGAAATTCAGATACAGAAAATACAGAAAAGTGCCGTGATGAAAATAAAAAAGAATGATGTGATGGTGAATGTGGATGGAGGTGCCACTTTAGACTGAGTGAGAAGGGAAGATATCCCTGAATAGGTAACAACTGAGCTGACACCCAGTGAAGAATGAAGTCAATCCCAAATCCTAGGGTGGTACATTCTATACATCAGGTGGATAGGAGGGCAGAAAGAAAGGAGGGAGGATATCAAGTGGGGGAAACAGCGTATACAACGACACGAACATATAAAATAACAAGATGTGTTCTGGGAACCACCAGTGGGAATTGAGAGCCAACTATGGAATGGTGAGCCTTGCATATCAGGCAAAGAAGTTATATGCTTGGTGCTGGGGAGCCCCTGACCCAAGAGTTTCACAGTGGCTCTCTTGACTTGTCAACCTGCCGGCTGGTTTTCCGAGATGGCTCTAGGTAGGTTGATCAATTCCTCATGCCAATCTTCCCTACTATCATGTATGCTTTCTTCCTAACTATCATGTCACATATATATCTTCAAATTAGCACTTTTGCACTAAATTGTGACTATCTGCTTCTATATCTATTTCTCCACTAGATTTTGAGTTCTTTGAGGTTAGGGACAATACCCATTTAATTCTGCATGCCCAATACCTGGCACAACATTCGGTACATAATATAAACTCAGCAAATTTTAATGGGAGGTGGATAGATAAATAAACGGGTGGTTGAAAGTTCATAAAATGTTTGAATATTTCCAGGACCGAAATCAAGATGTTAGCACTGTAGCATGAGCAAATAGCATTTAGATGAGGTGCACAGCAGTTGTTTCTCTGATATTTTCCCGGGAGTTTCTGATGTTTTTTAATTCCATGGGTTTAGGATTAACTGCTCAGCTCCACCCAGTCTTGTGATGCTGCCTACATTTAGAGCTTTCTCACTAGTTTTTGACCAAGCTCACTGTTGTTTTTCTCTAGCCTGACCACTAGCTCCCTCTAGAGGAAAGTCAGGAATTGTACTTCGCTTGAATCATCGTGCCTATTTTGACCTTTTATAGAAGCTAATCAGAACGTGTCTGGCAACAATTCAATGACTGGTTTGATTCCACGTACTATCCTTCAGGAGGGATCATTTAGCAATCTGTAACACATCATTGTGTTACATACAGATCACTAGTCATCTCTCAGAGTGCCCCTCTCCTGCAGATAATTCAGATACGAGGGAGAGGCAGAGGCAGAGAGGGAGAGGGAGAAGGAGAGAAGCAGAGACAATCAAGGATGGAGGAAGAAAGAGATGGATAGAGGAAAGAGCAAAGGATAAAAGAGATTGTATTTCCTTGTCCAGAAGACATAAATTTATGTTCCCATGTTCATATTTAGAAATGAGTGCCCATGACAGTGTTATATAATGTGTATGTGGCAAGGTTTCCAGATCACAGGTCTGAGGAATAAACCCACAGAGAATCTGGATATGTCACGTTGGCTACATCTGGACAGACCAGGAAAGATGGCACAGTGCACTTCAGAGAATAGGCAACACTTGAAGAAGTGGACAGCAGTCCCTAAAGTTCCAATTCCAAATTAGTCTTGAGTAATGGCTATCTTTTCTCTCTGATAGGAACTGGATGGAAGAAGTCGCGATAGGAAAGAAATATACTCTCAGGAGAGAGATAATTAGGTACCAACCTATCTGTGGAATATCAGTTGGAGGTTGAGAGTAAGGAAAAACTTGGTGTGTGACCCTGAGCAGTATTTAACAAAACTGTCTTTGTGTTTCCGCCCAGCCTCCAGGAACTGATGACGGGTTCCCAGGGAAATAAAAGACCAAATAAGATGGAAAAATGGTGTAACATGTGCAACTTAGAAATATAAGAGGTCAAAGCCATTCTACTTGTAGCTTAATAGCCTGATGTAACATGGGAGAAAAGGAATGTCTGCTTCATCAGGTAAAAAACAACCTGAGGTTAAGAGAAGAATGTAGGCGATGGTCAATAAAAGTTCATTTTCTTCTTCCCTTCTTCCCTGCCTCATCGCCATCTAGAGGCTGGAGTAACCACACACACACACACACACACACACACACACACACACACCCTCCTCAGGAACAAGACCCTGAAATGAGCAACTACAGCATCTTTGGCCTCACAGACACAAACCTGACCAGTGGTGACCTTTTCTTGATTGCTTCCTTGAAATAAAGTTTATTTTGGCCAACTGATTATATGAATGAAAGAAATAATAACTGAATTTGTGAATTTCTATCTGTTCAAATCTGTACTTGATACTCTAAGACATCTTATTCATTTCATCCTCAGCACACCTCCAGAGAGGAATTCTTATCTCCCTTTATAGACAAGGAAACTGATGCTTATAGAAGTAAGCAGCTTGCTTAGGATCATAACATGGGAACTACAGAGTTGAGATTTAAACCCAGATGATATGATTTTAAGTCCATTTTCTTTTCCTATACAATAAAGCCTCAAGTTATAGCTTAGCTCACTCAGTCACAGCATCAATCCTACTCGTTAAAATATAAATTTGGTTGCAAGAGGCGTCAGGCACTGTTGGATAGGTAACCTAAGATCCATTCCTAAAGACCTGAACACTCACCGTCTCAGATTCTTTGAAGCCAGGAATGGCCAGATGCCTGGGTTTTAGCCAACTGATTTGTGTAAGATGAAGTTTGTTGGAGTATCTGGAAAGCTCCGCTGTATGATAAAAGAAGCATACATCTCTAGCACTACACCTGCCCTTCTACTTTCTACGTATCACCTCCTTCCCTGCCTCATCGCCATCTAGAGGCTAGAGTAACCATACACACACACACACACACACATGCACACACACACAGTCACACCTTGTGACTGTCAGGAAAAGGTAAAGAAAATCATGGAGATGCTGCCCTTGACATCAAGCTGCACAAACAAGTGTAGCCAACTACATTCTGACTCCTCGATATGTGAGAAAAACAAAGTATTTGTTAGACCTTATTCTTGTAATTATAGGTAAAAAAAAAAAAAACAGATACAGGAGAATATCTAAAACACTGTCTCTAAAGTATCCAGATAAGTGAGATAACAGAGAAAAACAACTTTAATTTTATAATAATAGATTTCTATCCTTACGTGAAAAACACATTTTCAAAGTCATAATTTCCTGCTCTGAAAAAAAAAGATCAAACATCATCCATGTTTAAGTGATCCTAAATTCTGAATAGTATGAATGACAAAAAAAATTTTTATGAAAATGGAATTAAGATAAAGACAGTTACTCTGATTTTTCTGAACAGCATCTAACACATAGTTGATGCTCAATAAGGCTGAGTGCTTAAAATTATGTATCTTATTAGCAACCCATCTCAGTGCTATCATTTGGGAAAGTTCTTTCTCTCACAAATCAATATTATGAAGAATCAGGTAGCAAGTGGAGGATGTAAAAATGAATCATTTTTCAATAACTTTTTTCAGTGTGGAAAGCTTCATAGGTCTAGACATATTTTGCTATTCAATCCCACACTGATATTTAAGGGGTTGTTTCTCCCCATTGCATGCGAAATTACCCTAATTAGAGCAAAGCATTTTGCCCACACGCTGTCTATCCTGAGCAGAGAGTGAAGTCCGTCTGTGCCCCTTCCTATAGCTCCAGCCAGGAGAGCCAACACCCGTCTCGGTCATCAGGTATGGGCTGAGCAATAAGATGCTTTCTCTCCAGTTTGATGACGAACGTAGTAAGTTCTTTTATTTTTAGCATTGACTGGAAAAGTTGTCAATTTCCCACATGGCATTTCATTAAAAGTTTAATCTACTACATAGTAATAAAAATGCGGAGACTAACAAATAACAAAGCTTTGACTTAACAATTAATATCTAGGGGAGACAAGAATTTGAAAGCACTTTCATGTTCTCCTGGCTTCTTGATCATTCGTAGATTATCAGGCGTCCTTGATTTGCAGACTTACATTCATGTCTTGTGTGAGAAATTTTCAGAAAGATAAACCCAGCAGGAGAAGAAAGCTCAGATGCATAATCGTAGCAGGGACACACCCGGATCTGAGAGGAGAAGAGGGAAAAAAGAAAGAACAAAGGGCTCCAGAAGACCGACTGGCCTGCATGGGGACAGTCACCTGGGTAGGAGCAATAATACTGGCTCAGATCAAATGAGTTCTGAAAATTATTTCAAGGGTGTTTGATAGAGCTCACGAGATGTTGCCCAATACACAAGCTCATTATTCTGATATGTGCGAGAAGATAATGTTCACCAACAAACAGGGAGGAATTCCATCTTAAGGTTTCAACAGGTCACAGCTTGCTATTGCACACCTGCTCCCGGTAACGTTGCTGCTCTCCATCTCACTCCATTTAACTTCCTCTTGGTCCGCACTTGCAATTACTTCAAGTAGGGATAGAACGTTACTCCGGGTTGTTTGTAGGTGAATAGGCAGTCTTACCTTTCCCATGTTGCCTCATGGGATTAGGCAATTAGAAACTCTGACTTGCCTAAACAGTAACCCACAGCTCCACTCCCTCCTTCCCCAACCAAATCACTGCTTCGCTCTCTTTGGAGACAACGTTATTTTAAGGACTCTGTTGGCCAAGAGGGTGGCATCTTAGCGTGCAACTGCATTTAAATCCGGTCTAGTCCACACTGGAATAATGGGACGTGTTCAGGACTCAGTATCATAGGCCATGGATCTAAATCCCAGCTCTGAAATTAACAGGTGTATGAGTACAGGGAAAGTACTTCACCTCCTTGAGCCTCAGACTCCCTTTTAAAACTGGGGTCTTGGGCGCCTGGGTGGCTCAGTCGGTTAAGCGACTGCCTTCGGCTCAGGTCATGATCCTGGAGTCCCTGGATCGAGTCCCGCATCAGGCTCCCTGCTCGGCAGGGAGTCTGCTTCTCCCTCTCCCACTCCCCGTTTGTGTTCCCTCTCTTGCTGTGTCTTTCTCTGTCAAATAAATAAAATAAAATCTTTAAAAAAATAAATAAATAAATAAATAAAACTGGGGTCTTGATACCTAACTCACAGGACCACTGAAAGGTAGAATGGGATGGTTGGTGGGAAAGTGCCTGGCTGATAGTTAGGTCCCAAATAACCTTTCACTGGATCTGAACTGTTTATGGAAAGCAAAAAACACGAACCCAGGAACTTCCTGATACCCAGGAACTTAAGTGTGCCATGCGTGAGAATACAGATTCTTTTATGTTTATATATGCATTGCTACAAAAAAAAAAAAAATAATCCACCTCACAAATGCCACACATCCACCTAACAGCACTGGAATGACTGACAGATAGCAGTGACCTTCTCCCAGGAAATCACAGATTTTCAAAACAAGCACTTTTTAAAATTACATAAGTATGCAGTATGAATCAGAAAAGCATGAGGCTGTGTTTGCTTGTTTGATCAACATTTCATTTCCTGTAGTTTCCATCTTTTTACTGCTGGCCTGCTATCTCCCTCAATAGGAAAAGAAGGCTACTGGGATGTTATAATCGTCTGCTTAAGGTTCTTTGGCAGATCACATGTTTTACTTAATTAAATAATGTCCCAATTAATTGATTTGTTTGTAGACATTCTTAATTTAGTAAACGCTGAGCAGAATGCTAAAAATACCATTATATTTCTGACAGAGGCACCACTAAAGTCTGATAATTGATTGCTTTGCCGTTTTTTCTGATGGCCTGAAAAGCTTTTAAAGCTAAATTCTGTAATCATGTTCATCTTTGGAAATTAGTTTTGTGAAACCACACATTTAGTTCTTGCTGAGAAATCTCATTTTAGTCATTTTAACATAATTTATAATGCATAAACTAAATTAGCTTTTGTAGCTAAGCCAGCACATTTTTCTTTAATTTTTATCTCATCCTAATATATTTTTGACCTTGAAAACTGTAATGTCTGTTGGATATTGAAGCCTCTGAACAAAGAAAATCATTTCCATTCCATCACTATGGTTACACTTTCTTCGCTCTCCAGCACTGAACAGCACTGAAAGTGTTGAATCTGGATTCCTCAGGAGGGCAAGGGGAACTTCACGTAATATCATTTAGTCCTGATTAAATAAACACATATACATAATGGAACCCAGGAAAGTAGCAAATTGCTTCACTCTGTTTACACTGCATATGATATGACTAATGGTAAGGGACAATATATCACCCGGTGGTATTCGCTTCAGGTTCTGTTGTGTGTGGTTTCTCCCCAGGCAGTCATACATACATATTCGTCTCAAAAAACACAGTCAAAATGCCAAGCAGCTCCTAACACCTCCGGCCCTCCTGAAGTCAAAGCGGTTTCATCCCTTTCGAGCAACAGAGAACTTCGAGTGTGAATCATACAGTTCCCTGTCCACCAGAGACGCGTTTCAAATGTGCTGGCGACATGTCTCTCACCATCCTAAAATGGCTTTGGCTGCCCTACAAAGGCAAGATAGGAAACTGGTCATTCAAACAAATGCTATTCTTGTTGCCTGTGATAGAAAAAAAAAACTCTTTTTACGGAGGACGCCATTTGGTAAAACATTGCTTGAATTTCTTTTATTACACGGCTGATTCATCATGTTAACTACAATAGGTTTTCTGTTTTTTTCTTCTTAGGAGTTCATGTATCAACGGCATCTTGCAGAGAACTCTTGGCAATAGTACCTTCAAGTGGCTAAAAGGGCTCAAAAGAGTATATCCAATCAGTGTTGTGGCAAATTAAATCCATATAAGCTGAAATGGAATGTCTCATTCCTAAAATTCATATGCGAACAGATTTCCAGCTACCTTGATTGGGTTGTGCAAAAGCAATGCAGAGCTATTAATTTCAGCAGCAAATGATTTTTAAAAGTGGGGATGGGAGGAAACACTTGGTGATATGCTGGAACTCAGGTAGAAACGAAATCTGCATCTTTAATAGCTTTTGGGTACAGGGACCACCGTAATCACCCCTGCGGCCTGGCATAGGGCTTGCCCATACTGAACATGCAATAAATGTTAGCGGCATGGAAGAATAGGTAGATGGATGAACGGCTCACTGTTTTATAAGATCTAAAGATTCTCTGATGGCGGGACACAGCACACGGACACTCGGATAGATGAAAGGCAGAAGTCTTTGTGACTTAGGGTTCCAAATGAGAGAAGGCTGTCAGGCGGGGTTGCACCCACGACAAGGTAACAGCAAGCTGGGGCCAGCAGGGGCAGCTTATGGATGGCAAACGGAATGGGGTTCCATCCAGGCGCCCTGGACTCCTGTGGATTGCCTAATTTGAATAGCTCTGCAGGCTCCAGGGCAGAGGGGTTGGTGGCCTGGTACCAGGCCCCTGGGTCATTAGGGTTGGTGCATAATGGCCTAGAGGCCCTGAAGTGTGAAGACCTGATAGGGGAAGTGACTGGGGTATAGACTTAATCAGCTGCTCAAGGAGGGGGTCTGACTTGCCTGTAGCCAGGGCCTCAAAACTGGATCAAGACAGTTTTTTTGTTTTTTTTTTTAAGAAAACTCTTTATACCCACCTGTCCATAGAAGGAGAGAATTCAGTCAAAATTCAGAAAAGCATTACATGTCATTTAAAAGCAATTAAAATGTCAATAAAGTGTCATAGGGAGTGTTTAACAAAAGCTAACCAGACCCTTACTTGCACTAACTATAAACATAATTACTAAATAATTTATTGTAAATCTCTTAGCAGGGTGGTCAAGTGTTCATAACTTAGTTTTGGTGGGTAAAAGACCAAAAAAGATTAACAAGGCAGCTCACAAACACTTTGCATATTTTTATAGCCTCAAATGTTTTCCTATACTGTGCCAGGGTCAACTCTGTACATGGGCTGGAACGTGTGTATTTTTAAAGCAAATGTAGCAGGGACTGTCCAAGTTCAGGAGGGACGGCCATCCTATAGCATGCTGTGTCAGAGGCAGAAATCACAAGCCAGCTGTGGCAGGCCGAATAATAATCCCCCAGAGATGCCCCGGCCCTAATCCCAAGTGAGTATGTTATGTTACATGACAAGGGAAATTAAGGTTACAGCTGGAATTAAGATTGCTCATCAACTGACTTGAAAATATGTTATCCAGGTGGGCCCAATGTAATCACAAGGGTTCTTAAAAGCTGGCAAGGGAGACAGAAGGGAAAGTCAAAGAGATGGGAGGGGAGAAGGGCTTCACCCACCATTTCTGGCTTGGAAGAGGGAGGTGGGAGGAGCCAAGACCTAAGGAGTGTGGGCAGCCTATAGATGCTGAAAAGGCAAGGGAACGAGTTCTCCCCTCCTGCCTTCAGAAAGGACCAGTGCCCTGCAGACGCCTTGATTTTAGCCCAGTGAGACTCATGCTGGACTTCTAACCTACAGAACTATAAGATAATACATTGGTGGGTTTTGAACCCACCATATTTGTGATAGCTTTTTTTATAGCAGCAAATATGAAACTAATGACCAAACTCCCAAAGCATAAAATCATTGCTTCTTTTCTTCCAGATTTTCTTCACCCAAAGTTTTGTTTACTGATGAAGCAAACTCTCAATGATCTGTCCAGGGTAAGCTGACTTTTGCTTTCGTTGAAATATCTGCATGTTTCATATATAATTCAGGACAACCTCATTCTGAAAGCATTTTCTGTTAATGTACCATCTTTCATTCAAAACTATCAACTCTCTTTGGATATTTACAGTTAAAAATAAAATCTAAACCTATTTTGATTTTGTAGAAGGTGACACTGGAAGAGAAGAAGCTGGCCTCTCAGACCACAGTAAATAGTGTGAGGCCTTCCAGTGCCAGATAATATTCAAGGAAGAGAGCCATATATTCTATTAAAGTAGTAATTATTTTACTTTCCTTCTTCATATCCATTCTTGTATACTCAAAAGAATACACCTCACAGGGGCGCCTGGGTGGCTCGGTTGGTTGGGCGACTGCCTTCGGCTCGGGTCATGATCCTGGAGTCCCGGGATCGAGTCCCGCATCGGGCTCCCTGCTCGGCGGGGGGTCTGCTTCTCCCTCTGACCCTCCCCCATCTCATGTACTCGCTCTCTCTCATTCTCTCTGTCTCAAATAAATAAATAAAATCTTTAAAAAAAAAAAAAAAGAATACAGCTCACACTAATCACCCTAGTTAGATATGGAAGATGCCGGGATTTGCACCACGTTTTGAAGGGAACACGTTGAACAGCGGAAGCCAAAGTGGATTCAAGGTCAGTGTTAAAGAGTTTGATGGGACAGGACGGTGGCTAGAAAAATGCAAGGTGGCTGCGTTGTAGCATGGATCCTTCATGGGCAGGCATTATTCTAAGCTGCTTATCACAGTTTATGGGTAGATATCAAGAGGTGCATAATCTAGAGAGCAGATCACGAAGTGGACGGTGAGATCAAAGCGAACGTCAATCCCAGCTTCGCTACCCAGTACCAGTGGGCCATTTTCAGGTAACCTCCCTCTGTTTTTGTACGACCTCTCCCTGTTTTCGTGTGACCTTCCTTTGTTCCAACAGCTAAATCAAAATGCTTCTGTATCTTTCAGGGACACCCTATTCCCTTTACTTCCCATTTGTTTCCCTTAATGGAGTTTTGATTTTTTGATCTATCTCTTCTGCTTTTTCCCTTTCTGAGTTCAGAAAGCTTGGGTATCTGATTTCCCTCTCCTTTTTCTCTCTTATCTTGCCAATCTGGTTTTTAAATATCCCTTTTAGTCAAGGGTCTTTCCGTTTTTATATTGGGCTTGTCTTACATCCCCTTTTCTTGAGAGGAAAGTTCTTTAAAAATTCACTTTGTAACTGTTGTTTACATTTGTTGTTGTTTTTAATAACAAAACTTTTGTATCTCAGAAGAAATAGTGATAATAAAATCTCCAGAGGCAAATTTGCTCCCTCTTTCAGCATCTTTTCATTGAATGCCACCTCACTTCATGATAAACTTCAAGGAGGAAATACAAGATGAATAAGGCAGTCATTACCCTCAAGAAATTCACCCAGTAGGAAAGAAGAAAACAACTCTCTTACAGAAAATAACTCCAGGAATGTGATGACCGATTCCCGAAGGACCTGACATACAGACTCTGTGATGCTCTGCCCCTCCTTTCTCACCAACAGTCCTGAACATTCACAATAGTGCATCATCTCAGCCCAAACCCCCTCAACCTAAGAGGCATCCATTCCACTAGTATCCCACACATACCTGAGCTTCGAATACGTCATCAGAAAGGAGAACAGGGAGGGGCGCCTGGCTGGCTCAGTCCGTGGAGCATGTGACTCTTGATCTCGGGGTCGTGAGTTTGAGCCCCATGCTAGGGGTGGAGAGTGCTTAAAAATTAAATCTTAAAAAAAAAAATTAAAAAAGAGAAGAGGTATTACTAAAGCACACTAAGTACTCTTGAGAGTACTTAGTTCTTGGTACACTCACAGTGTCAAAACACCCTTTGAAGTCACTGAAAATTACCCCAGGAAAGACACAAAGAGGTTGAAACACGGAAACAAGTGAATTCTGACTACCTGGAACCTTCAATTAATAAAGAAACTTATTTTGCTCCACACTGAAAAAAAAAAAAAGTTTCTAAGCAAATCTCCAAGAATCATTTATATCCTTCTCATCCTGAAGTAAAAGCCTTTTCCTCACTTTCTCCTATCATCTCAAGGCCGTCATCAGTGCCTCTCTTTATCTCACACTGCTCTTTCAATCAAGTCACTAACTGATGCTGATTCTACCTGAGAAATGTCCAAATCTATCCTCTCCTTTAAATTGCTAAGCACAGTTTCATTTGTCGGCTATAATACAATTTTTTCATTGTCTTGCTGGTGGCCATTTGGATTGTTTCAGTTTGGGGCATTAATAGAGCGGCAATGAATATTTGTATAAAAATCTTTTGTGGACATATGTTTTCATTTGTCTTGGTTAAATACTTATAGTGGAATTATTTGGTCATAAGGTTGAAGCATGTTTTAATTTATAAGAAACAGCCAGTTTCCAAATTGGTTGTACCATTCTGTACTCCTGCCAGCAATGGAAGAGGATTCTAATTGCTTCACATGCTGGCCAACATTTAGTGTTGTCAGGCTTTTTAAATTTAAGCCATCCCAGAAGTATAATGATATTTTCATACTAATTTGCATTGCCCTGATGAATAATAATGTGAAAATTTTCAAATGTTTATTGGCCATTTATATATCTTCCTTGGGTCAAAAATCACATTGACTATATAACCGTTTGTCTATTTCTAAACTCTCTATTCTGTTTCATAAACCTTAAAAATCATTGGTAGGCACCATCACACTTTCTTCATTAGTTTAACTTCATGATAGGTTCTGAGATCAGGTAGTATATATCTTTTAACTTGTTTCTCCTCTTCAAGATCCTTCCTCCCGGGCGCTTGGGTGGCTCAGTTGGTTAAGCCACTGCCTTCGGCTCAGGTCATGATCCTGGAGTCCCAGGATTGAGTCCCGCATCGGGCTCCCCGCTCAGCAGGGAGTCTGCTTCTCCCTCTGACCCTCTCCCTTCTCATGCTCTCTCTCGCTCATTCTCTCTCTCAAATAAATAAATAAAATCTTAAAAAAAAAAGATCCTTCCTCCCTCCTTCCCTCCCTTCCTCCTTTTCTTTCTCTTTTTTCTTTCTCTCTTTCTTTCCTATTCTAGGTCCTTTGTATTTCCAAATAATCTTAGAATCAGCTTGCCAATTTTTAGAAGAAAAAAAGCCTTGGGATTTTGAGATAACACTGAAAATCTCTAGAAAAATTTAGGGAATTTTACATCTTACATTAAATTTACATTAATGTAATTAATCCTCCAATTCATGTCTATCATTTATTTATTCTCTTATGTAGATCTTTAGTTTTGCTCAGTAATTTTTTTAGTTTTCAACGAGGAGTTCTTGCACATACTTACATTTAATTTTTAATGTTTTGATGCTGTTGCAAGCAGTGGGTGTTTTAAATAGTTTCTATTTAAAATTATGTGTTGCTATTACATATAATGCAATTAATTTCTCTAGATTAACGCCATATTCTGTGGCCTTGCTAAAGTCATATGTTGGTTCTAGGATCTTTTTTGATAAATCCCATAAAATTTTCTATGTATACATTTTTTTAAAAAAAAGATTTTATTTATTTATTTGAGAGAGAGAGAGAGAGTGCAGGAGCAGGGGGAGAGGAAGAAGCAGACTCCCTGCTAAGCAGGGAGCCTGATGTGGGGCTCAATCCCAGGACCCTGGAATCATGACCTGAGCTGAAGGCAGACACTTAACGACTGAGCCACCCAGGCACCCCTCTGTGTATATATTTATATTGCCATTTTTCCTTTTGTATGTTTTTTATTTTTGCTTTATTACACTAGCCATTACTTTGAGCACAAGGTTGAATAGAATAGCCTTTTTGTCTTGTTCCAAAATCATAGGGAAAACAATCAGTCCTTCACCTTTAAATATGTTAGCTGTAGCTTTTATCAGATTGAGAGACCCCTTATTATTCCTGCTTTGCTGAGTTTTTATTATAAATGGGTGTTGAATTTTGTATTTTTCTGCATTTTAATCACAGAATTTTTCTTCTTTAATCTGTTAATGTGATATATTACTTTAATTGATTTCATTAATTTTGTTAAATTGATTTAAATAATTGATTTTCAAATGTTGAAACAACCTTGCATTCATTTGAGATAAATCCCACTTTATCATATATATTATCCGACTATGTATTTCCAGATTCGATTTCTAATACTTTGTTGTAATTTCTGCATTCAATTTCTAATATTTTGTTAAAATTCTGCATATACATATATGTTAATGCATGATAATGGACTGTGACATCAAGGCTATGTTCACCTCATAAAGTTGAGTAGCAGTTCCAACTCCTTTTTCTAAACAACTTTTTGTAAAACTGGCAATATTTCTTTCTTAAATATAAGTTAACGTCTTCCAGTTAATAATCCAGTGCATCTGGAATTACAGGAAAATCTTAAATTATAAATTTAACTTATTTAAATTCAACACAGCTGTAGTGTTATTGTTTTTTCCTTTCATGGCATAAATATAGTATTTTCTTACTGATTTTTAATGTCCACAGCATCTGTAGTGATGGCCCCTTCTACGTTTCTGATATTGGTAATTTGTAATTTCTATTTTCTTTTGTAATTTTTATCAGTACAGGGTGGTTCAGTCGGTTAAGCATCTGACTCTTGATTTTGGCTCAAGTCATGATCTCAGGGTCATAGGGTCAAGCCCTGTGTCAGGCTCCACCCTCAGTGGAGAGTTCACTTGAGATTTCTCTCCTCTCCCTCTCCCTTTGCCCCTCCCCCAGCTCTCTCTAAGTAAATAAATCTCTAAAACAAACAAAAAAAATAAAGACAATTTTTATCACTATAGCTGGGGGCAACTGTTCTCAACTAGGATTCCACAAAAGAATTAAGCCCTAATGCTCTGAAGTATCTATTATATAAAATGAAATAAACTTTTCTTTTGATCTAAAAGCGTACTGGCTATGTAACTTACTTAGAATAATAGAGAAAATGGTCCAATAATATTCTTTAAGTCTAATTCTCTTGCAGAACCCCAGTTGAGAAAGATAAATTCTCAATTTTAGTTATCTTTTCTGATAATCAATTTTTTGTTTCACTGATTTGTTCTATTATCTGCTCATTTTCTGTTTCATTAATTTCGATTATTTCCTTCCTTCTGTGCACTTTGGGTATAATTTCCTTTGCTTTTTCTATCTTCCTAAGGTACAAATATGGGCGGTTGATTTAAAACCATTCTTCTGGGGCACCTGGGTGGCCCAGTCGGTTAGGCGTCTGCCTTCGGCTTGGGTCATGATTCCAGGACCCCTGCTCAGCGGGGAGTCTGCTTCTCCCTCTCCCTCTGCTGCTTCCCCTGCTTGTGCTCTTTCTCTAATAAATAAAAAAAACAAACAAACAAACCCACAACAACCATTCTTCCTTTTAATATAAGATTAGCCATTATAAATTTCCATCTAAACAATGTTTTACCTCCACCCCACAAATTTGATATTTTGTTTTTATTACCATTTAGTAAAATAGTTCTTAATTACCTTTGTAATTCTTTTTATTTGGTGAATATATTATTTAGAAGTATTTCTTACTCCAAATATTTGAGAATTATGTCAATATTTTGTTATTGATTTCTAATTTAATTCTTTATGGAAAGTACGCTTAAAGATTTCAATAATGTTAAATTTATAAACACACTTTGATGGTCCAGCAAATAGTCTCCCTTGATAAATATCCCATGTACCCTTGAAAAGAAAATGTCCTACAATTGTTGAATAGTGTGCTATAATTATCTTTTAGGTCAACTTGGCTGATAGCAGTGTTTAAATCTATATCTTTACAGCTTTTAGTCTATTTGTCAAACCAGTTACTGAGAGCAGAAGTGTTAAAAGGTCCAACTCTGATAATGGATATATCTCTTTTTGCTTTCAGTCCTATCACTTTTTGATTTATATGTTTTGAGGCTCTGTTATAGGTAAACTCACATTTAAGACTGTTTTGTCTTCTTAATGAATAATAATTAATTATTTATATCATCATGAAATCTTCCTCTTTATCTCTGGTAAATACTCCTTTCCTTGAACCCTACTTTGCCTATCCTTGACACAATTACTGCATCTTTACTATGATCAATGATTTTTTTCTCTTTTAACCCATCTATGTCTCCGTGTTTAAAGTGCATCTCACGTAACTTATTAGAATGGCTGAAATAAAAAATAGTGACAACATTAAATGTTGGCAAAGATGCAGAAAAACTGGATCACTCATACACTGTTAGTGAGATTATAAATGATAAAGCTACTCTGGAAAAGAATTTGACTGTTTCTTATAAAACTAAACATGTAACTCCCCTAGAACCCAGCAGTTGTACCCTTGGGCATTTATCCCAGAGAAATGAAAACTTATATACACACAAAAACTCTGTACACAAATGTTCACAGATTTATTTGTAATAGCCAAAAGGAGGAGACAATCCGGAGGTCCTTCAATGAATGAACAGTGAAATAAACAGTGATACATCCACATCATGGAATACTACTCAGTAATAAAAGGAACAAATTATCAATACATGCAACAACTTAAATGTATCTCCAGGGAATTATATTGAGTGAAAAAAGCCAATCCCCAAAGATTGACAACTGTATAATTTCATTTATTACATTCTGGCAATGACAAAATCATAGAGAATAGATTAGTGGTTGCTAGGGGTCAGGGATGGGGGCTGGGAGGTGGGTGTGGCCAAAAAAAAGCAACAAGTCCGCTAATTTCAAGCTCTGTGTTATTTCTGGGTCTGTTGCTATTGACTCATTTTTCTCCTGGTTAAGTGCCACATTTTCCTACTCCCTCACATGTCTTCAAACATATTATGTATACTCAATTATGGATTCTATGCTGTTACATAAGTCTGAATTTTAAGACTGTTGTGTTTTGCTCTGGCAGGCACTTAATTTATTGACAGGTCAGCTTTATCCTATCAAGGCTTGGTTTTAAGCTTTTTTATGATGACTCTAGTGTAGCCTCTCTTCTAGAGCTAGAGTAACCTTACTCTTAAGATATACATTTTCTGGGGTCTCAACTGAATGTCCAGGGTGCTTATGAGGTCCCTCCATGTTGGATGGTTGTAACTCCATCTTCCTCTCTTGTGCAACCTCCCAAGATTTTGTTCAGTTCACAGTTATCCAATAGCTGTTCTCTGTCTAATCTTACTGAATCTTGATCTGTGCATACACAGCTTTCTATTCACCCCAAACCCCCAGGGGACCCTGATGCAGATTTCTGAAGCCATCTTATGTGCACATCTGCCTGCTCCTCAGTAACCTGACCTGTAACTTCCTGCGACATCAGCAGCCCGCAAACTCTATTCTCTCCCGCCTTCACCCAATGAAACCACTACCTTAAAAAGAAACACACTTAAAAACAAAAAGTAGGCTCAGCTTGTTTTTAATTGGGCTTCACTTACTTGTGCTTAAGTTTGAATGGTGGTCTCGGGTAAGAAAGCTGTAGTGAAATACGGTGTTTTCCTGATCTCAAGCATCACAGCCCCGTGCTCTCTGTTGTCCAATGTGTGAAAACAGTTTATTCATATACTTTGTCCAGCTTTACAGCTCTTCGTAGCAGAAAGGTTCAGTCCCATGACCGTTTTCCACAAAGGCTGCTACCGCATCTACACTTAAAGATGATGCTCTATTTCATTCTCATAATAACTCCATGAAATAAATACTCTTAAACCATTTCCTGGCTAAGAAGGAGGACCAAACTTAGATAAGTTAAACACTTTCTGTTATTCTTTAAGCCCCTCAAGGGTAAAAGCGAATTTATTCACTCTGTTCTGTATCGCACTTTACTCGGTCCTTTGTACACAACAGATGCTCGATAAATAAACTAACATTTCGGTAGGTGCTATTTTCAACATTACACACATGAAAAACCTAAATCTCAAATTGGGGAAAGAGGAAGAAACAGAGCTCGGATTTGCAAACTGCAGATCACAGGCCCCAAGTGACCCACATGTCCTTTTTAAATAAAGTTTTATTGGAACACACCCATACTCATTCTTTTACAATTGTCTCTGGCTGCTTTCATGCTATGATGACTAACTTGAGTACTTAGGCCTGCAAAGCCTAAAATATTTACTATCTGGTCTTGGGCAGAAGTTTGCCAGCCCCTGATTTAGTGTCTCTTACATGCCAGGCAATCTGCTCAGCACTGTTACATACTTTTCACCTCATTAAATTTCCCAGCCGTGTTGTGGAATAATAAATAATGCCACTATCCAGATGTGGACTCTGAGACCCAGAAAGGTAACTTGTCCCAGGTTTGATGGCTCATGAGTGGCAGAGCACATATCTGAATTCTGATTTATCAGACTCTGAGACCTATGCTTTTCTTTACTTCTAACAGTCAGAGAAACTTGACAAGAAATGGAAGATGCTAAACGGGAGGGCCCTTTTTGCGATTTGCATATCATCACATATGGGCAAGTGGGACTAAAGCTAAAGTAAGCTGAAGAGCTGGCTTTATATCCTATAATAAAAATAGTTAATACCATTACTGTAAGAAGTGCTTTATATGTTAACCCCTGTACTAAGAATTATGTGCATGTGGGGTGTGTGTATATGTATATATATATGTATCACACAAATATATAGGTATATATATGCAAAAGATATACATGTGTGCGTATATATAATTTGGTTTTAATTTTCATATTCTATGAGGATGTCATTTTAGGTACAGAAAGAAATGCTGAGTAGGTTTATATTACAACATGGTAACTGGTAAATCAAGTGTTCAACTTGGTTTTCTAACTCACTAGTGCTCTGTGTATACCTGCTTTCCATTCTTTCTCAACTCCCTCCTAGGTTTTCATCACCTCAAACACCACCACAGGGCATGAGGAAGGAGAATGTCTTACAGGTCCTCTCTGGTCACACAAAGTACCAAAGGCCCACTTGTCAACAGCACTTCTGGGCTTCCTTGGCAATCTTCCAGTCCTCATTCCCAGCCCTTTCAAGATGTGATGCGGTTTTTTCCCCCCCTCTCTCTTTTTAAGTGCTTTAAGCTCTGAGCCATCATCATTTAATTTTAGATTATCTTCTGATTTCCTACGTGGGCCGAGAATGAGAGTAGTCTGGGGAAAAATGGTAGTGACAATAAATGAGAAGGGAAGCATTTGTGAAAATCTTTTTCTTCTTTTCAAGAAGAACTGTAATAGTGTTTTGTATCAACATGACTCCTGCCTTCAGCTGTAACAAAGTTAGAGAAAATGTTGGTGCTATAAATTGAGAGTTCAGGAGGTAACTCTATTGACCCAGTCTTTTCAATGGGATTGGTATTATAGGTTTCCCGCATAGAAACCAGTGCAGAAATATTTCTAAAGTAATTTCGTCTTTGCCAGTAGCCCTTTCCTCCCTCCTTATGCCTCTTCTCTTTCCCAAGGTGTTCCTAAGTTCTTCGATCTCCTGGTGTCTTCTGTTCATGCTCTCCTTCCAAACCTCTGCAACTTCCTGCGGTGCCCGAGATCAAATTGCTCAGGGGGCAGAGGTAGGGACATAACTTACCATTTGCCAAATTGGGTTTTCTTATAACTGGTTCAAAAGAGAGCTTTCTCATAATAGACACACCTAAATGTTATACAGACACAGGGAATGTCAAATCTACAGGACAACTAAGAGTCTGATGAAATAGAAGATGCCATGTCTATAGACCATTTTCTTAGAGTTTTGTTTATGGAAAGATAAAGGGATACAGGTCACAGCTACCCTCATGGGTGCTCCCGGTAGGTTGTTATTTTTAGAGATGTTCCAAAGGTAAGAAAGAGCAGAGAGTAAGCATGTAAAACCTGAATGCAAATGTGACATCTTCTATAGCCAGCCAGAAAACTCGGGGTGCTTTAGGATTGTGCAGTCATTTCTCCAATAACAGACACCACACTACATTCTATCCCAAAGGGAGCAGGATTGGGACTGACAGCCGAGGGGAAACCAAGGAGCCGAAAAATCACAGCAAAGGAGAAGCGAACCACTAAGTGGGACAACAATCCCCCAGGGGCTAGGAAGCTGGCCACCATTTCAACTACATCTTCACCAAAAGTTTTTAATTGAGTCAACTGAGAATTTTCTTTTTTCCTTGTGGGGATACATCCTTGATTTTCTAATAGCAGTTAACAAGAACAATTGGGTTCATTTTAGAACCAACAGCTGGAACACACCAGTTCCATAAAGTGAGAGCTAACTGTCCTTCCAATTTAAGTCATCATGTAGAAGCTTCCACCATGGCCTTTGGATTATGCCTATCCTGAATCAGCTCACTCTCTTTCAGCTTGCTCATTTCCATAAATGCCATCTTCCCTGTCATCCAAACCTTAACTTTGCTTCCCCTCTGTCCTTCATGTCCCGAAATCCAGTCCACTGGCGAATGCTGCCCTTACTGACAGCATCGGCAGCTGATTGGGGTCACCTAGAGAAGCAGCAGGGGTCAAAGATGATTCCAACGTCATCAGTTGGAACCACCACCATTTCTCTGCTCCCTGCCTGAAACCCCAGTGAAAGAGGTAGGGAAAAAAGATTAAATGAGTACACCATGCTCTTCTTCACTGCAGGTACCCGCCTTAGCTTGTTGGGTCTGAGCTGGACAAAGGGAAAGAAATGAGATTGGAATCTGAGACTTACATGGGCTGGGCTTTGTCCTGACTAAAAAGGCCTAAAAAGCAATGGAATCCTCTTAAAATGTTAATAGAGGACAAGAATGGAGTAAATTGGCAGAGCGTTTTTATATGGTGACTGAAAAACAAGAAGGCCTTCCCAGCCTTGTACTCCACTGAATTCAGACTTATAAACAGATTACACTGTTTTTGTAACTTAATTTACTTAGCCAAGACCCAGGCCGAGGCCAGTGAAGAAAACATATTTTTTGGAATCACAGAGGTCCAGCTTCAAATCTCTGTCACTTAATACGTGGGTGAAATGGATTACTGCACATCTCTCGAGTATGTTTTTGCATCTATCAAATGACTACAGCATCCACCTTCTGCACAATCATCCCATGTGGATGACTCGGGATAGCACATAGCCAGTGACTAGCACAATACTGGACACAATAAGCCCTCAACAAATCATTCTATTGTTACCATATTTGATTATCTGTAATGTCTGTTTCTTTCATTCCCATCAATTCAAATGCTATGGCTCTTCTTCAGGTTCCACCTCTTTATGAATCCATGCCTAACTATATTTGAGAGTTTCGTTCAAGTATTTGAAAGTGACTGTCAGGAGAAAAAAAAAAAAAAAGTGGACATTCTGGATAGCTCTCACAGGGCAATTTTACACAGAAATAAAAAGAAACAGATTTTAAGTTCAGTATCTGAAACAGGTTTCCAACAATTTAAGCTAATCGATAACAGATTAGAAACCATGAACTCAATCTCCACAAATAGGGATACTGCTGAATGCTGCCACATAACAGCATATATAAGCTTTGGTAGCTGATCGATGGATGGAGGTTTAAATCCCAAGTCCACCACTTCCTGGCAGCAAGAACCCTGGCCAAGTTGTGTTACGTCTCTGAGTCTGTTCCTTCAGTGTGAAAATAGGTCTTTTTTTTTTTTTTAAAGATTTATTTATTTATTTGAGAGAGTGAGAATGAGAGAGAGAGAGTACATGACGGGGGGAGGGTTAGAGGGAGAAGCAGGCTCCTCGCTGAGCAGGGAGCCCGATGCGGGACTCGATCCAGGGACTCCAGGATCATGACCTGAGCCGAAGGCAGTCGCTTAACCAACTGAGCCACCCAGGCGCCCCGAAAACAGGTCTTAATAAAACCTATGGTGTCGGGGTTGTTCTCAAGATTAAGTGTTCTAAGAATCTCCACCACCAAAACAAAACACTGTCGTGGCCTCCCTGGGTACCGAGGTAACAAAGATAAGGACTGAGAGCTGTCAGACTCATACAGCCTGAGGAAGGTGGGGAGGCATCATGGTGCCTACCAGGACCACAGAAGATGGCAAGACAATGGCCAAAGCCAGACCAGAAAACGGTATTTTTGACACAACCTCTTAAAGACAAAAATCTCTTCTTACACACGCGAAGATTTCATGATATCCTCGAATAGTAGCTCCCACTACAATAATATCCCACATCCAATGGCTGGAGAACAGGGGCGCTTTTCGGAAAGAAGGAGATGACATTATGCAAATGGGAGTTTGCTTCCTTTCCAGAGATGTTCTAGATGTTATGAAAAGTTCCGGGAAGATACGGGTGCTGTGTACCGGTTATTTGGAATAACAGTGCTCTCTGCAACTTCTCTTATCAATATGTCAAAGTGATGACCAATTTTACCAAAACCCTACATATTTTTTCCACCTTTATTGAGATATAATTGACATCCAGCATTGTGCAAGTTTGAGGTATACGATGTGTTGATTTGATACACTTCTATAATGCAAAATAATTACCCCCATAGCGTTCGCTAACACCTTCATCATGTCACCTAATTATCATTTCTTTTTTGCGGTGAGAACATTTAAGATCTACTATTTTAGCAACTTTCAAGTAAATAATAAGAGTATTATTACCTATAATCACTATGCTGTACATTAGATCCCAGAACTTATTCATCTTATAACTGGAAGTTAGTACTTTTTGACCAACATCTCCCCTTTTCCCCCACCCCAGCCCCTGTTAACTACTATTCTAGTGTCTGTTTCCATGAGTTCAGCTTTTCTTAGGTTCCACATATGAGTGATATCACACAGTATTTGTCTTTACCTCTCTGATTTATTTCACTTAGCATAATGTCTTCAGGGTCTCACACGTTCTTACAAATGGCAGAATGTACTTCTTTCTCGCGGCTAAATAATATTCCATATATTGGGCTGTTTCCCTATTTTGGCTACCATGAATAATGCTGCAATGAACTTGGGGTGCAGGTATCTCTTCTAACTTCTGTTTTCATTTCTGTTGGATGTATACCCAGAAGTGGAATTACCGGGTCATGTGGTATGTCTATTTTTAATTTCTTGAGAAATGTCTCTACTGTTTTCCACAGTGGCCACACCAATTTACATCCCCACCAACAGTGCACAATGCCTTGTTTTTCTCCACATTTTCCCCAGTATTTGTTATTTCTTTTCTAATTGATCACAGATCACAGCCATTTTAACAGATATGAAGGGATTGATTCCTTGTTGGTTATGGTCTATGGTATTTTGCAATAGCAGCCCAAGCAGGTTAAGCCAGTCCTCCTGGGACTCCTCAGTAAGATGATTTACATTTCTGCTGTGAACTCCTATGATGGTGTGACAGTTCTCAGCGTAAGGGAGTCCCTTACCTTGGTAGTGGCCTGGTCACTAATGGAAAAACCAAGCTAAATTTTTCTTTTTGTAGTTGTGCTTTTATGAATTATTTAACTGGGCTTTGTCCCTTCCTTTATTTAATTGCACTCACAGAGAAGTACGGACTGTTGGCATTAAGAACCCTCTAGAAGACAAAGCAGTTGATTATTCTTATCATCAAAGTAGGCTCTCATATTGGTGCGGTAAGAAGCACTGCACAGAAATAGCTTGTTGGCAGAATTACATTCTCAGGGGCAAATATCTTCAAGCCATCCTTGACTCTCTAGAGCAGAAAGGCAACCGCGTACAATGTTGAGGCGTGGGGAAAATGTTGAACTGAAGGCAGAAGGAGCTCATGTGAAATTGTGAGTGGCCTTCCATAACGCCCATCAAAGAAAAGATTCACTCTCCCTCTCTCTCCCTCTGCTTGTGCTCTCTCTGTCAAATAAATAAAATCTTAAAAAAAAAAAAAAAGGGACGCCTGGGTGGCTCAGTCGGTTAGGCGGCTACCTTCGGCCCGGGTCATGATCCCGGGGTCCTGGGATCGAGTCCCGCATCGGGCTCCTTGCTCAGCAGGGAGCCTGCTTCTCCCTCTCTCTCCCTCTGCTTGTGCTCTCTCTGTCAAATAAATAAAATCTTAAAAAAAAAAAAAAAAAAAAGAAAAGAAAAGATTCACAATTATTCACTTTCCTTTCCAGCGATGGTAGGACTACTATCCCCAGGTAAGCCCTGTCCTCTTCCTGGCTTATTAACTGATGGTTTGAATGAACACTATCTTTTTACCTACTTGCTTTTGCAAGTAGGGTTCCTTGTCAGGAAGTCCTCCTCCCCAAGCTAAACCACCTAGATCAAGAAACAGAACATTACCAGCCCCCTGGTACTCTCTTGCATAAGTCAAACATGAAGCTCCCCTGACTTCTAACATCACAGATCAACTTTCTAATACATGAAAAAAATTTGTATAAATTCTTTTGTGTAAGTCTTCTTTCCCTCAACATTCTGTTTGTGAACTTCATCCATGCTGTTGTGTATAACTACAGTGTATTCATTTTCCTTGCTGCATAGTATTCCACTGTGTAAACACCATGTACAATCTACTTAACCATTCTACTACTCATGAATATTTTGGATAAATACAAAGAAAGCTATATCTAGTGAATCATAATAAAACTGCTGAGAAGATCAAAGATATCTATTAAAAATTATCCATTTAGGGCACCTGGGTGGCTCAGTCTGTTAAGCGACTGCCTTCGGCTCAGGTCATGATCCTGGAGTCCTGGGATCGAGTCCCGCATCGGGCTCCCTGCTCAGCGGGGAGTCTGCTTCTCCCTCTGACCCTCCTCCCTCTCGTGAATGAATAAAATCTTTAAAAGAAAATAAAAAATATCCATTTATTTATTTTTCCAAAGAATGCTAATTTTCTTCCCCCTTTCTGGGAACTATTCCTTTTTCCTGACTCTAGCTTATTAACACCCAGATACAATTTCCGAGGAGTGTTGAAGGTGGTAAGTTTTGCCAGAATCTGGAACAGTGCTTTATGAATGGCACAGAGCTCTGGATGCCTGCTCGGCATGTTCTTCAGTATGGTCCTCTCCTCCACTCCAAAAAATCCTCTCCCTTGACTCTCAGTATCCCTGAGGCTTGGTCCCAGAGAATTGCTAGTGAGAGATATAAACCTGTATTCTCACTTCAAGTACATGTGCCTGGCACATAGAAGGAACTCAACAAATAATTATTTTGTGATTGCTACTCATATTCAGCACTCACCACTTAGCTCCAAGTTCTTTCCTCATTTTTGGGTGATAACATGTCTACCAATAGCTACTTCAAAATCTCTTAATTCTTCTGAGATCTGCATTCTTACTTGATAAATAAGTCTCCATTCTATTTTTAATGAGCAACTCCAAAGATTCCCTTCTTTATCCTAACACCTTCATTTATTCTTTTAAGGATTTATTTATTTATTTTAGCAGGGGAAGGGCAGAAAGAAAGAGAGAATCCCAAGCAGACTCCCCGCTGAGTGCAGAGCCCAATGCAGGGCTCGATCCCACGACCTTGAGATCATGACTTGGGCCGAAATCAAGAGTCGGACACTTAACCTACTGAGACACCCAGGTGCCCCTCTAACACTGTCATTTTAAAAAAATTTACTTCAACCTTCTTTTTACTAACCCTCTTGTCCTTTCCCACTCAAAGGAATCTGTGTCCTCCTTTTTTCTCTAAAGCTAGATCCCATCTGAGAGATATGGTTGTTATATTTATTTCCTCTCTCTGGCATCTTCAAATTTCCCTTCCCCATAGACTTCAACCCAACATGTGTGTTTCTCCTTCACCTTGAAAGAAAATCTCAGTATGATCTTGGTGTTGGCTCTAGCTACCACCTTATTACTCCTCCTTTACCGACATATTTCTTGAAAAGAAGCTCAAGGATATACTGACCACCTGTCTTGAAACCTTGAAATGGCCTCTACGCACTTTCAAGGTAAGTCATTCTACCTCCTTGCTTGACCTCTGCTTCCACCCCTGGCTTTTCTTCTTCCTCCTGTCCCCCAACTCTGAATTCTGAGCATTTCTGAAATTCAGCCTGGGTGCTGAGTTCTTTCTTCTGCTACAAATGTTTTGTCTGCTTCTTGGATAATGTCCGTACAAATGACACCCCAATCTCTACCTTCCACCTTGTTCTCTCACTCCAGTCCCTGCTGTGTTGTCTTTGATTCCTGCTGAACGTTCCTACTTGGCTGTTCCATTTTCTTCCCTCAAACAAACACTTGCCAAACTGAGCTCGTCCTTTTCCTTCCATCCACACTGGGCTCAGCATGCTAAATTCCTCACCTTCATCAATAACACCAACATTTCCCCACTTAGGCAGGCTTGAAAACTCCATCATCACTGACATTCCTATCTTTCATTACACATAGTAATCAGTCACTATGACTCAGGGAGATTGTTCTTTGAAAAGACTCGAGCAGCCATGCCTTTTTCTTTTTTCTATTCCCACACTCATCCATGATTTATATTAGCTGATGCCATTACAAAGCTCAAGGAAAACGTGGCATCTTCCTTTTCTCGTGTATTCCTGTTTTGATGGGCCTATAAATTTTTCTCTCTCTGAAAGGTACTTTTAGTTCTAAGCTATTTTCAGAACCAATATTACTGATCAACATGAATTCTAGGAATGAGCAAGTCTTCCACGGCTAACTCTCCCAGATTTGCTCATGTGTCTTAGGCTCTTAATAAATCTCACTTAGGAGATTCTCCCAAAGGCAGAGAATATTCTAAAATCAAAGTTTTACAAAATTATTAGAAAATACCTTCAACCACTTTACAACAGCCACCACCATTCTCACCTAGAAAAGCAGAGATGTTCCCACACATTCTTATCCTGGTAGTCAGAAAAGCAGACTCCTTATTTCTCCATAACGGAAGAAGCGCAGAAGCTGTGCCTGCCACTCTGTAAATGGTGCCTTATCTAGCTCTAAACACACACATTTCTTATGGTTCTGGAGGCTGGTGAGGTCCTCCTGCACGCACTACCTTCTTGCAGGGTCCTCGCCTGGCAGAGAGGCAGCTCTGGTGTCCTCCTCCTTTTAAGGGTATAATTCCATCATGAGGGCTCTACACTCATGGCCTCATCTACACTTGATTCCCTCCCCAAAGCCCCACCTCCAAGTACCATCACATGGGATTAGGGCTTCAGCATATGGATTTTGGGGAGACACAATCACTTAGACCACAGCAAGGATGCCCAAACCCAACTCCTTACCTCCTCAGCTCTCTCCCACCCTGTTTGCACGTCCAAGTCTGCCTCCTCCTGCGTCTCTGATTTCCTGTACTTCAGGGAACAGTGTGACCACCCACCAGGGCCCAAGCCACATACCCACAAGTCCACGTACATGTCACCCTCTTGCCTGAGCTCAGCCATCACTAGGACCTTGAAACCATAAATCTGTCATTTGCATCCACTGCTCTCAAGCACGCTGTTACCACCCCACATCAGTTGGCAGTAGCCTCTTTCCACATCCCTCTGTGCCCATGCTTGCTCCAGGCTCATCGTGCTCCACAAAACCTCCAGAGGAACCTTCTGAACTGGCAAAAACCATTCATGACACTTCCCCAATAAAATCTACCCTGCTTTCAAGCCGTTTCTTTCTCTACTTGCAATTCCTTCCACGCCCAAGTCCAAGTTTATGTTCTCGCCGCACAGAATCACTGCAGGTCACCAAATGTCCCATATCTCCTCCTGCCTCTGTGGGTTAGGCTCATGCTCTTTCCTCTGCTTGATGTTCATCCATCAGTTTGTCAATCCAGAAATCTCCAACTGACCCTAGAAAACCCAGTTCAAATGCTGCTGCCTTTCAGGCACCTTCCCTGACCTCTGCAGGCCAATCTAGACATTCTATCTTCCACACTTTTATGGCATCACACACAGCTCCATAAATCAGTGTTCTCACCATTGCATAAGGGTTTGTTTGCAGGAATATGCTCTAGCACCTAGACTGGATACTGTACATCATGACAATAATGATGATAATATAATAATAATAATGTTATTATAATATATATTATGTTATATATATACTATATTAACATTATATGTATTATGTTAATGATAATGTATCATTAAAGTTTTTTCTCTTGTTTCTAAAAACTGTTATTAATGTTAAATCTTTGATAGAATTCAGGTCCTTTTGCTAAGCCATTTAGTAGTATGAACCATGTAAAATTGCTATTTTGTTGGTCCAAATGGTCATATATTAATGATTTCATGTAGCTTGACCTAAAACATTCATCTTTCCCATTTCATCTTCACAACACCCCTAAGAGGTAGATATGTTATATGTTTATTACCCTCATTGTATGGGTAAGAAAACAGGCTCAGAGGTTTTAAGTAACTTTGCCCAAGGTCATAGGAACAAGAAAGTGAAGGAGCCAAGACTCTAATCCAGAACTGCCTGACTCTCAGTGCTCTTGCCCATGACGATATCCTGACTCCCAAAACTGTTTAATTGTGTCATCAATTGATGAAGCAGTGACATGGGGGCCCCGAAGATATGACAATGGTTGGCTACATAAAGATGTCTGTGTTCAGCAAATCCAGAGTGGACAAATCCTGATGTTCCTGTGGCAGTTGAAACAGGTTTCTCTGCAGGAAGCAAAGGATGGTAAATAATGAAAGGAATTAATAAGGAAGGTTATACAATCTCCTTCAAGAGAAGGATTTCTTCCCCCAGTGGAGGATAGATTCTCACCTGTCTGAGATGGTTTAAATATAATCCTTTGTGAAGGTCAATAAATTGGGCGCACAAAGTCCTTTTCAGGCTCTTTATGATACTGAGACACACCGGCTTAATGTGGCTCAGCACGTGGCCTGAGAAAGGGAGGGTGCTGATCCCACAGTCTCTCTGTCTTTAACTCCCTCAGCCCTCTGACTCGGCCTTCTTTGGGACATATGTAGTGACTTTTTGTGTGTCATTCTGCTTCCTTCGAGAGAAAAATGCATCAAAAGCATTAAATGTGAGTGGCTCATTTTGGTATCTTCAAACATTTAAGATTTTTTATTAAATGGAACTTCTTTCCTCTTCTGAAAGAATCCTGTAGTATCAACTGAAAAGAAGTCCCTGAGTTTTGTCTAAAATCTATGAAAACTCAGCAACTCAAACCGTGAGAACAAAGTTTTCTTAAGCGTGCTTTTGGCCCAATCATTATCAGATATAACATAATTGTTTCTCTTTCCATCAGCATCATTTTAAAATATGGTCATTTGGATGTTAATTCCCTCCAGGTAAAGTCTGGAAGATGAGTCAATAAGAAAGAGATCTAACTAGATCACGAATAGAAAATAACACATCCACACATCTAAGCAAGTGTTCAGCAATTCTTTTTTTTTTTTTTTAATGAGATAGAGAGAGCATGAGAGGGGGGAGGATCAGAGGGAGAAGCAGACTCCCTGTTGAGCAGGGAGCCCGATGTGGGACTCGATCGCAGGACTCCAGGATCATGACCTGAGCCGAAGGCAGTCGCTCAACCAACTGAGCCACCCAGGCGCCCCGTGTTCAGCAATTCTTAGTTAGAGTCACTAAGTCACCACCTCAAAATAATGCTAATGGAAAAGTATTTTTCCATAATTGTCACTCCAAAGAAGCATGACTTTCCACAATGATAATGAATAAGTACAAAATAACATTGCTCTAGACCCTTATTCTCAATAAAAATAACAACAATAACTACTCGCACGGAACCTTAAAGTAAAATAATCTACCAAATGATCTAGCTCATTTGATCCATATAACAATCCTTACCATTTATGTCACCACTTTAGAAGATATTTACAGGAAACTTGGATCAGAGAGATGAAGCAAATTGCTGTGAGTCACAAAGCCAGAAATAGCAGAGTCTAGACTAGAACCCAGGCGTTTTCCTGATTCCAAATCTTATGATCTCTCTACTGCATCTTTCTGTCCACATGGCCAAGCTTTAAAAAAAAAAAAAAAATAGCATTTCTAACTCAGCAGTATAGAAAATCAAGAGCCAAAGAAAAAATGGCCAATTTGCGAAAAGAGGCACATTTTCTTAATTTTGGTAATTAAGCTTGAACATTAATTCCTCACACTTGTAAAAAACATCAATACTAACATTTATTGAGCATTGACATCTTGCTACTGTACTAAGTGCTTTATGTGGATTATCTCATCTCTTTCTTATAAGAAGTCTAGAAGATTGGCCCTCTTCTGATTTTACTAATGTAGAAACTGAAGTTTAAGCTATAAAACCTTAGCTTTCCCAAGGTCACATGGTTGGGAAAGTTAAGTGGCAGAGCTATGGTCTGAACCCATATCAGCTGAACCCAGAACCTAGGCTCTTAACCACCATGCTAACCTCCTATGCTAGTGGTTCTCAAAGCTTGGTCCCGGACAGGCAGCATGGGCATCCCTGGGAACTTGTTAGAAAAACAAATTCTCTGGCCATCCTAGACCTACTCTGGGAGTGGGATCCAGAAATCTGTGTTTTAACAAGCCCTGTAGATTCTCCTAAGGCACACTAAAATCTAAGAACCACTGTGCCAGACTGAAACAAGAGTTAATGAATGGTAACCATTTACAAGGAGTCAGTATATGCTCTGTGCTTTCAGGGAATACAAAAAGGAAGTGAGAGAAGTTGAAGACAACTAATAAGGTTGTTGAAAATCAAAGTCTTCAGGGAATAGTAAAGCCAAAAAGGGAAGAAATAATCTTAGTGCACGCAGAAGCTGAAAACAGCAATGATGAGCAATTAATCAGGCAATATGTTACACTGTAATCAAGGATCAGAAAATTCCGGAAGGACTAAATGATAGAGTTTATTACTGCATGGTAAATGATCATTAATAAAACGTGGCTGTTAAAAGAACTAAAGAGATGAATAATCACATAAGGAAATGTCAGCCGTAGAAGGAATAACTTGTGGTCTTAATCACTTGGAAAAATTACAGGTATGGACACAGAATCAAAATAAAAGAATGAGATTAGCAGTGCTATTAGAACCTAGCACAAACTTGATAGCTCTTTTTATATAAAATCAAGATAGTTACAAAGGCACCATGCACTTTGAGCTGGCTAACATTTCAACTGCTAAAAATAATGAATTTACATAATTGTAGTAGCACATGGCATCAATCCCTATCTGTGATAACAAGAAATTACTTTGTTGGAGTTGCTGAAATGCAGAGATGACTTGACTTGGAAGTGATCTGGTTATACCTAGGATTTTATCTGGCTGATGACTTCTGATGATCTGTAACTTTCCTAAAGGATTAACTCTGCACATGAATGCTTCCAAAGAGAGGACCAAGAGCAGCTTCTCAGGGAATGTCATTCCAGTATCCTTCATTATATCTCTTGAGAGGACTGCTTTTTCAAAGTGCAATGTGGAGGAACTGAAAAGTGATATCAAGAACAAAAATACCCGCAAGTGAGTATAAAAAGAAAAAGGATTCCAACAAAGATACCAAAAGTCATCAGACAACAAAACTGTGGGTTATTCCTTTCACTTGATGGCTACTGATTTAAGGTCTCTCTCTCTCTTTTTAATCTCTATCAGTTGTTTAAGAGGAAGCAGCTGATCAAAGAGGATGCATTAATTGAAGTTGTCAAAGGAAATATTAAAATCGTCTGACTGGACTTTATGAGAAGATGTCATAACTTCCATGGAGGAAAAGGTATGCTCTTATCTGACTTACTATTTTGTTGCAATTCTCCATTCTCATATCAAGAAAAATTAGCTAACGTAGCTAAAATGTATTCACTGCTTACTATGTGCCAGTAATCATTCTAAACTTGACACATACATTTTCTCCTGTAATTTTCATAGCAACTCTGTGATGTATGTTTTATTGTTGCCCATTTGACATTCTACACATAAAGATGAAGGCAAAGAGTTAAAGTTATTCTCCAAAGACGGCCCCAAATAATTCAGCTCCTCCTTCTACATACAAGCTACAACTCCCATAAAGAAGTAGAATTTACATTCCCTCCCCCTTAACTCTACGCTGGGTCTAACACTGATTTTCCCAATAAAATGTAAAGAAAGAAATATTATGAGCCTTCCAAGCCATGGATTAATAAGGACCAACAGCTTCTACCTCTTGAAATCCAGCCACCATGTTGTGAGGAAGCCCAAGTAACCACGTGGAGAGGCTCATGTGGGAATAATCAAGACCTATGGTCAACAGTATTGGTCAAGCTCCCAGCAAACAGTCAGCACTGACTTGCTAGTTATGTGAGTGAGCCATCTTGGAAGTATATTCCCCAGAGTGAGTCAAAACACTCCAGCTGATGGCACATGGAACACAGATAAGCTGTCTCCACCAAGCCCTACTCAAATTGCAAATCACTGTTGTTTTAAGCTACTGAGTTTTGAGACAGCTTATTACACAGCAGTAGATAACTGAAATACTGAACTACCCAAGGTTACACAGTGGGACGGTCCGAAATCAGGTAGGCCATACCTTTCATTCTCAAATAAATTAAGAAGCTGCAAATTAGGATGTGCAAAGAAAGGTTTCCAAAGAGGGAGGGGTGAATGGACGATGTGCTTACATGGGCACGTTATTCAACAAATAGTCACTGAGAACCTGTGAAGTCTCAGGTACTGAGCCCAGGTGCTATAGATACAAAGGTGAATAGTTGAGAGTTCTGAGCTGAAGCTCCCTGCAAAGCCACTAAGACAAATTACAATACCAGACAACATGATCAAACAGATGCCAAATAATAGGTAGATACTTGGGATTACTTGGTGACGTGAGTTAACACCCTTGACTTTTACATCCAACCCAAGGCAAGGAATCACAGGGCAAGATTTGGAATGAGCTTGGAGTTGGGGTAAAAGTGCAAGTAAACTTGCATGATAGATCAACAACACCACAAAACGTGTGTGTGTGTGTGTGTATGAAAGGAAGGCAAAATATCAAAATGAGTATTGGAAGAAGGAAAATTTCAGTCATTCAAATTTGTCTTTGTGAGTGCACCCCACCCCCACCCCCTCCCCCACAGGACTCCTTTGGCAAGGTCATGCAAATATTCTGACCAAACTGAATGTCAGAGAGTTCTTTAAAAATGGTTACAGGACCTCTAGTTCTAAGATGGAGTAGCCCCATTTCTCCCTTTTACACCGGCAGAGGTCCTCTCTCTCACAGGTAAGAATCCACGAACCTAACAGCACAAACAAGTTGAAAGACCCCGAAAGGTGGGAGGAAGAAGACAGAGCCTAGGAATCTCAGGACTTGAGGAACCACATGGCACCCCCACTCCCCCATATATCCCAGATATGTGCTGTAGAAGCCTCTAACTAGAAAACACCAACATGCCCAGACAAAAAAACAAAACAAAAACATAGAAACAAACCAACAAAAACTCTAAGAAAAGCCTATTCTCCCTAGCCAAAAGACTAGGAAATGGGTAGCCTATCAGCAGAAAACCTTTTTGGCAATTCTGCCTTACTCGGGAAACTGGAAAAGAAGAACTGCATTCCTCCCACCCCCACGGTTTTAGGAGGGCTAAGTAGGGAGCTGATCTTCCACCCTCACCCCACTCTTCTCCCCACATCAGTAACTGGGGACCCACAGATCCCCCCGCCAGGACAGTCAGTGAGGTCCAGTGACCTGCAAAGGCTCCCATCCCTACTGGGTAGTGAATCTGGTACCCCACCACCCCTTTGTCTGTGGAGCCCAGTGGGGAGCTGAACCTTTATGCCCACCTGGCTTCCATGAGGTGGTAAGAGGAAGTATGAGATGGGGGGATGATGGGAGTGGTTAGTTAGCACTCAGCACTTATCCCCCCTTCCCTTCCCTTGAAGTCAAGGATGCCCAGTGTTCGCCCCACTCTGCAGCGAAAGAAGGTAAGTCAGCTTGCTGCTCCTACCCCCCACCCGCCCCCGGTGTCAGCAGGGTACAATCTTACTCTACCACATAGAGGCAACGGGAGGCAGTACAAGCTGATGCCCCGTTTTCTCCAGGAAGGTGTCAGGAGGACTAAACGGGGAGCTGAACTCCCACCCCGAGCACTTGCAAGAAAGCAGTCTGAGTCATCCTTCCACTGCTGGTATTGGCAGAGCCCATCAGGAAGCTAGACATATACACCCATCCAGCCCTCAAGCTACATCTCAACAGGGAGACTACCTACCGAAGGAAAAAAAAAAGATTAAATAGGATCCAAAGTTTCATAAAATAATATCCAGCGTTCAATAAAATGTCCAGGGTACAATAAAAAACCATTCATCATACCAAGAACCAGGAAAATCACAACTTAAATGAGTAAAAACAATCGCCAGCCACCAACACTGACAGTAATCGGGTATTAGAATTACCGGACAAGAATTTTAAAGCAGCCTTCATAAAAATGCTTCTACAAGCAATTACAAATTCTCTGGAGTCAAATGAAAACCTATAAACAATTATTAACAATGTTATCTCTTATGTTATTAACTTTATATAACCGACGATTATGGCTATGTCACCTTTCCCTCCTCAAGGTACACAAGTTGTTTGCTTCGTAACAACCAGGGTATCATATCCACCAGAGAGTATTTATAGGGCTGGCCCTCATTTTCCAAAGAACCTGAGAAACTGTTAGGCAACTGAATCTTCTAAGGGATCCACAGCAGACACGATGCTGTTGGAAGAGGTCCCTGAAAGGACATGACTGCCAGATGACCTCAGAGCTGGACCCAGGCAACTGGAGGCTCCTCACCCCCTCCCCTGTCCTTGGAATGTACAGTCCACCTGCCACTCCCCCATTAGGAGCTGCTTTAAGGACTCAGCCTTAGAGAGTAAGGTATTGCTGAGGCCAGAAGGACTGACCACAGTTAAGGCCTCTCCACGCCCTCTGTGGACCAGCGACAGTTACATATTGCGCCCAGGAAATTCCCGAGTTTGGGAACCCACAGGTGCACAACATATGACCAGTAGTTAATGTCACTGTTTCATGTTAGTTGCTTATGAATTTCCCATAAATTTCACTGTATGTATTCATGTGGTTAAGGTTTATCTCAGAACTTAAAATCCTCTAATAAAGAGGTTATGGAACATGGTAAGTGGGAGAAATACGGAGTATTTTTGGCTTGACATTAATTTTTGTTTAACCTTGACACTGAAAAAATTTCCTTCCTTCTGAAGATAAAAATTTGTCAGACGTTTACTGTGGGATAAGACCTTAAGGAAGGAATGCTTCCGATGACCTTCCTTCATTAAGGTTTTAGGCTTCCCAGGGCGCCTGGGTGGCTTGGTCGTTAAGCATCTGCCTTCGGCTCAGGTCATGATCCCAGGGTCCTGGGATCGAGCCCCGCATCAGGCTCCCTGCTCCGTGGGAAGCCTGCTTCTCCCTCTCCCACTCCCCCTGCTTGTGTTCCCTCTCTCGCTGTGTCTCTCTCTGTCAAATAAATAAATAAAATCTTCAAAAAAAAAAAAAAAGGTTTTAGGTTTCCCTGGTATGAAGCAAGAGGTGCCCCCCAAAGTCTATTTTTGCCTTATTTCTGCCATAAAGCCTGAAATTACATGACCAGAGTCTTTAAGCACTTTTCAATCTTTTCTAGAAGTGAAAATACTGTCTGCAGAAATGCATCTCAGTGATGAATGCCCCGTTAGGTCTCAGAAGATCTAAGTTTGATCTGACTCCACTGCTGACTACCCAGTGTGACTCTGGGCAAGTCTTTTAAAAAAACTTCCCCAACCCCATTTTATAATGGTAGTAAAATGTGGATAACCCACATGTGTGGTCCACTTGGCAGAGTTAACAAGAAAAATAAAATAATGCATACAAACACAGGTGATCACTATTAGCAGGTAAGTTTTTGTGGAATTTTGTAAAAATAGTGAAAATATGTGAAAATAAACTGTTCAGTAACAAAACATACAAACAGGATTTCAGAGCCTGCCAGAGGGTTAGTAGGGATATCAAAAGGAGTCAGAGGACCATGAGAGAAAAAGAGGGAGGCCACCAGGGACATTTTGCTACACCTCCACCTGCCCCTGTAGAGGTGTTTAGTTGGAATGAATGGTCCTTGCAACATGCCCAGTGTATGCTCAGGGCTGAGCAGTGGCCTGGAGCTAAATACGCTGTTTATGCACATGATACACAGACCTAAGGATGTGGGCAATCTCCAAAAGGGCTCAAAAATTAGACACCCTCTTCAGGTAACACATTTCGGCAGTGTGTTAACCACTTTCCCTCCACAATCCACTTTTCTTAAAAAGTTGTTCTCTGTGCTACAACCCCAATGCCTGACAAGCTGCAGAAGTATCAAGAAAAAGTGCTGGAAAGAACATCCAAAGGGGTAGATTCCAATTTGATTCCATTACTAACTTGCTGTGTGACCAGCCTTGAGCAACCTCTTTAGAACACTGAACTAATATTATACGTATTTACTATCTGTGGTTGGGAGACTTTTTTTCGGATTCACTCTTTCATTGGAATCTGCTTTTATACAAAAAGTAAAAAATAAAAATACTGGTCTTAGGAACCATTTCCTGATGCAGAGTTTCATTTTCTTGCAGCCAAACTACATGTAACACCACTCAGAGTAGTGACTCGCACTATAGTTTCACAAGTGTGTATATGTGTGGATTCTGGTAATTTTGTACTCTGTAGGGGAGGAAGAGAAACACAACTCAAGTTGAGAAAAAAAATTATTCTCCTAAATGTTTCTTTATAACTGTTTTTAGAGACCTTTGTTAAGGGTATAGTTTGAGATGGCGCTAGGTGGTAACGTGTGCCAGAAAACAATGGTGAAATCTCAGGTTTCGCAGTTAGAAAGATCCCACTGGAATTCTTGGTTCTGCTACCCACTGGCTAAGTGCCTTTTTTTTTTTACAATTGTAAATTGGGATAACATCTAGCTTGCAGATTGGATTTTCTACGGTGATTAAAAATAATGCAAATAAAGTCCTTGCGCATATAAGGAAGTCAATAAATGGTGCCTTTATATTCTTGACAGTTGTGATTCCTGGGGGCAGAAGTAGGCATAGAAGGAGATCATCCTTTGCTACCACAGCAGCAAAGCCATCCTCAGCTCCGTAGAGCCGTCCAAGAGGGACTGGAAGCCTGGCATTCATTTCGAGAGTTCCAATCCATGTCCTCTGGCTTCTTGGCAATAAACCATAGCATATCCTCTAAGATGCCAAATTGTCCCCAGTAAGCTTCTCATGAATGCCGTTTACCCGTGAGGAGTAGAAAAAAAGGCCCACCTTCCAATTTCTGTGACCTAAGATAATGATCACAGCTTTCATCATCACCATTGTCGTCTTCATCATCATCATCACTTATTCACTTATTGGGTCCTCTCTATATAGGCCAAACACTGTGCTAAGTCCTTTACACATATTATCTTATTCAATCTTTTCACCAGTTTTGTGAGGTAGGTATTATTACTCCATTAAAAGACAAGAGTCTCAAGGCTCAAAGAGGTTAATAACTGAAAAAGCCAAGATTCAAACCCACTTGCTTATTCACTACTCTATTCTGCCTTACGTGATGCACTAAAATACTTAGCCTTGTTAATACTTAACCCAGACTCCCCAGCTGCTAGGAATTTATGATAATTGTATAATTAGAATTTCAAATTTAGGGCAGTGACTGAGAATTATTATACTTCATTATGTGACCTTACAAAAGTATTTACTATAATAAATTTGTCTGCACTATCTTTTGGAGAAGTCTACAGTCTTCTTAAGCAGAGTCATACATACTTAAACAGAAAAGAAATATGAGTAAGACGGCATCCTTGACAAACAAGAAGGTGCTCAAATAATTGCAAATGTTATCATTGCAAATATATGTAAATACTAGGTGACAGACACAATTTAAGCATTTTCCATATATTATTTAATCTTCACAACAATTCTACGAAGTAGGTACTATTAAAATCGAAATTTTACAGATGAAACAAAAACAGAAGTATCAATAACTACTTTTTTTTTCAATAACTAATTTTGAAAGAGCTGATTAAACATCCAGGACAGGAAAAAGTCTTTCATGAGTTTAGAACACAGAACAAATGCAAATCCAAGAACTGTTCTTCATTTTTAATTCAAAACAGTAACAAGAACAACATAGGAGTCCTGCCTTGATTAAGGGATGCTCATGGTCCATTTACAAATAAATTGAGTTTGTATATCCCAGATCTGTTGAACTTCACACCCCTGAACCAAAGTCAGTGACCCCTTTCATTTCACTAATACCTAGTCCTCAGAGGTCCAAGGCAATACAGAGACTGCAACCGCATGCATATATCAACATTTGGCCTTAGACCCAGCCCACGAGTTTCTGCACTCAGGGAGTTGTCCTATAAATACCCGAAACTTAGGTTTCATAATACACTTAATTAGTCCTTGGTTCTTATTTTTCTCATAAAACTCAACAAATGGGCGCCTGGGTGGCTCAGTTGGTTAAGCGACTGCCTTCGGCTCAGGTCATGATCCTGGAGTCCCGGGATCGAGTCCCACATCGGGCTCCCTGCTCGGCAGGGAGTCTGCTTCTCCCTCTGACCCTCCTCCCTATCATGCTCTCTCTCTCTCATTCTCTCTCTCTCAAATAAATAAAATCTTTAAAAAAAAAAAACAACAACTCAACAAATGGGTTGTGATGCATTCATTTATGGAATGGACACCTTCCTCTAAGGAATTAGTGAGACACATTAAGTTATCTGACTCTTCCATAGTTAACTTTCCTCTTCTCTTTAAATAAATCAGTACCTACTTGTGCTGCTTTTAATGGGATTCAATGAGTAGAAACCTGGCCTTCCTTTATCATAGGGAGTCAGTAGTGTCAAATACCCCAAAAGTGATCTTGAACCTGTGAGATACATTGTCTGCCTTTTATAATTCTTTTTTTTTTTTCCTTTAAAGATTTTATTTATTTGACAGAGAGAGACACAGCGAGAGAGGGAACACAAGCAGGGGGAGTGGGAGAGGGAGAAGCAGGCTTCCCGCTGAGCAGGGAGCCCAACGCGGGCTCGATCCCAGGACCCTGGGATCATGACCTGAGCCGAAGGCAGACGCTTAACGACTGAGCCACCCAGGCGCCCCTGCCTTTTATAATTCTTAACTGGAACACTTTATTCCGATAATATGGGACACAGCCTGAGTGGTGCTCAAGATTAGCATTTGAAAATGAAATTAAACAGATTTTTTAAAAATTGGCTAATTGCCCTTCTCTGTTTTCCTAAAAATTGTGCTAGCTTTAATATACCTGTTTCACAAATATAAATACCAAATGCTTACTAAAAGCCAGGCTCTGTGCTGTGCGCTGGGGATACAAAGATGATTAAGACATACCCACTGAACTGAACAAGACAGGGCACCAAAGCCACTCAGCAGACTGCCATGTAGAAATTCTGGATCCTGTGTCATAACTTATCACTCACATTCTGTCCTCGCCTTTCTAATAGCCGGCAAGAATCTCCCTTTCCTGAGCCCTGACTTCTCCTCTCCTATTTCATTCTTCCACTGCTGAACCGGAACAAAGGTCACTTGGAATGGAGGCAAAACTCTCTGCTGTAACCAAAGGCGCAAAGATCAAAGTTGGCAGCCACACTGACGTTCAGGATTAAGAGACTTCCTCTTTAAGATCAAAATTCCAGATGATCCAAATATAGGCAAATGAGCCCCAGCAGAACACTCAGCTTTCTGTGCTGAATCCAGGAAAGAAGCAGAAATCACCATAGAAGCAACTCAGTTTCACTCTTTCCAACCCCGTGGGCTCGATGCTAATTGCCTACCCCAACAGTGAGATCGCATTTCAAAATATGGTCAAACACAAAACAGCCAAGTCAATCAAGCATTAAGTATTCAAGCACAATTATCCCAACACATGCCCAAGTACCAGCAGTGAAGCAGCTTAATTTGGGAGCAGCTCCATAATCATCTCTCTGGGCAGCTGAGATTTTAACCTCTCCCCCCTCAGGCCTCCCATTCTGGGCGCTAGGCTGGCTCCCTTGGTGTGAGAGATCACAATGGGAGTGCCACCCCCCCCACCCCAGTTGCGGGGCCTCATTTAAATGCATGCTGCAGGTGGGGGAGGGGAGGGGGCAGAAGGTCTGCAGAAGTCCCCATTGTTGGGGGGAGACGTGTGGGAGCAGATGGTGAGGCTGGTCACTCAGTCTGGCTGTCAGATGCGCTCTGTCAAGTTCCCTGGGGACCCCGGGCCTTTCTTTCCACCCTCAGCTCAGGTCCTGTGTGTTTTCCCAGCGTGAGCGAGGGGTCTCTTTCTTTACCGCCCCTGAGACTTCCAGGAGGCTGAGCTGTCTCATCTACCCCCAATCCTTCTTCTGCTTTCTCTGCTTTTTTGGACCAGCTAGTTCTGCGCCTCCAAGGGCCCACTCGATGCAGAGGAAAGCAAGCGATTTCCTTTGTCTCTAATTGATGCTGCATGCTCATCCAGCAGCTTCTGACCGGCATGCTCACTCAGTTATTTAACAAATTACTCCACAGTCCTCATTAGGACTATTGACATTTACAGCTAACCAACCCCTACAGTTAGGGGCGAGGCGGTAACTGACTTTCATGGTCCTTGTTCCTCTTTTCCCATACTGCAGTCCTGCAATGGGGTGAGGAGACAGACCCTTCTTTGGTACCCTGGGTTAGGCTTACGCTCACCTTTTGTAATAGGTCAGGATTGATTGATTGATTACATAAATAAATAAATAAATAAATAAATAAATAAATAAATAAATAAAGCCTGGATTACAGATGTGCCTATTTGCATCCATAAGGGACAAACACAGTCAGCTTTTCTACATATAACTCTGTCTCTAAAGCATTAGCTGTTGAACATAAATCTTGGCCTCAAAACCTGCTCCCTTTTAAGATTCCACACAGCTTATGCCAAGGCAGCTATTGCTTGCAGTTTTCAGTTAAGATTTCCTCCAGCTCAGGATGTTGTTAAATTTGTTTTCGTTTTTAAGCCGTACTGGCAGTCCAGTGCTCGCTAATGATGCCTCTGTGAGCTGGGTGAAGTCCACACCAGCCCAGAAAGACTGGCGTCCAGGGCTGGGTGGCAAAGTTAAAGTCATTTATTCTCCCTCATCTGCCTGAGATTAAGCTTTTCCTCCCTAGGACTATTCTCTAGATATAAAATGCTTTCATGTTTCCATTTTTCACTCATCGATAGCATTTCAGGTTCACGTTTATCTCCCATTCTCCGCAAAACCGTGAAAGCCTTCTGAAGGCAAAGATTGTAGTATTCATATTTATCAGTTCAGGACTCAATATTATTCTCTGGGACATCAGAGCAGCTCAATAAATGTTGAATACATGAATGAATAAAAAATTAACAAATGGTAGAAATTAACAAAAGGGAATATAATGAAATCTGAAAGAAGACAGTCTAATCTAAATGCCAAACCTTCCCTCCACACCCCAGCTATTCCAGATATTCCAGTATGCTATGTAAGAACCCACATTTTACTTGAAAGTAAAATGGCTGTGAGGAATTAGAAAGAAAACCTGAAATCACGAAATACTCACGATCCAAAACATCAAAGAACTCTAACTGTCCAAGTGCTAATGTCCCTTGGAGACAGACCCATCGACTGGAAATTTGCACCAGTAGTTTTGCAAGAAATACAGTGGACACACCCATGGGAGAGAAGCCTAGCATGGCCTCTAGACCTCATCCAGTCCCCTGGGTGATCAGTCTCCTTCCTGTGTGATGGGGTCTGCATGCAGAAGCAGAAGTTGTGGGTTCATTAGGTTCAGTGCTGCCTTAATGCACAGGATACGAAATATGACACAGACAGAAGAAGGTGGGGGCCGTCTCCGCGCTGAAGAGCACTTCTACCGGCCTTGGAGGATTTATACTTTTGGAGCATCAGGAGATGGCATCCTTGGTACAAACATCCAATTTCTCCCGTGGGTACCTATAGCAGCAAGATACCATTAAGTGGTTTCCCAGCACATCAGTGTAGGCAGAGGGCTACAGACGTAAGGAAAGGAAGAAATGAATGCATCCCATTGTGGGAGAAAACACCATGCAAATACCCCCAAGGAAAGTAAAAAAAAAAAAAGACTGCAAATTTTAGGCATACATACCCTACTTTAGCAGAAAGAGGTAAAAGGGCATATTGATTATGTACATTTAAACACATATTTTTCTTTTCATTGCCTGTGGACATAAGCACCATCTTGCGCATACGACAATATACCCTCTAATCTGAAATCATAAAACACGCTGCTTAGGAATGGGTATCTCTTTAGTTTGCGTTCTATCGTCTTCCTAAGAAAAGCTCCCCCAATTCATTCAGTCTGCCATTTTGTACCTTAAAAAACAAAGTAACTGTCTGAACAAGAATCAAAGAGACTATAAAATAGGGTAGGAAAATGCATTATAGATACACTGTGCTTATCCTTTCCCGTACCCATTACAGATATTGTTAATCAATCAAGGCCTTAATTGTAGCCTTAGAATCCTAAGAAAGCACAATAGATGGGCAGCCTCCACCAAGCAACCTGTGCTGGCCTTGGGGTTACTCTTATTTGTCACCTGGACTTTAAAGAATCATATATTGTAAACATTAAAGTATAGGGAAAAGAGCTTCACTATTCAAGAGGCACTCAGAAGACCACCTGATGCAACCTTTACTATTAAAAGGGCATCGCTTCCCATTGCTGATTTCCAGAAGCAGCCATGGAAGACAGCCTGTGGGACTGGGGGAGGGGTCATCTGAGGAAGAGCTTGCACATCTGCCTTACTATGTGTCTCTGTGGTACTGGCAAGGATTCGCTGCACTGGGGAAACTGAAGAGGCCTAGCACAATTTCCAGGCCGCAGGACAGGAATAAAAAGTCCATTCTCCTTGGTCATCTCTTCCTAGAAGTGGTAAGGGAAAGCACTGGATCTCATTTCCTTTGTCCTGGGACATGACCTTCATAGCACATGAAGTCAGTATGCTAATACAGGGAAAAAAAAAAAAGTCCATCCCAGGAACTAACAGAAAAATACCACAATATAAAGAATGCCACTGGCCAGGAACACCTGCTCAGCCTCTTCTTCACACTGCCTAAACTACGAAATTTGAAGAACAAGTTGCTTATTTCGTGGCTTTGTTTTAGCTATCAATTCAGCATAATGTGTTTTGCATCTATGTTTACCTCATTTGATCTCCACAAACGCCCAGTGAATTATCCCCATTTTTAAACGAGTGCACTAAGACCCAAGGCGATTCAAGTGCCCACAGTCACAGTGCTAGAAGTGGCCAACACAGGATGCAGACCAAGTCTGTCACAACAAAGACTCAGAGCAGTGACCACCCACTAGTAAGAAAGCTTTTCAACATTTTTAAAACTGGTAGAGCCGTAAAAGTGATCCAACAGTGGAACACTGGCCTTAAATATGGAATAAAACAGGACTTGACTACAACTTGGCGGAATGTTTTAACATGTCAAGAGTGTGTTGATCAGGAGAGGGGGGCTTGTTAGCCACAGAGCATAGATGGCGGAGGTAAATGCCAACATCAGTGCCCATCCCGGACGCTGATCCACCAGAGACCTTGGTCCCCACTCAGCAGGATTCATTGATGGTGGAGACGGACCCAGCTGGCTCTCTAAGCCTACCTACATCCATTAAACATTCAAGCGACAGAACTAATCCCTCAAGTCTGCTTCCATCTATTTTAAAATTTATTTTGTTTGAACTTCTATGCTGCTTTTTCTCTGTGAAACAGCTAAGATGACAATATTTTTATATGATCAAGTGCACGTTGAGCGAACTTGGAGGCAGCTGTGGATGTCTGTTACATTAGGGTGTAAGTCCCACAATTCACCCAGATACTGGGCAAGAGTATATTCTTAGGAAAAAGTTTGATTTGCCCATGCTTCTTCTATTTAACTCAGAGTCTCAAAAGAACTATTAAAGTGATACCAGCCAAGTTTGACTTGAAAGCTGATAGTTAAAAGGAAAAATAAAGGAAGGCAAGTGGAACTATTTCCCAAGTGCTAGTAACACTGAAAATGTAAACAGGTTCAAGGGGGGTCTGATAAGTCCAAGGATGTCAAATCTGAGCAGATGAATGTCTTCCCCAGTCCTTCGAGATTTACATGATAGCAAGAGACTGTCTTTCACAAAGATGGTGCTGTCAAAGAGGATTATTAGGCTGGTTCGAAGGATGGATCTGACCCATCGGATTATATCCTGTGGGACTGTGGAGGTCATCAGCAGTCAAAATGGCTGATAGGACCAAGCCCACACCCCAGTATCTAAACTTCCAATCTCCTGAGTGTTCCAAATAGGCAGGGTTTGAATATAGACATTCAGAAGCTTGGACAATCATTGGAACAGTTGGCAAAGAACTGATAAGCATCACTGAAAATCTCTGCCTGCAGCAGTGAAAACAGGTGGTTCCCAAGAAGCTATTGCAAAAGTCAAGAACCTCCAGGAAGCCCCTGCTGCCTTGATCAGCTGGCGACACTCAATCAAAGACTCAGAAATAGTCACACTATCTCCACTGGCTGGAGCACAAAGCAGGTAACTCACAGGAGCTTGCCAGAAACTTCTCTAAGGCTTGAGTCAGCCACCTGTCCGTGCATCTGCCTAAACTGCCAACCTACATGACCTCTTTTTCTCCCCATCTCCTAAATCTCACCTGGGTAGTTCTCATTGGCAGACTCCAACTTGGAACCACATAGGGAAGGGGATCCTGGGGCATACGGTTCCTAGCTTCTCCTCCACAAGACCTCAGGGGTGCATGAAGGTGATTTCAAGCTGACAACTCAGCACAACACAGTGGAGGCCACGTTTGCTGAATACATGAGTAAATGAACATGGACTTCCACCCCTGGATGCTGTGAAGTAGCCACATCTTCACATAGCCTTGTACAAACTGGCAAAAACATTCTAAAGTTCTGGTGGCTGAGAGGCAGAATCTGATCTGGGGACTTCCTAAGAGACAGACCTCAGCTGATCGCTAAAACAGAATGGTTCTCAAAGTTATGGAAGAGGAGAACCCGGGATAAAGAATGCTCTTTGCAAAACGCCCTGCTCTGCCAACCACCTTAAAATATCACCGTAGTGAGAGCTCCATCAGATGAAGCACGCACAATTTTACTAGGAGAAAAATTCTATATGTGGAACCGGGAGCCCACATGTCCACAAAGAAACAAGCTGTCAAACTAGGCATGATCAACTGTTTCAGAATTTTCCCATTAATATTCATTCGCTGTTTGTTCATTTCCTTGGTCATCTGCTACTGCTTGCTACCAGACAAGCAGTCGCGGGCATCAATGTTTAAGAATGAATTTTGGGAGAAGATTTTAAGGAAATTATTTTCTCTAAAATGGTGATTTTTCCCCTGTAGATTTTGAGAGAGCTGCCACTATTCTGGATTAATGCCAGGCCACCTCAGCCCCATGTGCCCTGGGCAGTTGGCTACAATGCAATGGATCTGGATCAACCACTTGAAAGAGTATGAAAGTAGAGGCATAACAAGATTTTAAGAAGTAAGCAAAATGGTAATAACTTGCCACCCAGTTACCCCAATAACCTGTTCCTACTAGAAACAGCATTTAAAGGTGGAAATCTTTTAAGGATTTTTCCAAACCTGAGATTCCATAAACTGGACATCTCTAGAATTCCTGTGCCAGAAAGTTCTTATCAGTGCCTTGAAATCATGGAAATTTGCTGAACCAGTAGACAAATGTAAGCAATCCTATACTAGAAACCCAATGCAGGAAGCAGAAAGGGTCTTCTCCAGAAAAGCAGAAGACTACAGACATTTAGAGCTGAGAGAGCCAGAGAGAGCCAGAAAGATGAAAAACATTTTATATGAGCACAAACTGGTATTTCTGGCAGTTCAAGAGCATGGTCTGCATTATAGACACTGAGGTATCACCTCCCTCCTTATCTATTGGTGTTAAGGGGGAAATGAGGATTGGGATTTCGACTCTTCCCAGGTGAATGTCAAAATATTTATTTAAAAACTTGTGTGATGGCCTGTCTCATTGTAACCAAAAGCAGATGATGGAAAAGGAAATCATGTGCTCTCAGGAAGGAAATTCTCCAGAGGGCAGGGCTCTTGATTATGTGACCAGACCCAACAGGCGTGGCAAGTTCAGTGGACTTACAGGCAAGGTATATGCTGTGTATCCTGGAATGGGAACCACCTCTGACCTGCCAACCTGGTTCCAGGGATGACTTCTCATGACCCTTATAATAAAGTCTAACCTCCTCACCGGGGTCTGCAAGATCCTACATGACTGGACCTCCAGCCCCCTGTCCAGGCACCTGGTGCTTTCCTTACCATGCATTAAGCTCCAGCCTCGCTGGCTCAGGGCTGCGCAAATACACTAAACTTATCCCAACTCAGCAGCTTTGCACCTGCTATTCCCTCAGTTCTTCACTCACCCAGAGGCCTTTCTTCACCACCCCATGTAAGAGAATTTCCGTCATTCCAACCCAGCCACGTGTTCCCGTTTCTCTGCTTTATTTTCTTCAAATCACCTACTGACATCTGAAATTAAAGAATGTACATACTTTTTTTTAAAGATTCATTTATTTAGTGGGGGGGGGGTGCAGAGGGAGAGGGAGAGAGAGAATCTTAAGCAGACTCCCTGCTGAGTGCAGAGCCCAATGTGGGGCTCCATCTCATGACCCTGAGATCATAACCTGAGCGGAAACCAAGAGTCGAATGCTTACCCAACTGCACCTCCCAGGTGCCCCAAGACTGTACATACTTTTAAAAATCTGCCTCTACCACTAGGATATAAACTCCATGAAAATAGGACTCTTTTCTTTCTCAATTACAACACGAATGAGGTCCAAGAGTGTATCACCAAGAGAGACAACTCTTGGAGCCAAACATGCACCCTACTTGCTCATTTAGACTTTCACTCATTCGAAAAACATGTATTACCCCCCTGCCCTGGGCCAGGTACTGTTCCAGGTGCTGAGGACAGAGCGATGAACAATATCCCTGAGCCCCTGGAGCTCACATTCTAGCATGCAGAGAGCGCCAATAACCAAAAGAGAACAATGTCGGGTATACCATGAAGAAAATAAAGCCAGGTATGAAAACAAGATGGTTAGGATGGTATTTTATATGGGGTCTTCAGCAAAGGCTTCTCTAAGGAAGTGACATGTAAGCAGAGACCTAAGAGAAATGAAGGTGCTACATGTGATACTGGACCAGAGTAGCTATTACTCCGTGTGGAATACATAGGAAGTCCCCAGGCCCTGAGGCGGGAGGATGCTTGGCAAAGTCAAGAACAGGAAGGAGGCCAGGGTGGCTGAAAGAAAGTGTGTGAAGGGGTCAGAGGTTGGAAACGACGCGTGATGGCTGATAGGGCCACATCCACAAAGAGAAGCCGTGGAGGCGTACACTTAGGTCTCCGGGGACTGAAGCAAGGCCCTGGGAAAGCAGGAGCATGCGGCCTGGCACTTCCCGGGTTCCGGCATGAATCTCATTACTTGCCCAGATGTCCTCATTGATGGCAGGCGGACTTAAGGGCTGCGTCAGATTGCCAATTCTCCTGGAAAGAGGCAACAAATAAGGAGAACTCCTTCCCACAAGTGTTGCAAGCCTGGAGGTGGGAAGGTGTTCTGGGGAAAATCGGGGGAACAGGTGGAGGTAAAATCCTTTGTGACTCAGCGAATAAAGAGACTGCGGCCTTATTGTGACCTTGTGTAGGTAACTTCAGATTAGTGAGAACGGGATGTTTGTGAAACAGATGTATGAAGAGGTCTGTATGTGTGCATGTGTGAACAGGCTCTATTAAGCCTCACACATGTTGTCTGACGTCTCAGTGGGGACAAAATGAGGAAACCAGTCCAAAGCCTTCATTTCACATGGAGCAGGTAAGGCACAGAGAACTGAAGTCACTTGCCCAAGTGTGCATGGGTGTTTAAGAGTTGAGGTCTCGCTTTGCCTTTGTCTTCCCGTCTGAGCTCCTTTAGCACCAGCCCCTGATAACATACGCAATCCGCACAGATGAGGGAGATGACATCCCCGTCCAAGCAAGAGACAGTTAATTCAGCACAAGGAAGAACTCTCTGAGCATTGCCGAAGAGGAGGGCTGCCATGGCTGACGCCTCACTCTTGTTGCTCTATGTCACATCCTCCTTCCTTCCATACATTGAGGCTAGTCGAGAGCGAGGCAAAGCAGGATGGAACATTTGCTTGAATTTTTCTCTCCCAAATTTATCCTTCAAAGCAGAGCTCAGGGGCACCTGGGTGGCTCTGTCGGTTAAGCGTCTGACTCTCGATTTTGGCTCAGGCCGTGATCTCGGGGTTGTGAGGTGGAGTTCTGTGTCGGGCTCCGTGCTCAGCAGGGAGTCCGCTTGTCCCTCTCCCTCTGCTCCTCCCCTTGCTCGCACATGTGGGCTGTCTCTCTAGCTCTAAACAAAATCTTAAAAAAAAAAAAAAAAAAGCAGAGTTCAGCCTGTGTAGCCCAAGTCATCTGACTGTGTGGCCGAGGGGTGCACTGTGCATGTGTCTGGGTTGGGCACACAGGCCTGTCAGCAACTGACTTGTTACTCGGCATCAGCCCGCCTTCTCGGACGATCTTCCTAAGACCAAACCTGGAGGAGAGGACTGGCCTAAACAATAGCATCACGTTCCTCTTCCTCTTCTCACACATTTACGTCCGTTTCAATCTAGCTGTCTGCAAGGATATGCTTGAAACTGGAGTGATGCTACTCAAGAGTCACCAACATCCCTCCTCTTCTTCACACCCTTTAAACAGCATTAAGTTCCAGTGTTCTTTTCTCTTCACTTTTCACTCTCCCCATCGTTATCTGCTCTCATGGAGCATTAGTCAGGGTTCTCCAGAGAAACAGAACCAACAGGATAGATACAGATATAGATAAGAGGAGATTTATTATAGGAAGTGTCTCATGCAGTGACGGAGGCTGAGAAGCCCCACGTTCTGCTGTCTGCAAGCTGGAGGCCCAGGAAGGCTGGTGGTGTGATTCAGAGTCTGAAGGTCTGAGAAGCAGATTGCTAATATGTTACTCCCAGTCTGAGGCTACAAGCCTAGGAACCTGGATAGGGAGATAGTGTGTGGTGGGGGTACAAGCAGCTGGTGTAAGTCCTGGAATCTGAAGGCCAGAAAACCAGGGGCTTCAATGCCTGAGGGCACAAGAAGGTGCACATCCCAGGTCAGGAAGAAAGAGGGAGAGGGAGGAGGAGTGGGTGAGACAGAAAGAGAGAGACAGAGAGAGAGAATTCGCCCTTTCTCCACCTTCTTGTTCCATTCAGGCCCTCAACAGATTAGACAGTGCCCACCCACACTAGTGAGGGTGATCTTTACTCAGTCTACTGATTCAAATGCTAATCTCGACTGGAAACACCTCCACAAAGGAACCCAGAAATAATGCTTTCCCAGCAATCTGGGCATCCCTTTGTCCAGTATGGCTGACACACAACATTACCCATCACACAGGGTTCCTCTGATCACTTACTGAGCAACTGCAAACCCTAAGAGCAGCTCTGAGCTCCTCCTGACTTCCGAGCCTAGAGCAGTGTGCCTGTAGTCTTAAATGGAGCACATTCTGTCTGAGCCCTTTCCAACCCGAACCCCCACTCTCTCAAGCAAACCGTTCCTCTTCCTTCTGTATTCAGTGAGGAAGCTGTGCTACCGTCCATACCACTTCCCAAGCTGGGAACGCTCCTCCCCTCCCCCTCTATTACAGTGCTCATTGCATCTTTTTCCTTCTCTCTCACGTGTGCCCTTGTCCCTACCACCGCTGCCCTTGACCTTAGCTCATCTCCTGCCTAGACTTTCACAACGGAATCCTAATCACTCTCTCAACCACGTGACAAACCCACCTGCAAGAGGCTATAACTCACTGTTATTCAGTCTCTTTAGAAGAAGGAAGGAACGTTCCCGAACAGGAACCCAACAAGGTCTGAACGTGAACACTGGTCGTAGAATAGCGCCTGTCAGAGTTTCTGCCTTGAGGATGATGGTCAAGTATGTGAGTACTGGTCTGTGTGTTCAAAAAGGAAATCAACCTCATCCCTTTCAGAGGCCCGTGCTCCATAAAAGAGAAGGAGCGTCAGAACACTCCAGATTCGAAGACCTCTGGGGGGGGACTCTCTCCTTAGAGGACTTTTAAGCCGCGTGACGTCTCCGAGCTTTGAGCTCCCCATCTGTAAATTCAGATATCCATTCTGCCCTCCTGACAGCCCTGTCATCTTAAGTGTGTTATGTGTGCGGCGCACATCTCTCACTGCCTAACTCCGAGGAAATGACACGGGATTCCATTTCTTTTTGTTTGTTTTTAAAGATTTTATTTATTTGACAGAGAGAGACACAGCGAGAGAGGGAACACAAGCAGGGGGAGAGGGAGAGGGAGAAGCAGGCTTCCCGCGGAGCAGGGAGCCCGATGCGG
>NW_023270433.1:45217882-45322949 GCF_011800145.1 Mirounga leonina | reverse complement strand
CTTCCCGCGGAGCAGGGAGCCCGATGCGGGGCTCGATCCCAGGACCCCGGGATCATGACCCGAGCCGAAGGCAGACGCTTAACGGCTGAGCCACCCAGGCGCCCCGGGGTTCCATTTCTTTTCCTTGGTACTGCCCACTTCTCCCTTACCCACACTCATGCTGCGCACTCAGCAACACCCGACCGGAGCGGGAGAGCCTGGACAATCTCGCCAACATGCTCAACTCAAGGGCGTTTTTAAGGTAAGCAGCCTTTTCTTTGGAGTCCCGAGCCTGGGTGTCAGGCACGGGCCCCCACCAGCTGGCTGACATATGTGGCCTGCTGCAGACTAATTTCTTCTGACGTGTTGCCTTGAATGCACAGTCACAGAGCATGTGCTGAAGTGCTAAACACCCCCAAACTGTGCACTTTCCAATCTGTGAATGCTTTTTGGTGGGTCCTGGCTTTTTTTTTTTTTTTTCTCAACCTGAGGCATTATCATGGAGAAGCACATGGACACTTCATTGAGGCAATCTGTCATCTTGCAAATGCTTAATCGCAGCCCCAGTACCTGTGTGTCCCGCTCAGTGAGCTAGACGCCACCCAACAGCTGCTCTTCTGTGCAAGGGGTGGCTGCATTAATGAGTTCTCAGACAAAGAACTGACTGTGTGGCGCGGGCCGGGCCCTGCACGCAGGCTGGGGGTAAAGCACAGAGCAAAAACCACACTCGACAATCACAGCGCTTCATTTGCAGAAACTGGTTTGGGGCCCCAGGGAGCTAAGATGATTCTTGCGACTTCAGCTCTCCGAAAGGTGGGACCACCCCTCGGCCGCCCTTGAGGCTCATGACAGCCAGCTAGTGGTTATCTGGCACAACGGAGTTTATAGAGTGTTTTCACACCTTGAACCTTACTACGACCCAATAAAGGTATTATTTCACAGATGACGAAATTGAGTCCTTGAAAGATTCAACAACAATCGCAAGTTCACGTGGCTAATAAAAGGCAGGACAGCACTCAGATCGAGCTCCGCGTAATTCCCGGTGTCATGACTCTGAAGAATTAGCACCAAACTTACTCCCGGCTCCTCCATTTACATTGAGATGGCACTGCAACAGCGAAAGGGGAAACCTGGGGGTCAGGGGGTAGGAAGGAGCTTCTCCATGAAGATTTTAAGTCCCTTATCTGCCAGGAAGTAAAAGGAAAATGCTAGGGCATCAGACTTTCAAAAAATCCTATCCGCACACCATAAAGGAGGTCACTCCTGGGACTCGTCTGTGAGGACGCTGTAGGAACACTGAGCAACCTCATCAATACCCTCTGCTAGCAATACAGGAGAGTAACCACCGAAAATAGCAAAGAATAGACAACAGACGCAGAAATCAACCCTCAAACTACTACTTCCTCTTCTACTACGAAGGCAGCGATACAAATAAAGCAGAAAGAGCAAAATAATACTAGTAGTAAGTAGCAGTTCCTTAGCCTCTGACATCTAGAGAATGGGTTTTAATCTCCTGCTTTTCACCTTCTGGTTGCCAAGAAATAATGGACAAAAGGACAGGTTCTAAAAAAACAAACAAACAAACAAAACCACCTGGCCTCAGGTGTGAGTTCAGGCAAACCCTCTGACAGTTGTAAAATATCTGTGTATGTGCACACACACCCACATCTGTGTCATATGGATGGAGGATGCGAGCAGAGAACGGTGGGCTGATTACGTGTCCTTTTCTGCCTCCTGACAGCTATGAAACCACAAGTGGGTAGATTATAGTTGAAGATAAAAATAGGCATTATGCTGCCGCCTTCCCTTCCCAGCTTTTTAGTTGCTCCAGCTTGAAAGCATATTGTAGCATTTTATTGTAGCCTGGGCTCTTGTGGCTTCTCTTGATTGTGATTCCTTTTTGGAAAACTAGAAACGTTCCCTCTCCATGGAGAAATGAAGTCAAGTGTGAGTGAGAGAAAGGCGACAGTGTGTGCGTGCGCGTCGTGCGCGTGTGTGGACGTGTGTGTGTGTGTGTGTGTGTGCGTGCGTGTCCCTCCCAGAGCCTCTGAGAGAAGAGAGGAGGCAGAGTGTGAATCTGAATAGAGCGGAAATTGGAAATTGACACAGCTGTTTTTGTTTAACTGTAACCGTTTTTAGAATTTCAGGATGCAATGCTTCCAAACGAGGCAGCCCACTCAACCTTGGGATTCAACATTAGGGGGCGGATAGGATTTGAAGCATTGGACGTATCATCTCAAGGTCTAGAAGATACCCCTTATCCCAGCCGGCACTGTGGGTCACTTAGTACTACACACATTCATCACCCTCCAAGTCTGGCAATTAAACCGGATTCTGCAAAGTACTTACACATCAGCTCTCATCCCAAACCCCTTCCACAAATCACCTCCATTCTTTCTCCTCAGTTTTTATCGTAGGGTCACTTTTCAAACACAGCCAACCACAGTGTTCAGTGTATCTCAATTCAGGCTCCCTGAACCACAGCAGCCCCAAATCGCGGTGGGTGTGTTTTATAATACACATTCCTGGGCGCACCCCCCCCCACAGGTCTACTGGATTTGAATCTGTCATGAATATGAATTTTAACAAGCTCTCTGGTTTATCTCCACAAACACTAAACTTTCCAAATGCCTGGTAAAGTGGCAAAGAAAAAATGACTTTGGTGTTATACTTGCCTGGTCTTAATACAGGATCCACCACTCTGTACCCAGGGAGAAAGGAGAGACTCAGATGCTATGTATTCCCAACCTACTCATCCAAGCTGTATGACCTTGGTCAACTCACACTTTCTGTAGGTTCTGAACATTTATCTGAAAAATGAAGAGGAAATGGTACCTGATGAACAGGGGTGTTGTAAGAATTGAGAAAACGTACATATTAACGTAGGACAGTGATTCTCACCTGGGGATGGGATAATTTTGCCCACCAACTGCCCGCAAATGGCAATGTCTAGGGACAGTTTTGGTTGTTACCTTTGGGGTGGGGGGGATGGGGTACTACTGTCATCTAGAATAGAAACCAGAGATCCTGCTAGATACCCTACAGGGCACAGAGCAGATAATAAAGAATTGTCACCCCCAAAAGTCAATAGCTGACATTTCGAGAAACCCAAGCATAGAGCCCAGCACTCATGCCTGGCTTTGAATTCTGGGTGCCTCCAGTCTAGCTGTGTGATCTTGGGCAGGTTACTCAGTCATGTGAAGCTTTCATTCCTTCATCTGTAAAATACGGATACAAATACTTGCCTCACAAGGGTTCAACGAAGGAACTGATGAGACACGTTGGGTACACTTTCTCTTATTTCCTCACCTTCACCTGACTTCAAAGGGACTGATTTCCACATTCACAAGGAGCTAGGAAGCCTGAGGCTTCCTCACCTTTAATTTGTCAAGAGAGGTACTTTATGAGTTGGCGCAAGGCAGGAAACAGATGGCCCGTCATCTGAGCATGCATGCATGGCCAGGCCCTGTTACTGAGGTTGGGAATCACAGGGCCCCCTGCTGGGCCAAGGCTCCAGGACCGTCCCAGAGACAGCCACAGGCTCAAACACTTGCCCTGAATGCACTATTAACCCCGTGGTGTTGTTTTAAAGTAACGGAGAACCAGCTTATTGGGAAAGAATGGTACCAAACCTAAAAATAAATCCAGCTAACAAGGTGAGGTTTCCAATCTGGAGAGAACAAAAACATTGCACCCTTTAACATTTAGGCTATTGGATCTAGAAGCCCTCCCCCCCCTCCAATTGACATCAACTACTCAACTGCCTACAGAAATGGAATAGAGCAGAGGTGTGCAATGATGTCAACTGTCCGTGTGACCTCAGAAGGCACTGTCAAGGATATGCAAGCAAGACTCTGGCGGATCTTCCGAATGTGCCGACGTTTCTGGGTGCCCCACCTCACATCAAGCTTGGCTCTATCAATGGGGTAGGAGAGGCCTGCGGTTTCACCCCTCTGGGACAGACTTTAACATAAAATGGTCCCACACACAGGACAGTGGCCAGATCGTTCTGTTAACTTGCATTCTAAGAGACCCATTGCCCCCCTGCATTTCTCTCTCAGTGTCAAGGCTCCTCAGGTTCATCCTCATTCCTCCACCCCCCAGCACAATCGATTCTAACTGACCCTCAGGCAACCGAACACACTTTCTTTTGTCCACCTAATGGGCTCAAAGCGCAAAGCGACCACAGGCATGGTTCAGGCCCTCAGGGGTGGTAAAGGTGAAGAAAAAAAAGACACCCCCATCCCCCAAAATTAAGGGCTGTTGTGTCCTAAGAAAAGACCCAACTCAGAGTCAGGTTTCTTACTCTTTGTTATTTGAACCCAGTCACGCACGCCGCTCCCGGGAAGGGGTGGAAGGGAGCAGGTGAAGGGCTCCGCTATGGGATTCGTGCTCCAGAAAGAGATGGAAACAAGCAAACAGCACACGACTGCTACCACAGCGTGGAGCCTGTGATGAAGTAAGCGGGCAGGTGCCGTCCCGCTCGCGCTCCCTCATCCTTATCACGCACAGCTGCATCAGCTTTTGCTTTTCATTCCAGTCAAACAAACTGTAAATTCATCCTCATCAGGAAGTCTCCCGTCAAGGAAACAAGACTCTGATCCCAGCAGAGTGCCAAGGCCAGAGAAGCTGCCGACCCCCGGCCAGCGCTCTGCTCAGGAGAAGCCTTAGCCACGCCGATGGGAGGCTGCTGCTGTCTTTCCCAGGTGAACGCAGTGCCGTGGCCCGTGGCCCGTGGCCCTGGCCATGGCCGCCCGGCGACCCTGCGCATCAAGGGCCCCCGCCTACGGTTCCTTGGTTGCTGTCACCTTTGACCAGAGGACCGAGACTCCCCATCTGCTCTGAGCAGGGATGAAATGCAGTCTCTGTAATAGCGCTTGAGGTATGTAAGGAGTATCTTCATTTTAGTGAAGTTTAGTGGGACAAACTGAGTCTCAGAGAACAGAGAAGGGCCTCTTTCCCCAAGGAGGCCTCATCAACCATAAAATTCACTTTACATTGAAATATGTGCAGGCGGATAGGAAAGAATCTGATCTTGTTACTCCCTTGCTTGAAACCTTCCAAAAGCTTTCCCCTTGCCTGAGGCAATACCTCTCAACCCTAGCTGCACACTGGAATTACCTGGGGAAATGTCAGAAATGCCAACGTCCTGGCCCCAGCCCAGACCAATTAAGCCAGACTGTATGGGGGTGGAATTCAGGATCCACACTGGAGGTTTTTGAAAGCTGTTGAGCTATTCTCAAGTGCAGTCAAGATTAAGAACCACTGCCCTAAGGGATTAGTGTCAGGCTCCTTAACATCTCTTGCCAGGCCCTCCGCAGCCAGGCCCTGGCTTATCTCGTTAGCCTCATCTACCGCCTCCCCCACTTTACCCTCAGTGCCTCATGCACCCTGAGCCAGCCTGGGCTTCTCCAGCGGATTACACACTCGGGCCTCAGCTTCCGTGCTCTGCCCTCTCCCGAGAACACCCCTCCCTCTCTTCTTCACCTGCCTCATTTCTGTTTTTTCTTTCAGACTGAGTCAGCACTGCCTCCTCTGGGAGACTGTCCCAGACACGAGCTGGCGATCCTCCGAGGTGCACGGCATGAGCATACCTTACCACTCCAAAAGATCCCAACTCATCTTTACTTGACTCCTAATAACCTGAATGAGTGCCTTGCCCAGGTCAGACCCTGTGCACCTCCTTGCTCTCAGCAGGAGTACAGCACAGACACATTCTGTTGGCTCAGAAGAACTGAAAGCAGAATCTCCCGCGGATAACTGTGCACTGATGTTCACAGGAGCGTTATTCACAATAGCTGAAGGGGGGGGGGCGGGACCCAAGTGTCCACCACGAGAAGAATGGATAAACAGACCATGATACAGCCCCACAATGGAATATTATTCAGCCTTAAAGAGGAAGGAAGTTCTGACACACGCTACAGCATGGATGAACCTTGGAACACTAATGTTAAGTGCAATAAGCCAGACATAAAAGGACAAATACTATGCGATTCGACTTACATGAGGAGCTGAGAATAGGCAAATTCATACAGACAGAAAGTAGAAGAGAGGTTACCAGGGGCTGGAAGGGAACAGGGAATGGGGAACTATTGTTTACTGGGTGCAGTTTCTGTTTGGGATGACGAAAAAGTTCTAGAAACGAACAGTGATGATGGTTTGCACAGTACTGTTAATGCACTTAACGCTTATACTAAATTGTACACTTAAAGTGGTTTAAAATGGTAAACGTTTATGTTGTGTATATTTTACCACAATAAAAAAAAAAGTTGGTTGAACAAATAAATCACATTGCACTTAGAAGAGATCTAAAGCTATCCATGGCCTCTTAGACCCAATGTGATCTGGTCCCAGCTTTCCATTCTGATCTTGTCTCCTGCCCTTTTCCCATAATCATTCTTTTCTGACCATATCAGTCTCCTTTTTGTTCTGCAACTATGCCAGACTTATTCCCTCCTCAGGTTCACTGGCGATTGCTTTCCAATGCTTAAAATGATCTTCCCCACATCTTCTTGTGGCCCCTCCTTCCCTTGATTGTCAAGCCCACAGAACTGCTTTCCATGATCACTCCATTTCAAATTGCTAACCCCACCCCACCACTCTAATCATTCTATTAGTTAAGATAATGCTAGCTGGTGAAACACATAAACCCCAGGAGCTCCACGGTTTAGAACAGGTCTAAACCTTGGCTTGGATCAGAATCCTTTGGAGGACCTGTTACAACACAGATAGTCCAAGCTTCTGATTCAGTATGTATGGGGTATGGCCCAAGAATTTACATTTCTAACAAGATCTCAGGTGATGCTGACACTTCTGGTTAAGGGAACCACTGGGTTAACAAAATTCAAGTTGATTTCTCACTCACGTAACAACAAAGAAGGGAGGCGTCCAGCAGGGAAGCTCCCTTCCGCGCAGTGATTCAGGTATCCCATCCCATGGCTCCACGATTTTTAACACAGGATGCCCAGGGTTGCCCGAGGTGCTGTCTTTTTCCAAGCCAGACAAACTGGGAAGAACACAGAGGACCACAAGTGGGAGGTTTTTATGGGTCAGGCTTGGAAAGGGCACACATCACGTCTTCCCAGCTTTCAATGGTTAGAACGCACTCAGATGCTCACAGCTGGAGTGCAAGGGAGGTTGGAAAATACAGTCTATCTTTGTGTTCATGAGGAAGAGTAAATGGGATTGGTGATCCACCACATCCAGGAGACCCTTATGCCACTACGTTTGTCTTCATAGGCTTATCTCCACCTGAAATTACATCACAGATTTATTTGCTTGCCTTTTCATTATCTTCCCACACTAGAGGGTAAGCTTCATGAGGGCAGGGACTCTGGCTTGTTCACCACTGTATCTTTAGCACCTGGTACAGTGCTTGGCACATGGAAGGCACCAATAATTATTTCTTAAATTACTAAATGCACTTTTCATGGAGTCTTCTGTCTGATGATCTTCTATTGCCTGTTCTTTCAGATGATCCTGAAACCATGTTCCTTTCCTTGCTTATGTCACTGGGCCCCCACCATTATACCAGGCCCATGTTCATGCTAACAGATAGGATCAGTTTTTCCAATAGCATTAGGAAAGTTGTGCTGCCTTCTCAACTACTCCGTCTGGGCGAGCCAGTCATGCTATCTACCATCTCCAAGTCTCTTTCTAGTTTACCCCAGTGGCCTTCATTGTCAGGGAGAGAAAAGACCCAAAGGATGTTCTTTCTCAGCCATGCTGAGAACCCATGAGCTGGTCTAGCACAAAATACACTCTACATGGGGTTATGGTGACCGAGACAAACAGAGCTGCCCTGTGGGATTTGGACTCGAGGAGTTTAGAAAGTCGCCAGGGAGAAATAAAAGAGCAAGTCTACAGAGAGAAGCAGACACACCACGACAGTAAAGTGGTGAATGTCAAGAAGGAGAGAACTGTCTGGGATCCCCACAGCCTTCCTGTTTCAATTGAAGGATATCCTTAAAATAAACTCATTGTTTACGAGGGTCTCAGTGAGTCACTGTTCTTCATTTGGTTGGGAGCCTGACTAACCCAAGTCAGCACCTGCTAGCAAAATGGCCAAGAGCTCAGTGACGCAGCTCACTGAGTAGTTGTCACATTCACAGGCCACTTGAAGAGTGAACGGCTCCACCCAGAGATGGCATCTGGGATGGTAACTCCACACAAGTTCAGACCTTGTCATCTCACACGAAGAATCGCACAGCAGTTTCTCTACTCCCTTTCCTCATCTCTTCTGCACCCGCCACCAGATTCATCTTTCACAAAGCACAACGTTCATTCTGTCACTGTCCTCTTCCAAGTCCTCCACCATTCTCCATGGATGACAGAACTGACGCTACATTTGTATCTATGGGATGGGAATTCTCCTGTATGTACACAGTCTTGCTCATTCAATCCTCAGAACGACAAAGTAGGTCCTACAATAAGGACCTACCTCCTTTATTGTGCAGCTCTGGGGACTGGGTCATAAAAAGATTCAATAAATTGCCCACAAACCTAAAGCAATGAACCAGAAGAATTAAAGGAGAAATCCAGGTGCGCCTGTTTCTAAAGGCTCTCCTGTTTACACCATTCATTCATTCAGTCATTTATTCATTCAGATCTTGGTTGTTAACCATGTGCCAGGAATTGTGCTAGATGCTACGATTACAGTGGATAATTTCCCAGAAGATAATTGTAAGAGTACTACGATGCAATGCAACATGATCAGTATTGGGCAGGGAATGTGCATGCTAAGGAGGCAGACTGCAGGGGCACCAAGCCTTGCCTCCCTGGTCAAAGAAGCCTTCTTCAAGGTAGGGTCATTTGAGTTGAGATCTGAAGTTGGGGAAGTTATTGAGGAAGTTAACCTGGTGGCCAGGGGGCTGCCCAGAGCCTCATCTCTTACTCTGAATGTCCTAGACTGATGGATGGGCTATCAGGGAAGGAGGGGGAGGGGGTGGTGGGGATAAAGGGAGAAACCAAAAAAATACCTACTAATTGTCAATGATATTAACAAAATATATTTTGTGTTCTAACTCCTATCTTTGGGGCTTACAGCAGTTCCTGTGTAATTTGAAACTAAAATGTATTTCCTTACCCAGAAGCATCTCTTCCATCTTGCGCGTGCACGCGCACACACACACACACACACACACAGAGACACACACACACACGCTGCCTCATTGCTGGTCTGCTGGCAATGCTAATTATGTTCTCCATAACACATTTCTGATTGTATAGAATTAAATAAGGCAGGTGTGGAGGTGACAGAACAGAAGAGAATATGCCTTATATGACAGACTGATCCATTCGGTGGGGGACAGGGTAAAAACAGCAAATGTTATATACAGAAATTAGAACAGAAAGCACAACAGAGTCACACTTTTATAAAGATAAATGAAATCAAACTGAAGATAATTTTTGCAGTTTCTTCTATTATAAATGTAGTCTGAGCACACAGTCTTACGGTTTTTCAGCCTTTCAGCAGCTTCTGATTTACCTTCTAAGATGGCACTAAGAGAGAAAACTATTTTGATAGAATATTCAATTTTGCATTTACAATTTGAAGGCTGATTCACAATCACCACTTCTCCCTTAGAGGGAAAGGAGAGGGCATAAACACCTTTACTCTGGAAGAGCTTTACCAAGTAGGGACAAAGATAAAAAATAAGTTCCGTATAAAAAAGCAGAAAAAGAAAATCTGGGCACATATGCCAGACTATCAGCCCAAACTGAACTAGCTAAACTTCATAAACTATTAAAGAGCTGTGAGCATGGGCTATCCCCAAACCAGAAAGCCTGACCTGTAGTTCTGGAGATGCCTCCCTTAGAAGCAAAAGACTTTCATAACTATAGTCCTATCCCTGTACGCTGTAACAGGGTATTCACCAAACCAGATATCATTTCTTCTGGGGGCCACCTTCCCAGCCTCTGTGAGATCAGGTTTGGCCTGGAGACTGACTTTTGGCCAGTGAACCATGAATGGAATTCCTAGGGAAGCCTGGGACCATGAACAACTAACTGCATGGACCACAGACATCCCACTCCTCCACACGCCTCTGCCCTGGTCTGCTTTAGACTAAAATGGGAGGGAGCAAGTGCATTAAGGGACTGAGCTGTGGGTGTGGTTTTTACGGCAGCTGACCAAACCTAAGTAATACATACCCAAGGCAAAAAGGAACCCGAGTCCTCCAGAGTAGGCTACAATGCTGCAGGCCATGAATGGGTTAACTGCAGATGTCTGAAATGGTTCTACTGGACACTGAGAGTCGAGAAACTTCATATTCAGCTATTGTCAAGTTTTTGAATGACCTTCCAGAGGCCAGGGCATTTAAAAGGAATGAGGTTATAAAATAGGAAGATGACAGAAGGGAAGATGAATAAGGGTAGCCCAACGGGTACCTGAGATGCCCACCCCGAGCTTGTGAGTTCCTGAGAGTTGAGATCATGTCTTTAGCTTAAATGCCTCATCCGTGTACCGACATCTACAGATACAATCAAAACCTCTCGAGCTGGCAACTCACTCTCCGTGATGCATTCCTGCTTTCCTCTTTAACCACTATCCATCCTCTGCTGACCCATCCTGCATTAGATGTGTATCCTGAACAAGCCCCACCTCTGTGGGGCTTACGAATAATCGTCCCTCTGTAAGGTGTGCCCTTCGCCTACCTTATCTGCCTCCAAAATTTGTAATCATTTTTCCAGGTTAAGCTTAAAGACATCTCATTTATTCATAGCTTTTGCTGAATCTGTTCTCCCTGGGAAGCATGCTTCTTTTTTTTTTTTTTAAAGATTTTATTTATTTATTTGAGAGAGAGAATGAGATAGAGAGAGCATGAGAGGAGGGAGGGTCAGAGGGAGAAGCAGACTCCCTGCCGAGCAGGGAGCCCGATGTGGGACTCGATCCCAGGACTCCAGGATCATGACCTGAGCCGAAGGCAGTCGCTTAACCAACTGAGCCACCCAGGCGCCCGGGAAGCATGCTTCTTAAGCTGCGTTCCCATAACCCTTTACGACTGTTAACCATATGTATCACAGCACTTAATCATTAGAGTCGTAATCCTTGCTCTTCATGCTCATCCTTGGCTAGACTCACAGGTCCTCAATGAGAATTGTGTGTGACTGGGTTCATTCCCCTTGGCCAGTTGAATATCCAGTGCAACACACACACACACACACACACACACAGGTATCAAATGACAGGTGTATGATTGAGTTGAAAATAAGGAGCTCCCTGGGGTGTACAGCACAAATGTAACTGGAGACAATTGAACACTAAAGATTGTCCAGAAAACCAAGAAATATGCCATCAAAAGAAGCCCACTGCAGCCTTTGAATAAGATTTGCTATACAGACTGTCAGTCCATCTTAAGGCTGAATTACTGTGGTCTATGAGTACAGTCGTAAAAGGAAAGCAGACTTGAAGAATCGAGGCTTTAGAAAATGTAAATAGTGAAAATGACAATTTGAAAAAGGAAAATAAATCTGGATCAAAGGACTTTCTGACCCCAAAATGCCACTCCTTCCTGCCTTTATACTTTAAAAAGATTCATTTTTTCCCCTGAAGCAAAACAGGCCTTTATTCCACCATTAAAGTGAAGATATTAGAAATACCCTACGTGTCCAACAATAGGGAAATGGTTAATTACACAGGATTAATTCCAAGAGAAGAACTTATAACAAGAGCATGAGGGGGCGCCTGGGTGGCTCAGTCAGTTAAGCATCTGACTTCAGCTCAGGTCCTGATCTCAAGGTCCTGGGATCGAGCCCCGCATCAGACTCCCTGATCAGTGGGGAGTCTGCTTCTCCCTCTCCCTCTGCTACTCCCCCTGCTCATGCTCTCTCTCTCATATAAACAAATTTTTTAAAAAATCTTAAAAAAAAAAATAGCATGGGAAAATGTTCACTAGAAGGCTGACTGCAAAAAAAAAAGTAAGATACCATATATCTAAAGCATGATCTCAGCAATATATATAAAGTACATTTGTATATTTAGATGAAATAATGGAATGAAATGCAACAAAATGGTGTAATTGTGGTTTTATCAGAGTAGTCGAAGGCTCAGATGGTTTTATTTCCTTCTCTAGGTCTTTTTTTTTTTTTTTTTTTTTAAGATTTTATTTCTTTATCTGACGGAGAGCGAGAGAGCACCGGCAGAGGGAGAGGGAGAAGCAGGCTCTCTGCTGAGCAAGGAGCCCGATGTGGGACTCGATCCCAGAATGCTGGGATCATGACCTGAGCCAAAGGCAGCTGCTTAACCAACTGAGCCAACTAGGCGCCCCCTTCTCTAGGTTTTTCAAATATTTTCCAGGTCTTCTAAAATGAACACAGAATATGTTAATAATTAGGAAGTAATGTGAAAACGCTCCCAGGTCAGACTGTCTGGATTTGAATCCTAGTCCCACTTGGTAACTGGGTGACCTTCAGATACGTCCTATGCTTTCCTGTTGCCTCAGCTTACTCATCTATAAATGAAGACGGTGTGAGTTTCCTTTTAGGGTTTTTGTAAGATGATGACGAGATGATCCACTGAAAGCACCTGGAACAGTGGCCAGCATAGTAAACCTCTCTAAATATTACCCAGTGATGTTGCACGTGGAGGAGCCCAGGCGTGCCCTGGAACTGGAGCAGCACCACTGTAAGATGGAAAGAGGACAGGCTCACATAATAGACTTTGCCTCCTATGTAGTTTTACAAAAGCCCCCTGGTATCCATGGGATATACCCTCAAGAACACCAGTGCATGCCTAACATCGAGGCTAGTGCGGAACCTTATAACTCACCATGTTATTTTCTCTATGTACCTACCTATGATAAAGCCAAATTGATAGATTAGGCACAGTAAGAGAGCGACAACAAAAGCTAGTAAAAAAAAAAAATACAACAGTTACAACAAAATACTGTAATAAAGGTGATGTGGATGCAGTCTCTCAAAATATCTTCTTGTCCTGCACTCACCTTCTTGTGATGTGAGATGATAAAACGCCTGTGTGGGGAATGATGTGGGCACCATGACACAGCATTAGGCTACCGCCGACCTTCTGGTGGTATCTCAGGAAGGGGATCATCTGCTTCCTGATCAGAGTTGACCCGGGGGTGGGGGGGGCGCGCTGAAACCACAGAGACCAGAATGGTGGATAGTGAGACCACAGATAAGGGGTACGCTACGGTACTCAAGACTGCCCAGGGATTCAAACCTGGTAAGTTACTGGGTCTCCATCATGCAAACCTCCGTCTCTACTAACATGGCTGCCAGGAGAATGATGTGAAGAGGAAGAAACGAGCAATTTTCAACTTTATTCTCCATTGCTTTTGTCCACTTCCTCACCGCCTCCTCTCTTTCCTATGTATTTTGTCTTAACTGGCAATTCTGGCCTTAATTGGTAGAACACAGGGAAGGTGAAGTAAACAAAGCTCAGTGGAATATAAAGAGGAAAAGGGGGAAAAAAAAAAGGAAGGCTTGAATGTCAGCCTCGACTCTAACGATAATCAGAGGAGCGAGGGCGCCTGGGTGGCTCAGATGGTTAAGCGTCTGCCTTCGGCTCAGGTCATGATCTCAGGGTCCTGGGATCGAGCCCCGCATCGGGCTCCCTGCTCAGTGCAGAGCCTGCTTCTCCCTCTGCCTCTGCCATTCCCTCTGCTTGTGCTCTTCTATCTCTCTGTCAAATAAATAAATAAATAAAATCTTTAAAAAAAAAATCAGAGGAGTGGGTTGGTATGGTGCTCTCACATACATGATCTCCTAGGGAAGTAGACTCACATTTCATTTACTGCTCTGATTTTCTCACGGCAGAGATAATTTACCTGTGTTATGATTAAATCCTGCTTTCAGGCTCTCGGCAACGCTTGCCTGCGGGAGTATCTCAAATTTGGGAAATCTGTCTGAATTTAGACAGAGTACCGAAGATAACTAGAGAGGCAAGGAAATCTCCTTTCCCCTCCGACAGTTGCAGAACTGGATCCAATCTATTAAAGTCAGTTGGTAGATTTGCACATGTAGCCTAATTAGAGATATTCAGGTAGCAGGGACAGGTTCCCTTGCCTTCCAGGTTTAAAAAGAAAAATCAATGTCCACACACGGGAAAAAAATTGAGCACTTATTCTGAAGCCACAAATTACAGCAGTGCCATGCACAGAAAACCAGTAGACGGGCTCTAGGTCAATGCAAAAATACCACCTCATGGGGAAGAATGATTGGAAGGGATGGGCAGAACATTCACCTGCAGGTCACAAGCTCAAAATGCAGCCCAGCCCTGCCTGTATGATGTTTATAACCCACTGACAGTCCGTGCGAAAAGAGCTGCCTCGAAGACTACATTTTCCCCAGAAATCGCTGTCCTTTCTGCTGAGAGGCTGAAAACCAGTAGGATCCCCCAAATGAACTCACCTGCTCAGCTCCTAGAGGTGTATTCCGGCCGGCGCAGCAGAGTCAAACTGCACATTGCACACAGTTCATTTCCAGCGTTCCTGACCCAGCTCAGTGGCTGAGCACTCTGGGCAAGCTGAGGCTTGCAGACGGGAATGCAGCCCACAGCGCCTGCCTCACCTCCTGATTGTCGGTCACAGAATCGGAAAGAGGGAACAGAAAATATAAAGGGGAGCCTGAATCTCCTCCTTCCAGGCTCCTGGGGCCCAAACTCCTTGGCAGCACCGAGTCTGGTGACTAAAAACAAGATCTAAAGGTGAAGGATTATCTAGTAATTTTCAGGCTTTGTTTCAACAGAAAACAGTTACTAAACCATAGCCACATGCCAGGCCCTCTGTTAAACATTTGATTCAGAGCCTCTAAGCAAAACAGCAAAAATATAAAATCAAGAGACCTGAATGAGGGAATAGACTCCCTGATGCAAAGGAATCTACAGGCATCTTTGCTTTTTTAGCTTGTGAGGCAATTTTTACCTCTGTCTCACTCTAAAAAGTATTCTAGGCAACTGAGAGTTATGTGGTATCACCCTCATCATCATCACTGTGACCGTCCCGGTTTTATACTGTTGACAACGGAGGCCACAAAGATAGAAGTGAAATGCCTAAGATCACAGCTAGAAAGTGCCAGGGCCCATAAGTCAACACAGACGATCAAGGCAGTGCTTTCTGTTTTACAACCTGCTATCCCTAGTTATTTTTTTTTGACCGGACATGCTCTTTCCCTAGCCAAGTTTACCCAAAAGCTAGATCAAAATGGAGAAAACAGACTATTGGGTCCTGTTTTAAAAACCAGAGGAAAAGAAAAAACAGCTTTTATTTATTTTTTTCCTCTTTCGGTACGATAACCTAAACCGCTCCAACCGGTCCATGCTCTCTCTGGGAATGCCAAGTCCTCTTGCCTTAAGACCCAGTTTCCACGTTGGATTAAAAATAATTAGCGGCACTGCACAATATACGAAACAGAATCAGAACCCCGCAATCCTTTCCATGCAGGTGGCCGAGAAGAAATAGCCTGTCCTTCTGACCAAGACCAAGAAAAGAAAGCATCGAGAGAACTCAACAAGCTGATGCTACCATTGTGTCACTGGTCCTCGGCCTCTGGGAATTGAGACGCAGCCCAAGGGCTGCGTGACCGCATGCTCCACGGAATCTCCCCTTCTAACTGCCCGGGAGCGGCACAGGGCTCACCTCTCGAGGTGCACACGCCCCTCTTGCATCTGCGTACTCACTCTGCATTTCTAGGGCCATCCATAAAAGCTAAAAAATCCTCAGAAGTCACAGGGAAGTTGTCTTTGACAGAGTGCCATTCCCTGACCCAAATCAGTGTTTGCCTTTGAATCAGTTTATGTTACCAGTTATTTAGCAGACTGATTGCTGCTATGGAAACTGCACATCCCTCCGCACAGACACCGGCCTAACTCCTTGATACGAGCCTGGCTTACTCTCTCTGGCTGCATTCAGTCCATGCCAACAATTAGAGAATTCTGGGGAAATTAACTGCCTCCTGCACTGGAGGCCCTGGGACTGCATCGTGGTAAAAAGAACAAATGAAGCCTGGTGTGGAAAGCGAGGACCGCGCTTACTGCCCAGCTGCCTGAAAGGAGAGAGAACTACAGAGCCCCCAGCCATGCTCTGGCCAGACCACTCACCTTTGGTTTCCACGGTTTTTGCCAAGTATCAGTGCAGGGTGTGCCCAAAGACTGCAAATGCCATTTGGCAGGGATTTGCAGTCTTTCAGGAAAGCTTTTTGCTAGGCTGGAAAAAGAACCAGCTTTTCCTTGCATCACAAAGAGATGGACAGAGATTCTGGGAGACCACCCCTTGGCTGCATGATCTTGGGCAAATCCCTTAAACTCTGAAACCTAGGTTTTCCCACCTACAGCGAAGAATTAAGCACAGTACCTGCTCCACCTAGCTGTTGAGAAGACTGTAGGAAACCACAACCCTGGCACATAGATAGAGCCCCGAGAACTCTCAGGTCCTTTCTTCCTTATCTTCCCTCTTCAGTTTTCTTTAATGCTTTATCCTTTCTGCCTGATTAGCAAGAGAGGTGATTAGGCTCATAAGGAGCTGGTTCTATGCTGTCCTCTGTTTCTGATCCATAAGCGTGAGCCTCAAATTCCACCCAGTGTGTCAAATCTGCTCTACGAGAAACCGATCAGTGCTTTTGGCTGGTTTCAACCCAAAAGGACAAGTTGGATCCTCCAAGGGAGTTTTCCTCTTTCTAGGTTTCTTCCCTTAACCACTGATCAATCATCGTTAACATGCAATTGTTTATTATGAATGAAGCTGGCAAACTAGAATGGGAGTACAGCAATGGCACCCATACCCAGGAGAGCCCCTCACTTCTCATATTCTGCACGTGGCTTAGGCTGTGATCTCTATCCGCTGAGGAACCTGTGTTATTAGTAGCCAGGCTATTTCTGTATCGGGAGATGCCTGGAGCACTGACGGAAATGCTTCTAAACCATATGTTGTTTTTATGTTTTAACACTGTATATGTATATATAATTTGCATAAATGCAAAAATAAATAGCTGTCCTGTATTTCTCTGAAGACTGTAAACTCCGAAGAAAGAGGCAGAAATCCTCCCACATCTCGGTCTTAATGGTGCCTGGTACATAGCGAAAGAGCAATGTTGTCAGCCCAAACGGACTCTGGGATTTAACAGTTAATAATTTATGATGCAAATGTTCTCATTTTATGTACCTTTTACCCTTGATGGTGAGAGAGAGTGGCACAGTCAGGTGTGAGACCAGACGTGCTACCACACCAGGAAGCAATGCCACCTTCCTGAGCTCACTCTGAAGATCCCAGGATTCTGGGTCAGGTGGCGATAAAATAATTCATTGAAAGTAAAAATGCTCTGTTCACAAGGTCTGACCAGAGGCACCCGGTGCCTCGAAGAGCAACATGGCTTTGAAGTCAGAGGGACCTGGGGCCTGGATTCTACGTCTTTCTAAGCCTCAGTCTCATTTTCTTTAAAATTGGTAGCATTTGCGGAGAAAGGGGAACCCTCCCACACTGTTGGTGGGAATGCAAGCTGGTGCAGCCACTCTGGAAAACAGTATGGAGGTTCCTCAAAAAGTTGAAAATAGAGCTACCATATGACCCAGCAATTGCACTTCTGGGTATTTACTCCAAAGATACAAAAGTAGGGATCCGAAGGGGTACGTGCACCCCGATGTTTATAGCAGCAATGTCCACAATAGCCAAACTGTGGAAAGAGCCAAGATGTCCATCGACAGATGAATGGATAAAGAAGATGTGGTATATATATATACAATGAAATATTACGCAGCCATCAAAAAATGAAATCTTGCCATTTGCAATGACGTGGATGGAACTAGAGGGTATTATGCTAAGCGAAATAAGTCAGAGAAAAACAAGTATTATATGATCTCAGTGATATGTGGAATTTGAGAAACAAGGCAGAGGATCATAGGGGAAGGAAGGAAAAAATGAAACAACACGAAACCAGAGAGGGAGACAAACCATAAGAGACTCTTAATCTCAGGAAACAAACTGAGGGTTGCTGGAGTGGAGGGGGGTGGGAGGGATGGGGTGGCTGGGTGATGGACATTGGAGAGGGTATGTGCTATGGTGAGTGCTGTGAATTGTGTAAGACTGATGAATCACAGACCTGTACCTCTGAAACAAATAAAACATTATATGTTAAAAAAAAAAAAATAGCAGGAAGGAAAAATGAAGGCAGGGAAATTGGAGGGGGAGATGAACCATGAGAGACTATGGACTCTGAGAAACAAACTGAGGGTTCTGGGGGGTAGGGGGGTGGGGGGATGGGTTAGCCCGGTGATGGGTATTAAGGAGGACACGTTCTGCATGGAGCACTGGGTGTTATACACAAACAATGAATCGTGGAGCAGTACGTCAAAAACTAATGCTATAATGTATGGTGACTAACATAACATAGTAAAAAATAATAAATAAATAAAGGAAGATGAAAAAAACTAAAAACTAATGATGTAATGTATGGTGACTAACATAAAATAAAATTTTTTAAAAAAATAAAAAAATAAAATAAATAAAATTGGCAGCATTTGTGTTTACTAATCTTGGAGGGCTGTAGAATGGGATAGCTGGGAGTGAACATCCTCAGTGACAAGGGTCACGGCTGGACTCTTGACCACTCAGAACTGAGTGAGCCTGAACCAGTGACCGTTTCCTCATCTGAGAATGGGAGGTAGCCATGTCCTACTCCATGGGGTTCTTGTGAAGAGGAGCTCAGATGATCCAGGTAAAGTGCTCAGCATGGGGCCTAATCCATGTAAGAGCTCAGGCATGTAGCCCATAGTCATTGTTACAGTAGTAAATGATATGATGGACGTAAACAGCCTGGTTCTCAGATTTTTTTAAAAACTGGAAACTTAAGACACCTGAAAAGCACATTGTCAGGAAAATTCCAGACACTGCAAACCTCTTTAGAATCAAAAAGTTGGAGAGGCACCTGTTACAATAAGAAAGGTATCATCTTATAAATCCATCATCACGTTGAAATCGGTTCAGTGCCACAGAGCCGCATGGAGACAGGACGGCCTGGCTTCTGTGCAGCCGTCCTGGCTCTGAAATGTGCCTGCTGGAACAGGGGGACCAGGGGCTTGCTGTGCTCCATCACCCCGGGGCTGGGTGAGTACCAGCTACTGCCAAAGATGGTGGGGAGAAGAAACACAAAAGCAAAATTCTAAATGAATCGGTGTAACAGGACAGTGCCCCCCCCCCCCCAAAAATCAACTGACAGGCTGGCCAACCACCCCCCGAACGCAATGGGGGGAAGTTCACTTTGAACAATGGGGCCATCAATGAGGCCAGTAAGGAAGTTCCGTAAGAGTTAAAGCAATAACTAAAATAATGATTTTTATAGACACCTAGCATAGATCAGATTGCTGGTCATGCTTTTTTTGTTTTGTTTCTTCAAAGATACACCCACGCACCTTTGGCAGTGTTATCCTCAAACGACAAGATGTTACTTCTAAGCTGCAAGACCTCAAGCGCTATCTGTCCTCACCCACACCCAACTGTCTACCATCTTCAGCACCAAACATATCCCTGAAGACAAAAATGGCCCTTCAGTTCCTGAGTCGTTTAAACTGAAAAACCAGTTAAAGTGCCATTCCCAAAATAAAACAGAAACATGGCCACTGGCATGAAATATTTACAGCTGTGAGACCAAAAAGAAAAAAAAAGAAAAAAAAAAACAGAAGAAAGAAGAAGCAAGCCTTACTTGACCTGGTAGGTAGGGGAATGATGCAGCTGCAGAAACAACAGAGAAGCACTTCACCCTAAAATCCGTCCCTCTTCTGGGATCCCTGTATGCACCCGTCACTCAAGTGGAAGTCCCAAGAGTTGTCTTCAGCGGCTTCCTCCCCTCACCCCTGTATCCAGTCACTGACGTAGTTCTACCTATTCCGTGGCTAGCATATCTCCGTGCCTGGGATACCCCTCTGCTGCTCAGGTCCTCCGAGCTCTTACTGACCAACACAGCCATACTGCTCACTGGGCTTTCTCTCTCCCGGGTTTCCCTCTTTCCAACTGTTTCTCACAGCCAATAGCACGGCTTGGAAGGTCCTTCCAGCTCCAGCCCATATGTGCATTCCAGTTTTATCCTTTGCCCAGTGCCTGAGGCCCTCTCCGAGCCCGCCATTCCCTACACATGCTGTAACCCATCGTAGCCTTGTGCACTGTCGTGCTGTGGTGCTTGCTTCTCCCTCCGCATGGGGCTATCTCAGCCCTGCACACTCTCGTGTATGCCCTTCAACACTTAGTTCAGATGTTCTCTCTTCTTTCCGAATCACTCCTGGATCCCTCCTGAGCTAGACTCGGGTGCTCCCTACACTGTGCTCTCCATCCTTGTATGGAGTCTCATCAGAGCATGTTTCATACAATAGGGCAATCATCACCCTGTCTCCCTGTCCACTCCCGTGCACTGTGCTCTATGTGATGAAAGCCTGGCCATAAGAGGAGACACGGGGGAGGCTCAGGAAAACAAGATGTCTTACACTCACAAGTCCTAGGAAAAGGAGGCACTGCATGCCGCATAGAGTCATGGGGAACATGCCAGGTTTTAGACACGGGGAGAGGAACGTCTAGGACAGAGCCTTTATTGGGGTTTCCTCAGGTAAGGCAAGGCAGGGCTAGCTGCTCAGAGGCATGCTCCCAGCGGCTGAACCCTTTGCCATCTCGAAGAGTTGGCTAGTCTTTGAAGGGCTAGTCAATAAAAAAAGCCAGAAAGGTTTTAAGGTGTCAAAACATCATAATATACAGAAAATAAAAAATATAAACAGGGCGCCTGGGTGGCTCAGATGGTTAAGCGTCTGCCTTCGGCTCAGGTCATGATCTCAGGGTCCTGGGATCGAGTCCCACATCGGGCTCCCTGCTCCTTGGGAACCTGCTTCTCCCTCTGCCTCTCTCTCTCTGTGTCTCTCATGAATTAAAAAAAAAAAAAAATATATATATATATATATATGTATATATATGTATGTGTGTGTGTGTGTGTGTATATAAACAACTCCGAACCCCCAAACTAAAACCTGGGCTCTTCCCTACCACATTCTTGGCCCCGTTCTAGCAGGACTTAGAGCAGGGCTCATATTCCACAGAGAAGCTCTATGTACCAGTTTACAGATTTTCTACAGCTGGTGCTTTCTGACTCGTCAGTGCCCTGACCATGCTGGTTAGAAAACATTTTGAGCATCATCCCTGATTATAACTGCTTTATATCTGTTATCACAGCCCTGTGAGGTGTGTGTTATTATCCAGATTTTAGAGATCCAGAAACTAGGCTCAGAGAAGTTAAACAACCTGTCAAAATCACACAGTAACTACAGAGCTGGAATGTGGAGCCATGTCTACCTACACCAGGCCTTGTGTTTTCTCCTTTCCATCAGACTGCCTCTTTGCTCGTACTTTTTTTTTTTTTAAGATTTTATTTATTTATTTTTTTTAGAGAGTGAGCGAGAGAGAAACAGCATGAGAGGGGAGAGGGTCAGAGGGAGAAGCAGGCTCCCCGCTGAGCCGGGAGCCCGATGTGGGACTCGATCCCAGGACCCTGGGATCATGACCCGAGCCGAAGGTAGACGCCCAACCATCTGAGCCACCCAGGCGCCCTCGTACGTCTTGACTTAGGCATCTAGAACAGTGCAGAGCACCTAGCAGGGATTCATGAAATGCTGAAGTGAATTATGACATAAATGGCAGTGAAACTGAATATTTTAAACTTTTCCCACAGCTGATCTACTCTATGGAACAAAAGGGTGGGAGGTCTATAACCATGTTTTTAACCAAGAGACAACTCAACAGCTGACTTCATCAAAACGCAGTATGTTCTTCCCTATCGGAGCGATCTCATTCTAATAGCTACTCACTGAGTACCTCCCATAGAACATGCACTGTGCTAAGAGCTTTGTGTTCATTACCCTTTTTCATTTCCCCACCAACCCTGCAAGTTAGAAACGATCTCTGTATCCCCATTTTTGATGAGGAACCAGAGGCTCAGAAAGGATATGTAATATGGTTTTTTTTTTTTTTTAAGATTTTATTTATTTATTTGAGAGAGAGAATGAGATAGAGAGAGCATGAGAGTGGGGAGGGTCAGGGGGAGAAGCAGACTCCCTGCCGAGCAGGGAGCCCGATGCAGGACTCGATCCCAGGACTCCAGGATCATGACCTGAGCCGAAGGCAGTCGCTTAACCAACTGAGCCACCCAGGTGCCCGGATATGTAATATGTTTAATGGCTCAGAGCTGGCAAATGGCAAAGCAGGGATCAGAAGTTAGGTTAGACTCTCCAGAACGCCTGTCCTTTCCACTGTGCCACACAACCATTTTCTCTTATCTTCACGAATCATTTGTAGGATGAGTGCATAGGGCAGGAAACGGGACTTCATACTACCTGGAGGTCTCTGAGACAAAAAGGTGCTATATCACCATTAAGTAGCTTCGTCAGTAATGGATTATTGTGGCTTCCGTCTTCCGGGCCCAACAGGAGGCTTGGTCATGGGCTCAGGACCCATCTCCTGCTAGAATCTTATTAGTGCTTCCTCTGCACAAATAAGAACTGGTGTATTGTGTTAAATTGACTGACACAAACAACCATGCTTTATCCAGAAATAGAAAATGCAATTTTCTTTAGCAAAATAGAACACAGGAAGTGGTGGGGGTTGAAATGTCATGCACAGAACAAAGGTTTGGCAGAGGAGAAAGGTTAAAATCAATCACCCTACGGGGAGAAGAAAGGTCTGCAGTATTCTGTAGTAATTATCTACCCAAAGTCACACTACAGAATCAGGAGCCACTGCCCCTTAAAACTCCTTAAAAAGGAAAGAAAGAAAAATCCCCATCCCATAATGTTAATGTTTTACTTTTCATGAATCATTTGGAAAGATCATAGATATACTACTGAAAATAAGAGAATACCATATTTAAATAGTCTCACCTCTAGTGGTAGGAAGTGACCTTTTCATCCAAGAATGAGGTAGGAAAAAACCCAAACTGTTCTCTCAACGGAAGCCACCACCAGCATATTACTACTCTGACTTGTATGCTAGAGGAAATGACAAAGTGAAAAATAAAGAATTATCCATCACTCCTATTTGCAGGCCAATAACCTTCTCTCCCAGCAGAACGTCCATTCCCACTGCTACGGTTTCACAAGTATCAAACCATTATATAACTTTTCTGGGATTGTTGTTATTTTTTTCCACAGCAAGTTTTTCCTGTTGCTTTCTACCTAAAATTACAAGTCCTTCCAGGTCCTACAACTGATGTTTTCATCTTAACCCCTACTGGTTTTAATCCCATGACATTCTCCATTTGGATCAAAAGGAAGTTAAGAGGAATCATAAAATAAAGAGACCAAAATATTGGCTTATAAGGTCCCATGCTAAGATATGGAGCCAAATAGAAAGATTAAAGAAATATAGTCCATCAAGGAATTGTCAAGAAATGTACAAAGTCATGTTCTGTCTCCCGCACTCAGTCCTGGCCAAGTACAGCCAAGACTAAATGGTTGACGGACACCCTGTTTCCTATTCAGTGTAAGACAGAAGAAGGGACTGACATCACGAGCAAAAGAGTTGGGTCAGAGACTGGCCTTTCCTTTATCTGTTTGTTCGTGTACTACAAGATGGCAAATAGAAATATTAAGTCAGATCACTGAAATTGTTTAAAAGCAGCATGGTGTGCTTGAGCCTTGATTTGACCAGAGGGCAAGAGGACTGGGGTAAGGAAATAAACTGGCTCAGGGTTCTCTCGAGTCAAATAGGTCATCACCTTCAATGACCTACATGACAGTGGGATTAATAATAGTGATTCCTCACATCTAAAGCTTCCTCCCTGCTGGGTACACTCTGGAAAGTCACTTGTTCTGTTAAATATAGATTTGGTTTCTAAGTCACTTCCAGCTTTTGTTCTCAATTCCTTTTTATCTCGAACAAGTCATACACACCTTCTGAGTATTAACTGTCCCCAGGAACCCATGTCCCTTATTTAATAAGAGTGATGTGAAATGAGAGATCAGGACTATAGGGTACACTGACTTCCCAGAAAAATTCATCTATAAAAAAAAGTTTTGAGGGTTTTAGTAAAGATAAAAAATTGTAACATTTAAGAGGGATGTATCTGAGGGAATTTGAGTTTGTTTTTGGAGGGAAAATGCTGCAAAGAGGGTCCTGATAAGAGCATGGCTACACTGCCTTGAGCAAGTTGATATATTCTCTTGGGGCCTCAATCTGCTCATCTGTAAAATGGAGGGCCTCAGCTCTATGAGGATCCCTAAGTCTCTTTCTGGCTGTAACATTCAAGAATTAAACCAGAGCTAAAGGGACACTTGGGTGACTCAGTCGGTTAAGCGTCTTCCTTCAGCTCAGGTCATGAACCCGGGGTCCTGGGATTGAGCCTCGCATCGGGCTCCCTGCTCGGCGGGAAGCCTGCTTCTCCCTCTGCCTGTCGCTCCCCCTGCTTGTGCGCTCTCTCTCTCTCTCCCTCTGACAAATAAATAAATAAAATCTTAAAAAAACAAACAACAACAACAACAACAACAACAACAACAACTAAGCTAAAGTTAGAACTCAGAGTTTAAGATGGTCTGCTTAGGACATTTTAAATAGCAGTTTTTTTTCCCTGCAACTGTGGCATGTACCTGAGAGATAAATTCAATATCCAAGAGAAAAAAAACATGGTCTCTTCCTTGCTTCCCCTCCCCCGACCCAGCCTCAGTCCTCAGTACTCTCCCCTCCCCCGCCCCCAGTCCCTAATAAAAGCCAAGATAGGGAAGGTGCAAGGAAGACTCCTAGCCAGGCCTCTCCGTTCAATGGACTCTTGGAATAATTCAGGTTTCTGAATAAGACGGTTCCCTCCTTCACCCCTGGCACTTATCTCTTTGGTCAACCATTAAAAGGGGTGAAGCGAAAGCACTGCCCAGCAAGAAACTCGTTCAGCTGGCAGAAATGAAAAGCAAAGATCTTCCCTCACAGGTCAAATCTAACTGACACAACACAGATAAAGCTAAGCTGCCGGAGAAAAAGGCAGACTCACAAGCCGAGGAAACTATTTTGAGTTCCTTTCACCAAAAATTGTAAGATATTTGTGCTTTGTTATCAGAGCCTCCTGGAACTCTCTGGCTTTTCTTTATTAATAATATTATTATTGAAAGATTTTTTTTTTCCCACTTGCCGACAAGCTCTTCCCTGATTAGCTGGAATATTCTGGCTCTTTTTAAAACCTGCTGTCCTACTAGAGCGGTCTACCTAGCCCTGGGGGCAACCTGAAACAAACAGCTTCTTTTTCTCATTGTGGTCCAGGAGTTTAAGATCCTGGCTGAATAGCGCTGGAGTTATTTAAAAAGTCTCCTGTTTCCCTGGAGCCCGAGCTGTTTTAGAGAAAGTGACCTGGGAGCTGCCACTCGGCATCCAGCTTGCTTTTGAAAGCACACGCTGCTTGCCCAGAATCGGCGCCCCTCTTCACAGTCCTGCTCAAAATGGGAATGAAAAAATGCCGAAGAGGCCAACTGAAAGGAACGCTTTCACGCGCTGAGTTTATTCGGTAGTGAGGGACACACTGATACGCAGGGAGTTAGCACCAAAAAGAAGAAAACTCTGTACCCGTGCCTCCAAGTTTCCATGGAAGAGAGAGCAAGCTGATGGGCCATCGTGAAGGAGAAGGGTTGAGGGGACAGAACTGGGAGGCATGACCTTCAAAGCAGGAGGAGTTATAAATGAGGGAGGATGGTTAAGGGGCTGGGAATTCTTTGGGAATCTGGGAGAATGGCAAGCCCGAAAATGTGGAGTTTAGGGGAAGATCGGCTTTCAATGAAAAGCGATTTGGGAAACAATATCCTGAGGAAGATGAAGGTTTTAAATTCTGGCTGAACAGCACTTTGATGAACAGTTGAGTGTGTGGGGTAACTTAACAAAGCAAAGAATGTTTCTGTGCACACAGTGGAAAGGATCCAGAGGAGTACTAATATCTGGAGGGACGAGAGTAAAGGAACTGTGAAATAATCAGGGAATCTGGACTTCAGAGAGATGGACAATTTGACAGAAATGGAGGAGCAGAGCCTTCCTGGAAGTGACTAGCCTTGCCTGGCCTAACTGTGGCTAATTAGCGCAACTCTCCAAAGTGCGAGAGAGAGAGAGAGTGGGCACTGTCGTGCCATCGGCCAGTGGATACGAAAGTGGCTGCGCTGGTAGGGACAGCAAAGACGTCTCTGGTTTATTTTTAGAGAAAATAAAATACTAGTTGGGGTTTAAAGGAGAGGACTATGCCCATAAACACATATGTACATAAAACCAGAGTCCCTGCTTCCACTGAGCCCTTCCATGACAAAGAACAGGAGCCCGCTGCACTGGAGGGAGCCTGGCCCAGGTCCGGTAATGGGGTCTGTGAGCTCTAACAAGGGGTTCTAAAGCTCCAACATGCTGCCCCTGCTGAGGAATAGAAAGCGGGGTATCACTAAACTTCTGACATCAATGGAATTCTGCACTCACTGAACTCTCAGCAGGCTCTAGTAGAATGAGTAATCATCCAAGAGGCAGGAGACTTGACTGCTGGTCCCAGCATCCCTGTCCACCCTTGAAGGAGAAAACTGCCAAATCCAACGCTTGCCTTCTCTCACCCTGCCTCTCCTCCACCAGCTGATTTCTGTCCCCACCGTACTGACAGATCTCCTCAAGTGAAGGTCGCCAATGACTCCACCTGCCTGACACAGGTGCTGGTAATGGATACTTTTAGTCTAACATGGCACCCTCTTCCTCCCTTGGTTTCCCATGAACCAAGCTTGCCTGCTTCTCCTCCAGTGGAACCACTCCCCAGCACTAAATGCTGGTGATGCAGGAACTGTCACTGATCATCTTTGTACCTCAAGTAAGAGTATAACGACTGTTAAAAAACTAATGGAATAAGATACCTTTATCACTAAGTCTCTGTTTCTTCATCTCTTCAAACTCTAAAATATATGATTGTGTGATCTTCTTAATGTGGTTTTATGGATTCAAGAATCAAATATCCTCACTCAGGGAAAAGACTCCACAGAAGATTCTAGAATCATATATTACATGAAAAGGATAAGCGAAAATATAGTCTCTTCTCCCTTTCAACATTCCAAAAGCAAGGTATCGGCACCGTGTGCTTAATAAACAGATAGGTATTAATGCCCAGATACACATCATGTAGATATAATAAATATAATGGCTTTAGTGTTATTATCTCATTCTCTTTAGAATGTGATCTAACTTATTATGCTGTATATTGTAATAAAATCCAACTTTAATTTGGGTAAATAGAACTGTTCTTTTTAGCAGTATCTGCTTATGATGCTTAATGATAATTACACAGATCTATTTATATAAACACATTAAAAATGGTTGTGCTGTTTCTATGTCAATCCATTTGTCATGGCTCAGTACATAATTCCCTACACTCATTCTTTTTAGAAATAAAAATAATAAGTCCTAATTAAAATAAAACTAGAATAAAGTCAGGAAAGTAGAAAGAAGATCTTGATCACACCGAATCCCAATACGCGGTGGTATTAGATGATCACTTGGTGCATTTCCTTTTCGGGAATTCTCTTACAATTTTTATTTTACAGAGGTTATTGAGGCATATAGTGTGTATGTATATATAGTTTTTGCAAAGAACATATGGATCATCTTCCCTGAAAATACTAATACACGATCATAAAGGTATTCGGGAGTAAACTGTCACTTCAAGAACACATCTTGCAGAGAGCATTCACATGGTTTTTAAACAGAAATCTCTAAATATCTTATTCACAGTTTACAGTGGTAATGTACCTTTTAAACAAATAAAGCTAAATAAAGTACTCTGAAAATTAATGCTATTTAACATCCCCATCAAATTAATGTAAACACTGCTCACACCTCTTCTCTCTCAATGGCTAAATCCCCAAATACAGAGGCCACTACATGTCAGCACCACAGCCTCAGAGAAGCACGTGGAGAGCCGAGGTCAGGTGTTAGGTCATCCCTGGGCACTCTTCCTGACACAGCTGTCTTCCCGTCACTCCAGGGGATGCATCTCCTGCTTCTAGACTCCAGGAAGAGAAATGAAAAGAAGAAACAGAGCATCTGACTTTTCCTATCAGGCTGTTGCCTAAGGTTCTTTTGGACTTCAGGACTGAGGCTGAGGTCTCTTTGAAGGAAGAACCCGTGTCTCCTTCACCTTCGTATCCAGTGACTAGCATTTCACATGGCACACAGCCAAAGCTCTAGTATTATTTGTTGAATGGTGAATAACGGCCATGGGCAAATGACCATTTAGGAGTAATTTCAATTGCAAGTAGCAGAAAACACAAATGCAGATATATAGATCTATCTCAAGAAGTCCAGGGCAAGGGAGCTGTTGAGGCTTGTTCAATGGCTCAACAACGCCAGGGTTGATGTCTCTCGAATTCTGTCGGCCTTCTCTTTATAGTCTCAAGGCAACTGTATTTGCTCCATTCACGAACCCATGTTTAAGGCATGGATGGGCCTTGAAAGCCCCTGGCTGACTTCCAGTTAAACGTCATTAGCAGCATCACCTGACTGTCCCTACTTGCAAGGGAGCCTGGGAAAGTGATTCTCCTTCCTGGAGCTGGGTGTACAGTCTGTGTTCTGTTAGCAAGGAAGTCAGGAGAAATGAATAGATAGGCATCTAGCAGTGTCTGTATCCACAAATACTCTCCCCTCATCTTCTTAAAGTCTAAATGATGAGAAGTACACGCTAAAAACAGTGTAAGATATCCAAGACAACATACTGTTCACTGCAAGGTTCTTTAGGTAAGATCACTCACTCGACCGGTACTTTTGAGGACTGTGATTTGGTGAATGAGAGGTAGTGGGTAGTTCAATGGAGGGGTGAATCAAGAAACCCCAGAATGCACATATCTCGAGGGGTACACTCAACCCCATAATATGTCAGCATCTCCTCTCTTTGGAAGGCGACCTAAAAACAGGATGAAAACCTAAATGTGATTTGTCCAAGTTAGCGGAATTATGAATGTATTTCTCTGGTTTGGGTATTTTAAAAATAATTTAGGGGCGCCTGGGTGGCTCAGTCATTAAGCGTCTGCCTTTGGCTCAGGTCATGATCCCAGGGTCCTGGGATTGAGCCCCACATCGGGCTCCCTGCTCAGCAGGAGGCCTGCTTCTCCCTCTCCCACTCCCCCTGCTTGTGTTCCCTCTCTTGCTGTCTCTGTCAAATAAATAAATAAAATCTTTAAAATAATAATTATTATTATTATTTAGAGGATTTATTGAGTGGAGATTGGAGGAGACTCTGTTTAACCTCCTTTTCACTGTATTGTGCAGCCAGTGCTTGAAATTTTTAGTAACAAGGAACTTTCTAGACTCTATAAGGTGGCCTATTCAACTTTTGAATTCCTCTACTTATCAGATAAGGCTTTCCTAATTGGAACTGTATTTTACCTCTCAGCACTGTAAACCCATTGGTTCTAATACTACTTTCTAGAGTGACCAGAATGAGCTGGTCTCTCCTTGCACATGACAGAACTTCAAATAAATCAACAAAGTTACAACACCTGTTCTCTCAAACAGTACAGGCCCTCAAACGCCTCCTAACCTGGTCTGGCTTCCATAGCCCTCCTCCTCCTCTACCTCTTCTACTCTGGTGGAGAATGAGACAGTAGTCTGGATGGGCGCTGGCCATCCCCAAGTAGGAGTCTACAACCAACCTTGGTGCCAACACATGCATTAAAGTTTCTGCTGGGAAAATTCACCTTTTTGGTTCTTGTCCACAGCTCTAAGCCTAAGAAAAATTATTTGAAATCCTCACTGATCAAGCCACACAAGCTCTCTCCCAATATTGGAGTTTCCATTCCAAGTTTTTCAGCAACAATTTCATTCAAGTCATTAGAAAGGAAAACAAGGTTCAACAAGACTGGGATAATAGTATGAGAGCTCTTCCTTCAGGTTATCAAGCTATTTAATATTTGGATGACTCTGTTCTTAAACTATTAATATACTTCAAAAGATAACTCAACATTTCTCCATTTCATGCAGAGCTCTGGTATTTTCCTTTCCATATCTTCACCAAGTAATTTAGAGCCATCGTTAAGTTATTTATTTGCCATGTTCTTCATACCATTCTAAACAGTACTGCACAGATGGCTGGCACTCCCTTAAAAATTAGGAAAATGAGGGAGGGGAGTTAACATGTGTTCATTTAGATCTGTGTACTTCCTAATCACCCTTTGAGGTTTTATCATGCCCCCTCCCTCCATTTTTTAGACAGATTACAAAACAGTTCATTGTAAAGAAAACTTCCTTAAGATCCATGTACTTTTTTTCTTACCAAAGCTGTGATTTTTCCAGATCACTTCTCTGATTCTCCCGCATCAATTAGGTTTCCAACAATGAATTCTGTTCTGATGCAAACTACCCAAAGTTAGCACAGACCCCAGAGCTTAAAGGTTCAGTCCCACAAGACTGCCCCCACTTCAGAAGCCAGCAACAAATGGGGGACTCAGGCTACCCATATTTCTGCCAGGCCAATTGCAAATTCAAAGAGTTCCCCTTACTTATTCATCAAGTTTGATAATTCCCTAGTACAACTCCAGAACTCAGGAAAACATTCTAGTTAAAGGATACCACTCAAGGGATGCCTGGGTGGCTCAGTGGGTTAAATATCTGCCTTCAGCTCAGGTCACAATCCCAGGGTCCTGAGATGGAGCCCCGCATCGGGCTCCCTGCTCTGCGGGGAGCCTACTTCTCCCTCTGCCTGCCGCTCCCCCAGCTTGTGCTCTCTCTGACAAATAAATAAAATCTTAAAAAAAAAAAAAAAAAAAAGGATACCACTCAAGGACAGCCTAATGGAAGGGATGCATGGACAAGGTGTGGGGTGCCAGGGGAGGGTGATGCAGAGCTTCCATGCCCGCTCCAGGTGTGTCATCTTTCCGGTACATCAATGTGCTTACCAACCCAGAAGCTCCCTGAACCCCATCATCCAGGGGTTTTTATGGAGGTTTCATTATATGTGCACGACTGATTAAATCACGGGCCACTGGTAACTGAACCCAACCTCTAGCCCCTGCCCCCACCCAGGAAGTCAAGGATGTGGGTGAAAGTTTTAGCTCTCCAATCACATGACTGTGTAGGGCCTCCCCTCCCCCAGGAGTCACCTCATTACCATACAAAAGACAGTATATTCCAAGGGTTTTAGGAGCTTTGGGTTCTAAGAGACAGTGGACAAAACCCAAATATTTACTTTCTTTATTATACCACAAAATCCCATTGTCAGTTAACAGTGTAGCTACATTTCAAACTCAGGTCTGCCTGTCGCTGAATTCCATATCCTTCTCTTACAACAAACTTCCTTCTGATGAATCAAATCTTTAAAAAATTGGAATGAAAGGCTATATTAGTGCAAGATATTTTAGGATGTGCACCAAGTAGAAATATCCTGTGTCAAAGTCACATCATCTGAAAAATGGTAATCAAGAAAATGAGGCTTGAGAAATTTGTTTTCCTTCTGAATAATCGTGCTCCGCGCTTTCATTGTCATATTTACCCTTCCTTGGCTAAAGCATGTCAAACAGGTAAGGCCTTTGTTCTCTATCAATTGTTGGTCTCTAACCGTAGGATAAGGATCCAGCTGGTATTTCACAGCAACTTTCACATTTATCATTCACCCAAAGATCCACCCACAGACACTCAATATTGGGGGTTTAAATACTGTGCCTTGCAAACACTTATTTACAAAAAAGAAACAGGTTTATCTCACACACACACACACACACACACACACACACACACACATTTAAACACTTAATGAATAATGTGGGAAAATAGATGGTTATAGACTGAGTTACTTGCATACCAAAAAATACAGAGTGCTCTGTATGGGTCTGTTCTGTTAGCTGTAAAACTGTATGGAAGATATTCTTGGGATGGGAATTAGAGCCTTTTTGTGGTACTCCATTTTCTAAGAGTTTGGTAGAATGACTAACATAGTACCCAGTTTAGCAGCAAAAATAGGTTGTAAATTTCCATTCCAAGTTTTTCAGCAACAATGTAATTTATACCATTTGTTGAGTTCCTTTGATGCCAATTACTAATAACTGCAGGCACTTTTCAAATCTTTAATTTTTGCTACCAACTCCATAAGAGAGATGCCCTATCCACATTTTACAAATAACGGAACAGACTTAAAGGTTGAAAGGCAAACCACATGGTAGCTGCATCTTTTTACTGCAGCTTGCTATTCTACACCCTCAACACTCATCTCCTTAAGAAATCTTCCCCCATCAACTCAAATATCTTTTCTTAAAAAGGAAAGGATAGAGAAAAGGGAAGGGAAGGCAAAAAAAAAAAAAAAAAAAGACGAGGGAAAGGAAAGGGGGGCGGGGAGTGGAGGGAAGGGAGGTATTAGGAAGAGAAGGGAATGGAGGGCAGGGCAGGACAGGGCAAAACAACTACTCTAAACCAGAGCATCTGGAGAAACAGCTAAATTTCTTGTCTGTTCCTCACTACAGAACAAAGGTCATATTGACATTGCATCTATACTAAAAATGGGCTTCCAAATACCTTGCTCGTTTGGTCACATTTATTGAGCACCTCTCTATAGTCACGTATTATAATAGGTAGGGAAAATATGTAAGCAATCAAGGATGAGCTATCACCCTATGGAACTCACAGTCTAGTTGGGTCAAGAGTATAAATGCATGGAATCATAGGAGACTTTCCCCAAATGCCTTAAGGACAGATATCTCTAGCTCCGGCTCTGAAGCCAGAAAGTAGAAGCGCATGAGTTGGACAGACCCATCCATAGGACAGAGTCTTCTTCTCTAACCATTCCATATTTGTAAAGAGAGCAAGAAGAACAATAAACACTAAAGGTTTTTTATTTTACATGGTGCTTGTCTGCACACAGACCATGGTAGATTCTACTTTGAGACCATCAAGAAAATTGAGAAGTTCTTCCTATGGCCTCTTAGCAAGGTAGTTGATCTTGGTCCTAAACATGTTGTCCTAACAGGATCCATACATCAAACCCCGAATCCCTTGCTGATAATGAAACATCCTAAATCCAATCCTCTGCAGATAGATACACATCAAGAGTGGATTAGTGTCTGTTTCTGTTCCCACAGTAGCAGGCACCTGGCAAAATGATACTGAGACTAAAGTCATACTTCATTATCATAAATGATTTCTAAATATTCCATTTCTTGAGGCCTCCATATCTGTATCTAAAACCAAGGTGACAGACAGGATGCAAACACCCAAATGATAAATGGCTGAACTGAAACCTTCCCATGGGTCCGGAGTAGAGCACCACAAAAAGGCTCCAGTTCCCATCCCAAGAATGTCTTCCATACAGTTTTGTAGCTGACAGAAATAGACCCACACAGAGCTGAGTCTGGCAAGGTTTATGTTGATATTTAATCCCCTAATTCTAAGAACAGTTGTGTAAACCCATAGAAGGACATTTTTGTTCAGGTCCTTTTCGGACAGACACGAGTGATTTTAGTCATTTTAGATAGTCCTTTGAAAAATACTGCTATGGTCTGAATGTTTGTGTCCCTCCAAAATTCATGTGTTGAAATCCTAACCCCCAAGGTGATGGTATCAGGATATGGGTCTCTGGGAGATGATTAGGTCATAAGGGGTAAAGCCCTCATGAATGGGATTAAGTGGCCCTAAAAAAGAGGCCCAGAGAACTCCCCTGCCTCCTGTGCCATGTGAGGATATAAGGAATAGTTGGCAGCCTGCAACCCAGAAGTGGGCCCTCACTAGAAACCGACCACACTGTCACCTTGATCTTAGACTTCAAGCCTCCAGAACTGTGAGCAATAACTTTCTGCTGTTCTTAAGCCATCTGGTCTATGGTCTTCTGTCAGCGCGGCCAGGACAGTCCAAGACAGCATCCTAGTACACATCTTGAGAAGGACCAGTAATCCCCTCTATGTCCTGGTTATCTCCTAGCACACAAAGAATGCTTAGTGATTGGGGCTCTACAGCAACATCCCCTTAGAGAAGGTGTCAGATAAAGAATGACACATGTGAACTTTGCATTCATATATTTCCATAAAAATCCATTAAAAAAAAACTCAATGGGGGCGCCTGGGTGGCTCAGGTGGTTAAGCGTCTATCTTCAGCTCACGTCACGATCCCAGGGTCCTGGGATCGAGTCCCATTTCTGTTTCCCTGCTCAGTGGGGAGTCTGCTTCTCCCTCCGCTCGTGCTCGCTCTTTCTCAAATAAATAAATCTTTAAAAAAAAACCCCAAAAAACTCAATGATCTTTTCTGTTCTGTATGGGCATCTGTAGGGCCATATAATTCCACAAAATTCAAGGAGAAATTTCTGTCTCCTAATACTCTGTGCTAAATTCCTATTGGCCCCCTCTGTACTTAAATAATCTGGAATTCATTCATCATAAGACTTAGGTGGTTGGTTCTTTGTGTACTAAAACAAACATTTACTGAACAGCTACTGTAATATAGGCCTTATGTCCAGTGTTAGGACAGACAGATGAACAGGACCCAGTTCCCACCCCACCTTTAGGTGCTCACAGTCTAAAGAGGCTGTCACACACACAGGCAACATCAGCACTGTGGGAAAGACTCAAGTACAAGGGGATGTGGTGCGTATGGTGGAGGGTGGAGGGGGTATGCCGGCAGACCAGCCTTAAGGGGTAAGAAAAGCCCTTCCAGAGGTAAATCCAGTACTGAACCTGGTCAGGGACTAGGGTGGAGTGGTAAGTGCTGAATCAATGTGATTGACTGATTCTACTTCCTATAACAAGTGACAATCAAGTAAAATATACTCTTATATTTTTAACTAGTAAAATGACTTATACAATGACTTTAATGGAGCCTTGAATTTATGACCTTGGTCATAATAACCTTGGTCAAATCTACACTTCAATTTTCTCATCTGTGAAATAGGGTTTGTGATGCCTACCTCACAGGGCTGTTTTGAGGGTCAACTAGAATGATGTACATAAATCATTTGGTACACAGTAAATGCTCATCAAATCGAAGTTTTTAATTACGATTGCCATTCGTGAATCCCTCTTCTTATCTTTGCTCCTCGTACATGGAAGTTGCCTGTTCAGCTAAAAGCTTGACTTCCAAGCTATCTTGATCTCAGTATAGTTCCATGTTCCTCAAGCTCGCTGAAGAGAGGCCAGCTAATACCTGGAACTAAACTCTACTTAATGAAGAAAAGAATACTTGTTTGTGTATGTGCTTCTGATGCATACTTTTCCATAAGATTCATGGAGAGATTTCTTCTTCCAAACACTCTGGCTCTATTCTTGTTGGCCTCAGGAAAGCAAGTATTGTTGTGGGATGCACAGACCAGACACGAAAACAGAAAGTCAATGACCTATATCAACTGCCACTAGCCATCAGGGTAAGGGAACAGATACCTCCTGTGTTCTGCCAAGTGCAGACTAATAAATTAGCCACTGAAACAGACCAAATGAAATCTGCTATCTTAGGTCTATGCAGTCAGCTACAATAAAGCTAAGTGGTTAGGGAAAGCATGGCAAGGCAGTAATCATGCCTAAAAGTAACCGGAAGAAAAACTGAGCAAGTGTCTGCCAAAATAGAGTCTGTGCTTTTTCCAAGAGGCCTAAGTCTCAGTTTGGTGGTGATTTATACAAAACCCGTTCAAGTGGGTACACAAGGTTGGCCTGGTAATCAACTTGAAAAGCCTGAAATCAATATTTGTAACTCAGGAATGGTGAACAAAGGTATGGTACATAAGATAAGTTTAATGTGCCACTTCATTAAGTACAGGAAAATAATTTTTCTAGCAGCAACTGAAATTCAGTTCCTACTTAATAAAGGCCGTGGCTGGGCAGAAGAAGGTAAGAGTTAATCCCCGATTGTGCCCACATGTGCAGTGGCAGCAGAAACTGGCAGAAAGAGCCCCGAACTAGCCTTGAATACTATTCTTGTCTCCACTCTCTAACTGTGGGCTCCCTGCCAATAACTGCTTTTGTGAAGCCACTAGGAGCTGCTGACTGGTTGCATTTCCTTGTTCATCCACAAGCTATATTTAGAGTGACAACCCCATAGGTTTGGGGGACCTGGAATGGGTCAAGGGATACTGTCCTGCTCTGATCAACAGTCAGCTTATAGGAAGCCTCTGTTGATCCAGACCAAGAGAGTAAACTCATTGTTGGAGCACAGGGAGGGGAAGATCGGAACAAGGAAGGGAAAGAGGCACTTCATAGAGCCTCAACCCTGTGCCAGGAACAGAGCTAGGTGCTCTCACTTACACGACCTCATTTAATCTTAACAATTATGCGAAGTTATTACTATGCTGGGTAACTTGGCTAAAGTAAAAAATTAAGCAGAGATTGAAACCTAGGCCTCCAAAGTCTCAGCCAGGTCTTTCCAGGACTAGGGTTCACTCACGTTGCATAGAGTGCCCTCTGGTGGTCAGGGGGGACATCTAGCCTGAAGGCCTTCTCTAGACCCTATCCCCTAGAGACCCTGAAGTGCCCTCTCCCACCTTCCTGGTTAAACAGGCCAGGAGACTGCCTGGTGTGAAAGGGACATTGAGGCAGCTGGGGATTCCTGGGCTTGCCTCAGGGTTCTAAGTACTTTAGTGCGCTTGACAAAAATTCCTATACTTTAGGAATATGAATCCTTTCAACAGGGTATCTGTTTAGATAAATATAAATCTTTCTTCATATTCTTTTCTGTAAAACAGAATTAGTGGGTAACATCCACCTTATAGTAATAAAACAGGCTGGTGGACAGTGTTTCAGAGAAAGAACTATACACTCTTTGAAAAGGAAGAGAAACATAGAGCCTTGCAGTTTCCAAAGATATCAACCCACAGAACTCTAGTTCTCACAGAACTGGATATACAAATTTATCCCCCTTTTACAGAAGCTGAAGAGGTTCAGTGAATTGCTATAGATAAAATGGTTAATAGGAATCATGCTCTGACTAGTTTTCTGACCTCAAAAGGCATGTCTTTCTCATTAGAATACCACTCTCTAATTATGTTAAATAAAAAAACTCCTACCACCTACACAAGAAGGGGGCTGGTGATATAAAATCATATCCTAAGATTTGGTCATCTAAGGTAAAATGGAGGAAAAAGAAATCATTTTACCCCAATGGAAGGAGAGGCAGGAAGGGAAGTGGTAATACACAGGAAAGGCTTTCTGTGACCTAAGTAGCAACTGAAATGAGTTTTGTGTGAAAGACATCAAGAGTTCAAATCAGAAATCAGGCAGAGGAACAAAAAAGGCAGGTTAGGGGAAATCAGATACCTGCCCAACTACAAAAGTTGTAATGGGAGCAAATAGTGGAAGACAGTGCTGGAAAGGTTGATTGGATGGCTAAGCCAGTGTAAAAGCATTAGGCCTTTATTCTGCCAATGACGATTCTGAGCAAGGGATGAAATGATCTGACCTGTCCAAGTCTGGGATTATTATGAAGGGCTGGTTGAAACGAGGAGACATCAGTAAATATTTAGGAAAGCATCTGCCTCAATACAAGGTTAAGACAAAAGGGAGCCATGGCAGAAGTGCACACTAGGAACGTCAGAGACAGGACATATGTAGAAAATCCGTAGAAACCTGTGACTGAGCCTGAGGGCTAGGTGGGGGGTTGAAATCAAGAGCTATCAGGAGGGGCTGAAGGCTGCTGATGTAAAGGATAATGGTAAAACTAAGGAAGACAAAGAAAACAGGAAGAGAAACTAGTGTGGAAGGGAATATGGTAAGTGTTGCACGTGCTGAGTGTTGCGAGTTGGATGGATTATTCAGACAGATGTGAGGTAGATCTGGAACAGCGGAAGAAAGTCAAAGCTGGAGACACAGGAGTCAAAGCACAGGGTAGAGAGAAGTGGATAGAACAGCCAATGGAGAGAGACAGGTAAGAGTCAAATGCAGAAACCCAACAGACCCCTGAAGAAAACATGTTGAAAGAGATAATGGAATAATTCTAAGAGGAACAGGAGAAGAGTAGGAAGAATTCAATGCCACAGGATAAAGGGAATGGGAAGTAATCAAGAGGCAGCTCATGGTGAATTGTATCAGTTCCCACAGACATAAAGGAGGCTGCGGGTTAGGACTGAACTTACCAGCTAAGTTCCTGGTGGTCTTGGAGAGCAATTTTCATAGAGCTGTGTGGGCTTACACCAGACTGAAAGAGGTTGCAGAGAGAGAGCAAGCAGACAGTGGAGGCAGGGAACGTGTAGGCTACGATTTTTGGAAAGCAGACAGCCTGAGGCTCATTGCCAACCATCTGGTTCGAAACTACCTTTCCAACTTTATCTACCATTTTGCTCCAAGAAATAATTTTCTCCATATAGCCTTGTCAGTTGTCCATCGCCTGACCACCCCGGACTCATTTACACATCCTGCTTTCTTGTCCCCTTCACATCTCTGACCTGCCTGCCCATGTGAGTCTTCTGCACTTTTCAAGACTCATGCCTAATGCCTCCACGGATTGTCCTCCATCTATTTTACCTTTACTGATTTCTCAGGTCTCTAAAGGAACTAGAATAACCTGGAATATGAATATTGCATTTCATGGAAAAGAAGCTTATATTGCTATTTAAATAATTTGCATCCGAAGCAAGGGAAACTTACATGTCCTTACAGAACAGAAATTAAAACTGTCAACCTTTACAGTATAAAATTCAGGCTCTGACAATGAAGCTGAGCAAGGGATGAAGGAGGCTTGAAGGAGAGAATGAAAGAAAGGGGATTCCATTAAAAGTTGACAGAACAGGGAAAAAAAGTTGACGGAACAGAAAAATACAGATTTAATTAATTATAAAAGTAATCAGTAGAAAAAATAAAAACAGTACAATTATAAATTTAGATAGGAGAAAGTAGGGAGGTGAGCTAAATCTTAATGCCATAGGGAGCAATAAATAATATATAATGTTTATTAATAAAAATAAGTAGTGAACACATATTTTTTAGTGCTGAGATCATAACTACCAGAAGAGCTAAAAATAAAAGCAATTAAAAGAAGTTGACTCTGGGTAATAAGACTGTAGAAGAAGGGCCCGGCAGGTCAGGGGACTACACTTTAAAATTATAGTCTGTTCTGTTATCATCATGTTTGTCTTGCTTTATACCATGCACATGTAGTACTTTGATAATAAAATATAAAATAATTTTGTATATTTGTTATATTCTAATGTGTCCTGCGTTTCCCCTAGATTATAAATTCTGCCAAAGAAGAGACTCATATTCTTTACAATGCTACTGTGACACCTGGTAAAACAGAAGGCCACTCTGATGAGCCCCACGCCACAGGTATTTCCAGGTATCTGGTACTGCCTTCTGTGAGTCCGACTGCCATGGTCAGGCAGAACCGCCTGGTCCAAATGGCCATCTAGCCCCAAAGTCAGAAAAGTATTTCCACTTGGGGATTTTTATTTGCCATTCATGGTAGTTAGCTTATACATAGCTAATATACAGCAAAATTCAATTTCCGTACAGTAAGATTCTGGTACTGACTTCCAACTCCTTCTTAGTAAGAAGAGGTTGAACCCTTAGGCTAATGTATCTAAAAATAGCATCTGCCTGGTCCAGTTCAGATGGCTGTTGGTTTTTTGCACTTCCGATCTGCTCTCATCCCACCACAGAGCCCACTAGGATGTTGTTTCATTGTATCAGAGCTCAGATTTCTAATTGCAAAACTATTTCTCTGTCTCCGTTTGTAAGGAACTGAAGTTCCCGTTTTAAATCAACAACACAAGTCATTTATACCACTAAGGAGACTTTGCTTTCCATCAAACCCATTTGCAAAGTGCCATTCTGTCTCATCCACCTGTCTAGGCATTCTCTACTCAGCTACCCTGTGTTGTTTGTGCCACAGAGGTTGCTAGCAGGGAGATCTTCACTTGCGAGGTCGTTGGTAGGAACTAAAGCTTCCTGGATGTATCAGAACTTGAAGATGGCCTCCCACTGGGCTAAAGTGTAGCATACTTATGTTTCCTTTTTCATGCTCTCAACTCCGCACCCACCTGCACTCCTGGACCTTTCCTGTTTGGCTAATTTGTGCCTGGTGCCATGCAAGTTTCATGCATAGCAGACATTCACATATGGGTTCCATGTATATTGACAGCAACAAAGTACCAAGATATAGGAAACTATCAGCCCACTCCCCCTACCCGTATTAGTAAATTGTTCTAGACCAACTTCGATTCTGTTTCCTGGAAACAAGACAGAATTTCCAAGGTTGAAATGGATGTTTTAAAGAAAACAGAAAGAAAAGCAACCCTACCCTCGAGCAACAAAAAGGAATTTCAAGATACATTTCATCTAAAGTATACACCATTTGTTATACAGTGCAAGGTCAATGGTTGCTTATCTTGTGCATTATTATTTTTCTTTGTTCCATTTTGATAATCTGGGGTCTGCATGTCAAGTCCTAAAACCTGTGGCAAAGACAAGTAAGCTCCCAGCCAAGGTAAGGCTTTAAGATGTGAGTGGCAGCCAGCGAGGCAGGAGGAAGATGGCAAAACAAGGCAATGGAGCGCTGCTATTTGCACAAGCAGCCGCGGAAGGAGAGCGGGAGCTACGGATGTGGACATCTGGCCTTTCATCCAGAAAGAGTCTCACCCAGGATGGAAAATAGATCACTTCAGTCTAGCAGGAAGGTTTACGACAGGTGTGCTGACGGAAGGAGGAGGTCTGGCATTCAGTTGCATAGGTAGCTGCACACCAGAAAAACACAGCCTCTGAGAAAGGGGAGCCAAACAGTCGGGTCTACAAATAACTTTCTGGCCACAGAGCTGAGGAATGGGATTGCAGATGTCAGCAGAGGACTACACATTAAGAGCTGGCTTCAGTCACTGAGCTCCTACAGTGTGGTCAAGGGCACAGATCTAACACACATAATTTATATGTCTCAATTTAGCACAGTTTACTTTTCTGTCCCCAAGTGAATGATATCATCGATAAAAACAATAGCTTTAATATTAAAAAAATTGACACTCTGCAAATTACTGCACACCAGGCTCGGTGCTAGAAACTTGCTTTCACTATCTCTTTGAATTCTCAGAGCAATACTGAAAGTTAAGTTCATCCCATTCCCATTTTACAGACAAACTAAGCTTTAAGTAAACTATGGAACTGTCCTGCACGTTCCCCACTCCCCAAAAGGAAAAACTCAAACCTTAATCCTTCAGATTGCAAAGCCAATGCTCTTTTAATCAAAAGAAAGGTAGACGATAGAGTAAAATAAATTTCAATCTGCCTCCTGACTCTACTGCTTACCAGCCATCTGATCTTGGGCTAATCCATTTCTGTAGTCACACTACCCTATTGTGCAAAATGGGACTATGAGCCCACTTCTTGAGAAAGGGGTGGGTGGGGGGGGCACTCACTGAGATTAAACGAAGATCATTTATCTTTTTTTTTTAATAAATATATTTTTAAAAGATTTTATTTATTTATTTGACAGAGAGAGAGAGCGCACAAGCAGGGTGAGGGGCAGGCAGAGGAAGAGGAAGAAGCAGGCTCCCCACTGAGCAGGGAGCCTGATGTGGGCTTCAATCCCAGGACCTTGAGCCAAAGGCAGACGATTAACTGACTGAGCCATCCAGGTGTCCTATCTTTTTTTTTTTTTTTTTTAAGATTTTATTTATTTGTCAGACAGAGAGAGCGCGCACACACACAGGCAGGGGGGGTGGGGGAAGGGGCAGAGTAAGAAGCAGGCTGCCGGCTGAGCAAGGAGCCTGATGTGGGACTTGATCCTAGGACCCTGGGATCATGACCCGGGCCAAAGGCAGACGCTTAACCGACTTAGCTACTCAGGCGTCCCTGAAGATCATTTATCTTAAACAATTCGCAAATTAACTGGTTCACAGTACTCAATGAAACACTAGATGAATGTTTTTTTCTTTCCTTTTCTTAAGCAATCACAAGAAGCATGAATTATATTTTAGCATTTTAGTATGATTTTCAATGGTTTCATTGGTAATATTTCAGTGGAAATAGACACTAGGTATATGAAACTAGGTGGTTAACGTATCAAAACAGAAGGGGAGTAGATTCTAGAGAACTTAGCTACCAATGAGATGCCTCAAACACAGAGAGCCAAGACTAATCAGTGGGATGTCTTGAAAGAGGAAAAATGCAAAGCCACAAGGAATCGGTCAAGGGGAAAATAAGGAACAAAGGAACAAGTGCTTGGCACATTTTTGAAGAAAATTAGGAATTCAAATCCATCTGCTCAATTTCTGACAAAGTTAAAAAAATTCAGCAGAAGGCTAGGTCCGCTTTAATAGCTGGATAAGAATTAAATACAAACTGGGAATACCATTTGGCATCCTAATGCAGGCTAGGGTGACACCAAGAGAGCCAACGTGTGCCCAGAAATGAGGGTAACCTGAGACAAACCCCAGGGAAACGCTGGAGTAGGAGGGACAAAGTTACACGGATGGGATCTGCCATTGCCTTTTGAATACTGGACCCTGCTTTTCTAACATGTCGAATGAGGACTGGACTCAACCACATTCTGCCCTTTGATTTCCATATGCCTGCTCACATGTCTGCTTCTTTTAACTGCCAAGAACATAAGCCATCAATTGCCAGGGAGAAAAGTCAAAAGAAGGATCTTTTTTCTCCTGCATCTTCCAGCTTGGAGTATGCAGAAAGGAACTGATTGCTACAATTCACTTTTATTTTTGTCTGATAGAGGAGAATAATGGTTCTTTGCCCAATTCCTCCCAATCCTTTCCAACTAGGAAAGAAAGAGAGGTATACCAGTTCTGACATCTTAGTAAAGTAAAAAATGCTCCCCCACTCATTTCTCTAGGTCTTGATGATTTACAGGATTTTAAAAAACTACTAACTAACCATTTTTTAGAGCAGTGTTAGGTTTATGGAAAAACTGAGCAGAAAGTACAGAAAATTCTCCTATACCTCCTCTGCCCCTCCCAGCTTTCCCTATTATTAATATCTTGCATTAGTGCAATACATTTGTTACAATGATGAGCCAAGAGACATATTAAATGAAGTCCACAGTGTACATTGGAGTTCACTCTGTGCTCTACAGTTCTATGGGTTTTGACAAATAAGGATCATCACACAGCACCACTGCAGTGTTAATACAGATAATTTAACTGCCCTCAAAATCCTGTGCCCCAAATAGTCAACCCTTCTTCCTTCCCCCCAAACCCTGATTTTTTTTTTTTTTTTTTTTTACAGTCTTTATAGATGTGCCTTATCCATGGCATCCTATAGTTGGAATTCCGCAGCCGAAGTAGGCTGGCTCTTTTCACTTAGCAACATGCATTCAGTTTCCTCCTTCCTGGCTAGTGGTGGGTTTTTAGCACTCTTCACATGCACGATAGAGCGAAGTCAAATACACGTAAGTGTTGAAAGGTAGGCAAAGTTAGCTCTGACAATGAGGCTAGAAGAAGTCTAAGCCACAGAGACCTCTCAAGATGCTGCACATGATCCCGCAGTTGCTATTTCAAAGGGTAATGATATCCCACCAAAAAACAAAAACAAAACCTAAACACTTTCCTCATATCTGCCCTAAATTGACAGAATCCACTTGGATTTCCATGAGAAAACAAAAGAGAACTGTTCTTTTTCTCATCCAACAAACATTTACTGAGCACTAACTGTGTTCCAGACTTTGTACCCAGAGGCACTAGGGGTTTAAAAATGAGTAAGACTCTTTGGCTCAGGTCATAATCCCAGGGTCCTGGGATCGAACCCCCATGTCAGGCTCCCTGCTCAGCGGGGAGCCTGCTTCTCCCTCTCCCCTTGCCTGTGCTCTGTCAAATAAATAAATAAAATCTTAAAAAAAAAAAAATGAGTAAGAACAAGTCCTTACCCTCAAATATCTAAATATCTTTGTTCCACCCAATATGTTTTTGCATTCTTCCAACATAATAAGTGTTTTTGCTTGCCCATCCCCTTCCAGAAAAGCTACAATCATTCCTGTTTGCCCCATGTATCATCAAAATCACATGCCAAGCATTCAAGGTTCTACCGTATTAGCCTAATCATCTTCCATTATTTCCCAAATAATGCTACAATTGTCACACACTCATGTGTGTGTGACAATTTTTTTATTTTGATTCTTTTTAATTGTTTTTTTAAGTAGGCTCCACACCCAGCATGGAGCCCAATGCAGGGCTTGAACTCATGACACTGAGATCAAGACCTGAGTTGAAATCAAGGGTCAGATACTTAACCGAGTGAGCCACCCAGGTGCCCCAAGGACTTTTTTTTTTTTAAAGGAGGTCTAATTACCCAAGATGATGCTACAGCCATCCATCTGCTAAGACATGCATGTTCCTACATGGTGTCTCCCATCATCTTTCTTGTTCCAGCTGTGAAGCTTCTCCAGCTCCAAGCTCTTGGGTCACATGTGCACCGCTGGCAGGCTACTCAGGCAACCATTCTGCTGCTCTGCATTCCAGACCGTGAAGGGGTGGGAACACTCTGAGGCCGCCTATATCTGCCGAGGCACCTCCTGCAGCTATTCTAACCTACTACCCCAAACCATGTTGGCCGTAGCTTCACTCTAAGATCTCCTACCTCCTGGCCTTGATTTCCTGGAAAGCAGGATACCCACAAAGCAAAATCTCGGAGACTGTTTGGTGGTATATCTGTGTCTCAAGATTGAAAATTCAACTATGAAGCCCTAAATTGGAACACTGCTTATTCTATCATTCTGCATATAGGCTGTGGCAAACTTACCCTTAGGAGAGGGAACATGAAAACTTCACTACTACCTGAAAGGGAACAAGGTAAATTCAGCAGAAAGTATGAAGCACAGTTATAATATTTCAAAATATAATTGCACTAAACAAATAGAAAATTGTTTGTTTCTGCTTTGGTAAATGAAGGAGAAGCTTTGCCACATCATGGTCAGTTTGGATATCTCCAGTCACCCTTCAATGATACTATTTAGTTTCTTCTGGAGCTACAGATGTGCATTACTTGGTTGGGGAGGAGTGGGTGGATATATTTAGAAACATTCAAAATTAAAATCACTTTCTACTTACCTTCTGCAAACACATCTTAATGATAGAGTTCCCTTCAATTCCATTAAAGCACAGTTTTAATGAAATCTGTTATCTCAGCTTCTTTTAAGGAGATATGTTCCCAGTAATTCTATTTTAAGGAGGGCTATCTTTTCTTTCTCGTGCTACTGAGAACACACACACACACACACACACAATTTGCCATGATCTCTCCAAAAAGAAATGAAGGAATAGTAAAAGAAAGGAAGTTGGATGGATAAGGAAGGACACCCAAGGGAAGCTACTAGCTCTTTTCAAGTCCTCAGGAAAACAGCATAAACAAACACACCTTTCTTGTGGTATAATCTTTAAATAACCTTAAACATTCCCAAATCACTTCTAGGAACAACTCCTTGGACTTGGGGCCAGGGTCCCATCGTCTTATGGACTCCCCTACCCAAGGAGCACTGAGGTCACACCTCTAGAGTCTTTCTTGCCATAGTCTCAGCTCAAGAGACTGAGACTGACTGATACAAAGTGCTGCCTACCTTCTGAAAAACACATTGACAGGAAACCACAATGGCCTATTAACAGACCAACAATGTGCATCATCTCCATTTCTTCATGTGCAAGTCCATGACCTTCTTGTTCACTAAGGGACACTGTCCTAAAGATCTGTCAGCCTGTGATGGAACCTCCCTGAGGTGGCAAGAGAAGCCTAAAGGGACGTGGAGATCAGAGTTGCAGGACCCAACACACAGCTTACTGATGGCGATAGAAGCGTCTGGGTTCTATCACTGCATATAATCAGTTCATGCAATTTGTCCAGGTCCCAGCTTCCCTTTGGACCTTGAGATCTGCTAAAAGTTTGTGAGAAATAGATAGCAGTAGCACATTTTCCCTTACAGCTTGGCTTAGAAATTCCCAGGAGATGTTACTTGGTATTAGTGGTGGTATTAACAGTAGTAAAAAGAACACCTTTTACTGTTTTATAAAATGAGCACACGAGATTCTTATCAGATCTGAGACATATCTATTTACAATAATCTTCTACAAAGAAGCAAAAGCTCAAAAAGAGGGTGACTTGTCTGAAATCACCCACCATCAGTAAAGGGCAGAGTCAGAATTCAAGCCCAGACACTGGGACTCTAATACCCCAGGGGTTCCCTTGATTCACCTACAATATGGATTTCCTACAATATGGAGAACCAGAAGATAAAAAAACCATTACCTCACAGTCTCTGACTGAATATACACTCTGTTAAAAAAAAAAAAAGAGTATGGCTGTTGCTTCATTAATACTCTGCTTGTAAAAATGCCACTCAGTAATGACACGACACCATCTAGCATTCGATTCTCGGTATCAGAAAACTCGGGCACAGAAGTTATCATTAGACCCAAAACACCCTCACATGCGTTATCATTTTTTCCATTCATACTCAGCTAGATTCAGATTTATTTAACAAACATCTATCCAGCACCACCAATGGGCAAAGCCTAGTAGTAAGTGCCAGCACATATACATTCTTCCTTAATCATACTGGCCGATAAGGTAGGCTGCATTATTGCCATCCGCCCAAAGAGGCAACAGAGGAAAAATAACACATTTATTCAGCCAATATTTACTATCTAGTCTGTACCTGGAGCCATGCGAGGTACTGGAGATGCAGCAATCAAACAAGGGATCACGACTCTGCTTAACTGGGGTGCAAGTCAAGAGAGAGGCGAAATAAGGATGTCAGCTCATGCTACGTGCCCACCCAACATAGGGATAAACACTGAGGTGGTGGTGAGGGTGACGCCATTTTATAGGAAAGGGCTCCCTTGTTATGATACCTAAGCAGAAACATGAAGGGAGTAAAGAAGTGGATCTCTAGAGGAAGCGCATTCCAGTCTGAGATGCATTTACTGGAAACCTCTAACTCTGTGCCAGTAGTGAACTGAGTACTGCAGAGGTAAGGATTACTATGGAAGGACCTGCCAGGAGCTTTCAGTCCATTTGTATTTGTATATAACTTGTATATAATAAGTTATTATAGTACAGTATATACATTACTATTACATATAGTAGGATAGACACATGGTCAGGGCATTATGAGCAGGGTCAGAAATAGGGTGAGGCAAGTGAAGAACTTCCTTTTAAATGAAGACAGCTTCAGTATAACTGACTTTTCCTTTTGCCTGGTTCCAGTACTGCTCTGCATGGCACCGATTATGAGCATTTGTTTCTTACTCAGTTATTTGATGGTCCTGGAATTGATAATATCTGAGTTGAGTCTTTTTTTTTTTTAATTAAAAAAAAAAGATTTTATTTACTTATTTGAGAGAGAGAGAGAGAACAGCATGAGAGGGGACAGGGTCAGAGGGAGAAGTAGGCTCCCCGCTGAGCTGGAGCCCGATGTGGGGCTCGATCCCAGGACTCCGGGATCATGACCAGAGCCAAAGGCAGTGGTTTAACCAACTGAGCCACCCAGGTGCCCCGTTTATCTGAGTTGAGTCTTAAAGAATAGTTGGAGATAGCCAAGTTCAGTGCTTTGCCAGAGGCATAGAGCCAGGAAGTGCAGAACAAGGATTTAAATACACATTTCTACATTCCAGACTGTGGTTACCTACCTGATCAGAATTTCCTAAAGTGTGTTTGCAGAGTAGTAAATCCACAGGATATTAATAGGTTTAATTTGGAAAAAAAGGCTTTAGCAATCAGATAACTTTTGTGAACATTCAGCATATAAAAATTTTAATAGGTTTCTTTATTGCAGGACTTGTCAGAGCCTTTGTGACTCTCTAAAATAGAAATACGGTATTCAGAATTTCCAAAAAAGTTTTTTTTTTTTTAAACCAGAAATTTAGCCTTCTCCCTTAAGCCAATATAATTAAAGCAAACAATAAGTAACACCGAGACTAGTATTTCTTCCTTCCCGAAGACAACAGAGGGGCAAAATCTGCAACTGAAGACCAATACAGATGTCACTTACTGTACATGTCTTATACGCCAGCACTTTACACACACACATATATATATGTGTGTATGTATGGGATTTCATCTTCATAACCACCCCGGAAAATTGTTATTTCTATTTTGCAGTAGAGGGAAACTGAAGGGCTTAAAGAATCTTAATAATTAGCCCAAAGTCATGCAGCTTGTGAGTGGCAGACTCCAGACTTACACTCAGACTTTGACTCCAGAGCCTGTGCTCTTTCTTGGCCCCTAAACCACAGTGGCGTGCTGAAGTCTAGGCAGTGTGCAGAGGCCGCACCAAAGCTGACTGAGAGTGTCTCTGGTGGACTTGGGGATTTGAATAATAAATCAGAACAGTATTAATTCCAAGTGATTTGGGAAATAAGCCTGTAGAACAAAATGAACTATGAATATGCTTAACTCTGGGTTTGGTTTGGTTGGTTGTTTTCTGAACCTACTGTGTATCCAACTATCCTTGCAGATTTTAAGTAATTATGAAAAAATCTATCATTTCCTCGGGTTTATTTTCATAGGCCATACTATCTTACTTTTTTTTTTTTTCTTCACTCAACAGAGACTGAGTGTAAGAATCCTCTGTACATTGAGTCCAAGAGGATCAGGATTCAGGGCTAGACCAGCCTCACCAAACAAACATGCAGCCAGGTCACAGTCAGCCTCTCTCCAGCATGGCAGCAGGGCTGGTACCCAGCCTCAAACACTTGACCCAGTCAAATTTCTTCCATGCTCACAGGGGCTGACCTGTTCGCTTGAACTCCATGAGCAACACGCATAAAAATGCAAGATGAATATGGAAGGGAGACCCAGGTGGCAGATTCCATGTGTTATTTTTAGTAGACCGCCAAAATCTCTTCACCCTCATAAATAGAACGTATCTGGACTCAGCCTTATTCCTTTGGAGAAGCTGATTAAATAAGAAAGGAGTTTTGCCACTAATAGGCAATGCCCAGAGAAAATGAGGCTCTTGTGGCTCATCTCAAAAGGAAAAGCTATAAGAAAGCACTGAATTTGCAAAGAACTGAACCTCATAAATTGTGCACAAAAAGGTTTTGAAGATTCAGATAAAAAGCTCAGTTGCAGCATGACCATCTGTTATTTCCCCCTAAAAGAAGAAAGCTAGTAGTTTATAAAAGCAATAAACCAGTTCCAGAGCTCAAAGGCAATAGCAAGGACTTCCAGTTACAAACCAGGGAATGCGCAGACTGATGTCCAGCTGAGTATGCTTCCCTTACCCCTCACCTCCTCTCCAGACAGAAATATTCTTCTAGTAACTGGTATCTGATCCACTCTTTTTTTCCTCCCTCAAAAAGATGATGATTGGACATCAAACCTGCCTTCCCTCTTTTCTTCTGTCAATGTTCACAGCTTAATTCTTTTTATCTGACAATCTTTTCCATACACATTTATCATCTTTGACCCCTTCCTTATCACTGTGCCCCAGCCCCTTCCAATGCGTATCTAGTTTTCTTAGAAGATTCTCTCCTCTTCTGTTTCAGTGGTGAGCCAAGAATGGAGCCGAACCCTGACTGGTCAGTATGAAAAGGTAACGATATGCTTGGATCAAAAAGCAGCAAGTGAAACCGTGAACCAGAGGCGTCCCAACTCCCGAAGATGAAATGCAAGTCCTCCTTAGCGTCTCCCCCGCGCCTCCACTCAGCTCCTTCACGTAGCATTATGGTTAAGAGTTTGGCCAAAGACTCGTGCTGCTTGGACCATCATCTTGGCTGTAAGCTCACCGGATGGCTGGGTGAGGCCTCTGACCTCCAGAGCCCTCAATTTCCTCAGTGGTAAACTGTACATAATAATGGGCCTTCCTCGCCCGGTTGCCGGGATTAAATGAAAGGATTCATTTAAAGTGCATAATGCAATGCTTGACATATTTTTGAGTCCCAATTAATGTTATTTGTCATTATTAGCAGAAGCAGCACCTACATTTTTCTCTAATTAAACTGTTCTTATTTGACCTTACCATCCTGTGGTGGTAATTACTGAGATCACAACTGTATTTTTCCTTTTGTATTATTACAAATATACACTGGGATTGCTTAAATAACGATAGGGGCCTACGCTTGGCCAATGATCACATGAAAGGAGGTGAAACAAGTAGGAGAGCCACACTCCCTGGTGAGTCCCTGGTTCAGGGACTGACCATTAGCTTCATGGGCTCTTTCAAAGATCTCATTTTTATCAGCTTGCCCAGAATGGATCCATAGCTAAGGGGTATAACTGAATTAATCAAACAAACTCAGGAAACATTTCTAGAACTGCAACACCTACGTTTTAATTGACAAATATAAGTGGCTAGAACACTTATGCAGCACCACAGAAGCCTCTCCCTACAGGCAGATCTATGTGAGAAGCCAAATTTTAAACAAAACTTTGAATATGCAAAAAGATCTTTAAACCCCCTCCCTACCCTGCCCCCCCCAAAACCCCCAAGAGAATTAGCTGATGTTAACTGGATCACCTAAACTAACCTCATGCATCTCTCTTCCAAAGGGGCCGGCCTCTTCGGTAGCCATTAGCTAAGCTCCTCCACCAGGCACAGAGCCACCTTGGACTCCGCCCAATGGCTGCTGGAGGTGCTCCTTTCTTAGTTCTTCCAGGACTAAGATCCTTCAGTCTAATGTCTTTCTTTTTGGTTAACATCTTATAGGCCTGGGCTCTCTATGGCTTTTTAAAGATAACTGTGTATCTCTGCTCTGATCAGTTTTATACTAACCTTGCAGTTGTACTCACTGAGGGACATTTTCTTTCTCTCATATATAAGCTTTTAGGATAAGCCTCAATGTACTGACAACATTCAGTAATTCCATTATATTAATATGAAAAATAGGCATGTGAGAAGAGGGGTGCCGTTGAAGATCCAATAACGTATCACATTATTTTAAAGGAAAACTAATTCCCAAGTTCCAAGTAAGTGACTTGACAAATTTATTTAGCACTTGCCCTCACCTCTTGCCTCCATTCACAATATAGCATCATGCTAATTTCACCTTTAAGGAAAAGGACTTCTATTCCAACATGCTTCTTTTTAATGATAAAATAGCTTGTTGCAACTGTTTTGGCGTCAGTGTGGCTCCGAAAGGGGTACTTGTGCTCCCCATATTTGCACTGAGGAGTCATTAATAACAGGAGACAATCTTTATCTTAAAGGGGCAAGTGGAAAAAATTAAGCTTAAAAATGGTAAATCCAGAATGTAGGCAGTATAGCACAGGATTGAGCCGTGCTGAGAAACTTCGTGACTGAGACAGACAGACTCCTCGGCCATGTCCTGTAATAGATATACAAGCAATATATCTTCTTGTCTCAGTTGCTTTAACTGTGCAATGGGAAGACTGCCTATCTTAATAGATTATAATGAGGATTAAATGAGTTCGTATTAATAAAGCGTACAGAACAGGGCCTGGCACATACTAATCGTTCAATAACTCTAAGCTCATTATTATCTCCACCATTAAAATATGCCTGAAAAACCAGGAGGGAATATATCCAAATTGTATTAGTATCTGCTGCTGGAAAGCGAGACAAGGATACCTGCTTTCTTCCTTTTTATAATGTCCTGTGTTTTCTCCAAATTTTGTGTAATGACCATAGACTAGATGATCAGAACAAGAATAAGCTTTCAAAATGAAAAGAAAAAAAAAAAACAAAACAACAAGAAACATGATTGTCTTAGTTGGTGACTCAGCCTGAAATAATGTTTGTTCAAAAGTCCCTTTAATAATACCATTTGAACTTTATAACTATTATGCTTCCAGTGCTGCCATGACAAATTGCCAAATACTTAGTGGCTTAAAACGCTATAAATTTGTTATCTTCTGGCTCCACAGGTCTGAAGTCTGACACAGACTTCACTGTGCTAAATTCAAGGTGTGGACGGGGCCGCATTCCTTTCGGGAGATTGGACACCACTGATCGAGACTTTCACTGTCCGATGTGATAGCCATTAGCCATGTGTGGCTCTCTAAATTTAAACTAATCAAAATGGAGTAAGATGACAAATCCAATTCCTCCACCACCCTAGCCACATTTCAAGTGTTCAACAGGCGCGTGTGGCTGGTGGCTTCTTTATCAGAAGGCAAAGGCAGAAAACACTCCCATTGCCGCACAAAGCTCTATTGGACAGAACAGACCTGGAGGCGAGACTTGCCCTGGCCTCCTGCCTGGTGTCCTCCTTGAGACCTGGTGGCCAGCACTGTCTTTCCAAACACAGACTGGCTCACATCCATTCCCTGCTTTACCTGCTTTAAAATTTTCTTTGGTTTCTATCGCCTGTAACAGATTTTTTTTTCAACATTTGAAAGCTGTAAAACATTAATTCAAACTAAATCTTACCTATAAATCAGAAAATGTAGCTGTCCCAGTTGAGCATGGAGACCTCCACCCCCCACGTGCCCCATCCCAGGCCTGTGATACTCTGAGGATGCCAGACTACAAAGATAAAACACCTCAGCATGGTGTCAAAAAACCCTTCATCTAGCCCCAGCCTGTCAGCTCCTCTCCAGAGGGCCTCCTGCAAGCCGCTCACTTTTACTCCTTTTTAAGTCCCTCCACGAATTCCCCTTTACTGCAGTGTCCTTCCCTCTGTTCTATCAACAAGACTCCTCTTCAACCTTCAACCTCCAATTCTGTCATCATCCCTGAAGAAACCTCCTGATGGAAAGGCATCCTCGGTGTCCCCTATGCCCTTATAAGAGGACAGGTGCTCTTGACCCGAGAGCAAACTCCCGGCTTTAGAGGATGTTTCTGTGAACCCCAAAACTGTATGCGTAATTTTGTGTGTATGAGCATTTGGAGGGCAGATGCTCCCTGGGTTTCCTACAATTATCAATTGGTCCATGACCCTAAAAGTTTAAGAACATTGCCAGAGAATATCAGGATTCAAACAGGACTCCTTTCAGTACTGTATGATCCCTCTTCTAATCTTGGTTTCCAAATACACTGTATTTTTAATTTCCTTGCACAGATATATGATATTTATTTTGTCAGTTCTACCATCTTCTCTACGGGTTAGAAGTCCCTGTCCACTCTGTTTCACTCCTTCATCACCTAGAACGCCAGGCCCTCCTACACACACTCTCTGAAAGAAAAGAAGGTGAGGCAGGGCACATCCCAGAGCTCGGAAAATGGCTCTACCCTTATCAGTTCACACTGTGCACATTCTGGAAGGAATTCTTACTAGCATCCACAGAGCTCCTACATGGGCTAGGCGCAGTACTAAGTAGTTTACATACAGTACCCTAATGAAGTCTCATACCCTTTGAGAAGCAAGTATTATCTCAATCTTTACAGATGAGAAAAGAGGTTTCCGACACACAGCTAGTAAATGGTACACTGGGATCGAAGCCCAGGGCCATGGGTAAATGGGTATTGAGATCACTGCATTCTCAGTGTTCCTAGTTCTACCTGAACGATTCCTGCAAAGGATCTCACCTAAAGTTAGGTTTGTGATTATCTAATCTGGAGGTCTGACAGAAAAACTATGAAGATTTCAGCAGTTATGAGAAGCATTCCCTTTAAAAATGGGAGGCCAAAGCCAGCATTAGCTAATGATTATATTTTTGATCAAAATACATCATGATTCCACAGATAACTGTGTCACTCACTGGCTGTATAATGTTGGGGACGTTCCTTAAGTTCTCTGGCCACAGTTTCCTGATCTGTAAAACGGGGATCGGAGAAATACCTGGGTTCTTGGAGAAAAAGTTAAATAACAGAGGCAACATATTTAGCGTGGTTCTAAGCATTTAGTAAGGACTAAATAAGTATTAGTAATTACGGTTATTACTGCTGCTGGAAAACAGGTGGGATTCAGTGTTCTGACTGATTAGTCTCCTTAAATGAGCCAAGAGAGCTGAGCTGAAGGTAGTGAGACCACCAAACTCCTGTGCTTCTATACAAGAAGGAGATGAGTCAGAAGAGAAAGACCCTTGCTTTATATGTACGAGCTTTGTGGAAGAGTGACCAATGACAAGCTTGTTTTTCTCTGACAACCAGGAGTTTGTGGGCAGGCTGCAGATGGGATCATAAAGCGTGTGAGTCCCCAAACAGATCAGAGTTGCTACAGCTGGCTTTACACCCATTGGAATGGATCCCAGATCCCGCTCCGCTCGTCCAGCTCTCCCCAGCACCGGACACACAGGAACCCAAGCAACTGAACTCTGGTCCATGGGGAAACACCAACACTGTGTCTCATGTCACCACATCCATCCCAGGAAATCTTCCTTCCTGGGGCTGGGGCTGGGACAGGACAACGGCTGAGTGACAAATGAATCTCCACTCTTTCTCTTGGGAACATGAAACCAACAAACAGTCTCACATTCCGGTTTTAGGTGTGTGGCATTAAAGAAAGTTTAATGCAGAAGCGCCACACAGGCTAATAGGAACCAAAGCGTGTGGCTTTAACTTGTAAAACCAGGCCATAAAAGACATTTTACAACAACCCCTGAGTTAAAACGAGGCTGTCCTGAAACTTCCAGCGAAGAATTTTCCATACTTACATTCATGCTTGGCATCCGAAAACAGTACTCAGCCATGAAACACGTCTTCCATTTCATCACACTGCCTCCCCCAACTGTCTACTTACTGTTCTAAAAACATATTGAACTCCTTCCTGACTCCTAGATTTAGCCCACGGTTGCTCCCTTCCCCACCTGGAATACTCTTCCTCCCCTTCACATACTTACTACTTCCCCAACCTTCACATTTTATCCCAATTCCCATCTTATGTTTAAATGTTAAGACTTCCCCAATTCCTGTCATCTTCAGTCACCTTGCTCATACTTGTATATATTCCACAAATACTGAGCATACTCCGTCTGCCAGGCAGGGTGCTACGTACCGGAGGTACAACAGTGAACAAAACAGACAAGTGGTAAAAGAAGACAGCAAAAAAGCCTCGAAAACTAAAAAGGAGATTTCCATAGCCAAAGGTACTATTGCAAAATTTCTGTCTAGGAAGGACTATCAGAATGAAAAATGATCTCACCAGGTTCCCCGGGAGCTGGGGTGACGCAGGATTGGGTCAGACTTCACTGTAAAATGTCCCTGAAAAGAACCAAATTTTGAGACTATAGTTACCAACGTCCAGTGAAGGAATGGTAGAAATAAACCAGGAGTTTTCATGAACACACACACTTTGTGTGGGTACGTCTGGAGCTCACGCAAAGCCTATCTTGTCCTCTGAAGATTTAGCCTGTTACACCGTTAAAGATATACATGTCTTGCCTCGCCTTCTTTATAAATTGGACAGGTCCTTTAGAGCTCTGGTAGCTATGGTTCTTCCACTATGCCCTATCAATACTATCTTTCTGCAAGCAGCATGGAGTGAATTTTGAAGTGTTTTATTCTGATGATGTCCCTTCAAAGATATCCAGTTATTAAGTTTCTCTCAGGTCATTTTCAGACTCAAGTCCATCATCTGTAGATGGATGTGAGGACAGCACAGTCGGAAAGAGGTCTAAAGCTGTTATTTTAAACAAACGGCTAGTTACGAGTGCCGGTAAGGGAGAGCTTTTCCATTTGTCTTTTCCTGCATACACTGGTTTGTCACCACGGCACTCATGTCCCTAATCTGATTAGCTAGAGGGGTGTCCAGAAATCCCTGAGCTACAATAGCCACTTGCAAAATCCAAATACATCAAAACAATGATTAATAAAATATATCTGTAAGCGTGTTTATAGTCACGGGGGGTTAAGAGGGAAATGAAACAGCAGCGATTGCAAGCTCCTTTCCCCCAGAATTCATAATTTATTTACCTGGTCTGTCCTGCTCCCGGTGTGGCTGCAATCAATTGCATTCAGTGTCAGCTCCTCGTACAACAGTCTACCGTGCCTGCCTTTCTAGCTCTACACGCTAAAAGGTCTACAAACACTTTTTAAAAACGTCAGCATGTACATTTTAGTTATCCAGGTGAAATCTAATTGTTAGTAGAAAAAGATCTGGGGGCCTAACCCTACCCCCCGCCGAGAAAGTATTTTTAAATAGAAGTGTATTTGTCCATGCAGGCTAACTGGTGAAAGAACACCAAAACCTCAATGACTTAACATAATGAACATTTATTTCTCATTTATGCCAAGTCCAGGGGGGATATTCCCGACCTGGCAGCCCTCCTGGGTGGCGCTCCTGTAAGTTACAAACTCAGGGATTCGGTTTCCTTCCATCTTTTGTTGCCTGCGTCCACAACATGCAACATGACCCTCCATAATTTCCATGGATGAATAGTAAGAACGTACCAGGCATGACCTACCAGAAACTTATGAACTTCTTCCAAAATTACACACATGATTTAGGCTCACATTCCATTAACCAGTAGTAGCCACATGGCCTCAAGCTAGACACGAGAGCCTTGGGAAATAAATACAAACCCAGCCAAATGGTACTTTTTAAGTCTACATCATGGAAGGGGAGCACCAGGCCAGGCTATCTCTGGCCTGTGGACCAAAGCAGACACATATACAAAGTCCACATGATCTCCTACCAAATCTCAACTCCTACTGATACTAGAGCAGATACCGATGCACAGCTCCTAAGGGAGGGATCCCAGTGAGACAGCAGGAGGTACCAGCTTAATCACAGGAGCTTAGGAAGCAGACAGACCTAGATTCAAATCCTGGCCCATCACTTGGCAGCGGTGTGACCTTGAGCAGATAACTTTCTCTGTCTATGCCTCATCAGGACAACAGAGACAACAGTAATATTTTATTCAGAGGGTTGTTGTGAGGACAATGTACATAAAGACCATCTGAATGAGCACAATGAGAGGTTTGCTATAGCAAGGAGTAGACATCATCACTTACATTTAGCAGAGATTCAAAGACAGGCAGAGAGTGAGAGAGGTTTAGAAGGAGAAAAAGTCAAGGCTTCAGGTAGATTTGATTGGAGGTTGTTGGCATGGGGAGGCTGGAGGTGAACTAACCAGAAGCAGCTCTTTATTGATTCGTTTGAGAAGCCCATTTGTCTTTCTCTGGGTGATCTTGAATTGAAAGTGGGGGTAAGAACAGGGAATCTGGCAGTCATGGACCAAGCCCTGACTTGATAGAGCCAACTGCTAGGGAGGCTGTGGGTCACAATTCCATCGTCATATATGGTCTGGCCACCGTCCCTCTGCATGTTCAATCTCTTGTCAGCTATTATTGTTCCAAAGCAGGTGGTAGGCCTACTCTTCTTTCACACTAACAGAGATAATCTGCTTAGGTCTATACTCCTCCAGAAAATCAGAATTTTTATGTAAGAACCCTGGGCCCTAAGGGATAAAGGGTGGGGAAAATATGGGAAAACAGCTTTACTTTCCACACTCTCTGGCAAAGCCAGGTCTACGGCTCTGCTGTCTGCACAGAGCAAACCTCTCTGCAGCCTGGTGAAGCAACTATTACAGTGCAATCATTCTCTACAGTGCAGTGAATGGGTGGGCTTTCCAGGAGGCTGGAGAGCTGAGGGCAAGGGGACACAGCTCAGAAAGGCCGGCACAGTGACCGCCTTTCTCCCCCCACGAGGATGACAGGAGCTTACAACAACCAGCAGAGCCTAGAGTTTGCAGGTATCCCCTTAAAATAGAAGAAGCAAGCAGGAAGATTTTATGGATGGTGTAAATTCTTTTGTGAGTGGAGAGGAAAGACGTGATCGGAAGTTAACTCTGACCCAGCACCAAATTAAGCTTCTTGGCTCCTGCAAGACCTTACTTGAAGTGGACAGTGTTACTGGGTGAGGCATACCCCTCCCTGGCCCATGGGAGACCCTGGGGAGGCAGTGGGGCTGCTGGAAGACAGCCTGCAGCCACTCTGACTCTAGGGGCTGGGTGATTTTTCTCATTAATCCAGGGACCTGCAACTCTGCAAGGGCTCTGGTCCCGCCACAGGTGGTGCCCAGGCTCAGTCACAAACCTTAAAAAAGGCATGAAGTACACTTAAAGAAAGCCAGCAGGGCATGAGGCAGACTCAGATGGATGTCTCAGTGGTGTAAAGAGTTGAAGAATGAGTGAAGACAGGAGATGGAGAAGCCTACTTCAAGCTAACACCACAGTCCAAAAATTGAATGGGTCTTCCCTGGGTTGGGAGGAGGGAAAGGAGTTAGTTACTTCTCAGTCCCTGGAAACTTTAAAGCAAATGTAACAGATACTATTTTTGAAATGTTAATTGACTCCCTCCCCAATCCCCAAGAGTTTCCTTCTCCCTCTTAACCCCTCCTTTTATGTTTCCTTCTTAGTCAGGAGGCCTGTGCTCACTGCCTCAGGTCAGGGAAGGAACACCGAGAAAAATACATTTGAATTCCAAAAGCCCAGAATCTTCAGGGAATGAGAGGGGGTAGAAACAAACAAAAATCACCCACCACACTAGACAACAAAGCCCTCTTCTGAGGCAAAAGTTCAAGATAGACACACACATCTGTGGACAGTTCGGGGATCCCTTACCTGCAGGCAAGAACCGAGTCCACCTTTGCAGATGGTCCAAGTGGCCCTGGAACAAAGTGCATGCACTGCCTGGGCCTCAGGGTGCTGCGTGCTGCCCGATTCAGTGACGCAGACAGCACCAGAGCCTTGGGCACAGTGCTGCCCGGAGAGGAGCTTGCTCAGGCCCGACTTCGCTCAGCCCAGCCCGTGAAAACTCTCTCCCAGTACAAACCTATGAGTCCTAGATGTTGTAAGCTCCAGAGATTACAGGGTGGAGGGTGGAACCCTAAACACCCAGCAAGACTGTTGATGCTGAAAGGAAAGGTTATACTTCGGTAGAGCTGAGCAGGCTCAGCCCCACCTCCCTCTGACCCAGGAGAATGGAAAACACTTTGTGATTACACACAGACTTGAACAATCACTTGGCACAGAGGTATGCAGAGGGCATCTCATTAGGGTCTTTATTAGGGTTCTCTAGAGAAACACAATCAGTAGAGCATGAGAAAGAGAGCATGTATGTGTATGTGCGTGTGTCTGTAATATGAAGACTTATTATAAAAGAATTGGTTCACACTATTATGGAGACTGACACGTCCCAACATTTGCAGGGTGAGTATATAGTTCCAGTCCAAAGGCTGGCAGTCTACCTATTGAAACATTAATATCATTCAGGAATACCCTCCTAGACACACCCCGAGTAAGTAACGTCTGACAATTATCTTGGCACCCCCAGTCACCAAGTCAAGTTGACACGTAAAACTCACCAACACAAGATCTCCATGACGTGACAGGTAAGGCCATTTCTAAAACTTAAGATCCTAGAAGTGTTTCATCAGGGAGGGCAAACAGGTCATCGGGAGTTTGAAGAAGAAAAGGCAGGGGTTGGATCTTTTAAGGCTTATGCCCAGTCTTGCTAGGGTTTGAGGTTTCTTGCAAGGAATATTTCAGTGTAGCCAGTCTGTGTGGGCCCAGTGAAGCATCCAGGCCCGGCACAGTTTTATAGTGAAATTCTTATCAACCGCCCAGCATAAAACAAGCTTTTTAGAGACATGAATGGCAAACTTTTCCAAGGCTATACACATTGTGCTTCTTCCATATTTTCTGCTAAACCAATAAGGGTTTGGTCCTCGTTAAGCCAGTACAATGTAGTGATTAAAATGTGTTCTAGAGGGCGCCTGGGTGGCTCAGATGGTTAAGCGTCTGCCTTCGGCTCAGGTCATGATCCCAGGGTCCTGGGATCAAGTCCCACATCGGGCTCCCGGCTCAGCGGGGAGCCTGCTTCTCCCTCTGACCCTCTCCCCTCTCATGCTGTTTCCCTCTCGCTCGTTCTCTAAAAAATAAATAAAATCTTTAAAAAAAAAAAAATGTGTTCTAGACACAAAGGCCCAGATTCAAACCCAGGCTCTGCCAACACCTACGAAAATTATTTAATTCTTTGCACCTCCGTTCCCACATGTGTAAATGTGCGGATGATACGGCTTATCTTCATTAAATCAGAGGATGCCAGGAAGTAACTTAGCTCAAACACTTAATCTCCGTAGTGAGTGAGTCTTACAACTTAGAGTTCTTTAAAATGTGCTGCTAGCATCACCCTGAAGTCTTTTGAAAAAATCCTTACTTCACTCATCCTTTCTCTTTCTCTTCCATTCCACACCTTAGTCACAACAAAACTACCACTGATTTCTGAGGTTAAGGGAGACAGTGCTGGTAGAATACTGAGCGATAATTTCCTCAGAAACCCAGACTCCATTCAAGGGCAGGCCTTTGATTTGAGGCCAGAAAGCTGGAAACCAGAAAACAAAGATAAATAATCCGATTTCCTCCTTCAAATTAAAGCTTTGTGTGCATGCATGTCACCAGAAAATACTGACTTAATAAGAAGCATTCAATTAAGATTAGAAGAAGTAAAATACAGCATCAGAACTAGAGGACACACAGTAATCAAGTAGTTATTTCCAAAAAACCCAACCTCATGACAATGCTCAATATTGCTGATGTGTGGATATAAGCAATTCCAGAAGGAAAGATAATTACACCATTTGACAGGAATGCAAATTTTCTCTCCCTATGTCACTTTATCTCCAGCTGTGAGGCCAGAACTTTCCAGAGAAAAGACACTCAGGAAGATTCTGCCTTGCCTACTTCCACGCTTGATCTTAGCCAAAAGGCCAGGAAGGGAAAACTATTTCTAAAGATAGACTTCCTAATAAATTTTTATATGCAAATTTTGAGTTACATACAAAAAGCAGGGCTACCTACAGTTTGCTAAAGTCACATTGTCTAAACCTACACTGGTTTCTAGCGATGGTCTCAAGAGTCAAATTATTTTGAGAGGGTAAAACAGCAACTAGTTTCTCTAGAGAGAGTTTCATGGATATAATAAATCGAGGAAGATCCTATATGACTAAATATAATGACAGATTCCACACGCCATGTCTGTGTGGAATATGTCGTTATTCCACAGAGAAATAACACCTTTTGTGCACAAGGAGTTGAAAACCCTGTGTGAGAAGTTACACAAAAATGAGCATATACTCTATGCTCCTATTTACTTAAAATTCTAGAAAATGCAAATCAGTAATCTCTAATGACAAAAAGCAGATCAGAGAGGTCACCCGGCAAGGGAATAAAAGGAGGGCACTGGGCACATGACCAATGGGCACTAGGAACTTCTGAAGGTGATAGAAAGGTTTTGTTTTCTAGATGTGGTGATGGTTTCACAGGTGTATACGAATGTCCAATCTAAATCCTACACTTTAAAAATGTGCAACTTACTGTTCTCCAATTAAGTATAAAGACCAAAAAAAAAAAAAATTATGATATGAACAGTCACAGTAGCAAGTAGATGCTCCAAAAATGTTGAATAAACGGACTCTCCCGGGAAGAGTGTGCCTATTTCTATTGGAGCTGTTGTTCTGTGAGTATTGTACGTGTCCCATATACTCGTATAGATAGCTGCATTCTTTACGTTGTAATTAAAGGATGTGGGTGATCCATATTCTTCATTAGTCTTTACCATTAAGTTTCTGGTTTCTATGTTCACTGTGTCATCTTTTCCTCTATGACTGTTTCTTCCTCCGTCCCGTATTTCTCTTCTTTACGTAACGTACTAGGAACGTTGCTAACAGCATCTTTGTTTCCCTCTGAAGAATGGCTAAAACTTTTCTTCAAACCATGAAGAAAGAGTTGCCCTCGCTTTTCTACCTGAGTGGTGAGAACGGAAACACAAACCGTGGACAGACATCTGGCCCCGCTGGGGGGCAACCTACCTAAAATGGAGCCAACAAGGAGGAGAAATGGAGCAGCAAGGATCGTGTGAAGCCCCGAGTCCAGACGGGCCTGTGGTTAGGCCTGTCTCTGCACTTACAGTTTTGTGACCAGTCAGTTTCATTTTTCAGGAAGCCAGTGTCACCTGGGTGTTCTGTCTTCTGCCATGTATCGCGTGTCCCCCCAAAAGACCAGTGACATCTCATGTGAAAGCATCATTTGGTGGTCTGTCCATCACGGAAAGGTGCGTGGGAAAGTCGAAGTGTGAAGAGGATCTGAAACCACTGAGTGGGCTTCCATAACTGCGAACACTGGTGTCTCCAGACAACTTGACAAGCCAGAGGAACCTCGAAGGCGTGGTCCCCTCTACTAAACACGTCTGAAATCAATCTCAGGCAAGAAGAACACAAGAAGCAAAACTAAGTCCTACCAGCTGTGTGACTTTAGCCATATTTCTTGAGCTAAGTCTCAATTCCCTCATTTTAAAAGGGGGCTAACATACACTCTACTTCTTGGTTTTTTTAAGGCAGTTATATTAAGCTATACACTTGAGTCTTTAGTACAAGGTCTGGCACAGAGTAGGCCTCAAGAACTATTAATTGTTGTATTACTGTCACTAAGAGGTCATTAATCTTCATCTAAGAGACTGGGTGGTTGGGGAAACGTCCCTGTGCATTCTTCAAGCCCTACTACCTCCTCCAGGAAAATCTTCCTGGATTACTTTAATATATAAGGCAGTGATTGTTTTCTTAGCTGAATTTCCAAACCATTTAGTTTTGCACATGTGTCTGGTGCCCCATCACACAGTCATAAACTGAATTTCCAGTAGTGGGCTGAAGCCAGCTCATATCAGCTTGAGAGAGCCAAGTGTTAAATTCTCAGGGATTTTTAGAGGGGGTTGTTAAACACAGCCATTAAAATTAAATTTCATACAGTTATAATAAATTACATTAAAAACGAAGGTATTGGGGCACCTGGGTGGCTCAGTCATTAAGCGTCTGCCTTCGGCTCAGGTCATGATCCCAGGGTCCTGGGACCGAGTCCCACATCGAGCCCCATATCGGGCTCCCTGCTCCCCGGGAAGCCTGCTTCTGCCTCTCCCACTCCCCCTGCTTGTGTTCCCTCTCTCGTTGTGTCTCTCTCTGTCAAATAAATAAATAAAAAATATTTAAAAAAAACAACAACAAAGGTATTAAACTCAAAACATAATGCTTCCCAGTTGTTTATATTACATTTTACCGTCGACTGTGCTCCTGAGGTTATTTATGTTTGTGATGTATGCGTGGAGGAAATACTATAAAATGGAGGGTTACTGCACATCTCCTTCCAACTCCACGTGCAGTGACATCGTGCTGGTAGCGTGCAAGCAGTCATGGTGGGAGAATTTACACCACAGGAATCAGCAAACGCCAATCAGGGTGCTCCCTCCACTCCCAGCCCACTGACACAGCTGTTCAACATTTACTGGCATACCACTGGTTTCAACTTTTTCACATTTGTCAAGTGCTCTGAGTTCATTAGCTCTTTGACAACAGGAATGTTTCACATTTCTCTTTGTTCTCTGTGTTGCTCAACATAGCATTTCATACACAGTAGGTGCTAAACATTTTGCCACTTAATAGGAGCCTAGAAAGAGGCAATCATTGCACAAAGACTTTGCTATGGCTACGTCTATGTGACCTAATGCATTTAAAAATATACACTACACAAAAACCTTGCAGTTCTACCACCGCTTGAGTTCGCCTGGGTTGTAAACAATGGGGAAAATGCCAAACATGAAAGTAAGAGTAAAAGAATTATATTGCGACAGTCAGTGTAATTGTCAGTCAATTTCCTGATGTAAGAGAGGAGAGCTATTACCAGGATACCCTCTGACGAGCAGTGCCCTAGACCCTCATGCATACTGACACAACCCCACCCCGTAACAAAAAGCTGAGATCACTCAAACTCATGTCATAGGGAATGGTCCAAAAAATCAGTAATGTTTCACTTAGAGAATGGAGAAATTGTAGGTGCACAGAGGGTAATAAAAATGTCTTCAAATAGCTGAAAGGCTATCACAAAAGATAAAGATTGGGTATTTTCTGTATTGCACTAGACAATAATACCAGAATCAATGTTTAGATGTTACAGAGACACATTTTGATACGATGAGGAAGAACTGTCCTACAGAGACAACTGAAGATGGATGGAATGAGAAGTGGTGAATTCCTGCTCCAGCGTTACTTGAACATGTGGACCGATCACAGGACTTGGCACATAGTATTAACTCATGAATAAATACATTAATGGGCCAGCGATGGTTCTCAACTGGAGGCCACTACTGTTCCCTAGGGGGTGTCTGGAAATTCACTGAGGCACTTAGTGAAGGGGCAGGGGGTGCAAGGCAAGAGATGTCTCCACACAACAAAGAATTCTATTGCCCAAAATGCAAACTGTACTCCCACTGAGACATAGTGGGTTAGACAAATCCTGGAAGGAATGTTTTAAATAATCAATCACGCAGCAAGTGTCTGTTGGGCAACTAAGTTTCAAGCACCTTGCTAATCTCTAGGCCTAGTTGCACAAGATGAAGTTTCTTCTTGCAAGAGGCTCAAGACTAATGGAGGGAGATAAGGAAGTAAATAAACAGCTGCAAGAGTGATACATGGCTAATCTAGAAATGTGACTGGGTGCTGAAGGAGCAGAGGGTTCTTCTCACTCTTGTGGGACAGGGTCCTTTCAAAGGGTGGGGAAGGCCTCTCAGAAGTGCTGGTGTCTTCAAGTTGGGTTTTCTAGAATATGCACAGGAGTCCACAAGTTGGAAGAAGGAATTCCACGTGGAGAAAATAGTATGTATAAAGGAACAGCAAGCTTTGCGCAGTGGCAGTATCGTAGCCAATGAGGTTTATCCGAGGCACGATTATTGCTAATTAAAGGAACAGCAATGTGAGAGAACAAGGCACTAGAAGTCTGGTGCCATTCAAAAGATTGTTTTTTGCAACAGTTGCATTTGGGCACCTGCTATATTTTTTAAACATTTCCCTCAGATGGCACTGCAAGAACCTAAGCATGGCTTGCATGAAAGTTGAGTACCAGAACTGCTGAGAAAAAAGACTGGGTGGTTTGGGAAATGTCCCTTCCAACCCTGAGGGTCTTCGAAACTTTCCTGATATAAGAGAGAAGAGCTATTACCAGGATACCCTCTGATGAGCAGAGCCCTAGACCCTCATCGTACTGTACTCTCCTCCTTCCCCCCATTCCCGCCGATCTAGCAACATGGGCTTTCGGTATGTTGCTTTATCACATGGCTAAGCTGCTCCCCACCTCAGGGTATTTGCACGGGCTCTTCCCTCTACCCGGCACGCTCCCTTCCCAGATACTCACACTGTTGGTTCATTCTCATCCTTGAGATCTCAACTCAGCATCACCTCCTCCAAGAGGCTTTCCCTGTCCATCTCATCTAAAAGAGTGTTATCTGGAAAGATCTTATTCCTTTATTTGATTATAGTCTGTCTTCACCACTAGAATTTCAGTTCCATGAATGCAGTATGTCCTCTATCTTGCTACCCGTATACTGTACTGATCGTATCCAGCAGGCTATTTATGCCCACCTGGCCATCCCATCCTGTAAGAGATAATATAACGGACAAGAGAAAATAGAGGAGAGCACCTGGGATGGCTGCACGACATGAAGGAGGGCTGGCGTGTCTCCTTCCAGTAATCTGGGGATGGGACTAGAACTAGGAAACCGTGTCTCTTGAGAGAAAATGGTAGGACCTGGGATATTCAGCTTGGTGAAAAATCCTCTCAAAAGGTGTGTACTCTTTTCAAATATCAGGAGAGCCTCATGCAGGAGGAGGACTGGAATAAATGAATCAATCCCCACAGGGGAAGACTACGGGGCAGAAACCACATGAGAGAGACGCTCTGGCTTCATACGAAGGAGGGCAGTTCACAGGCAGAACAAAAGTCAAGGTTCAAAAGGGCCCTCCTGGAAGGTTCAGGGTTTCATCAGTGGAGTTTAAGCAGAAGCTGGTCAACCAACCCAACAGAGACGAAAAGTGCAAGCCTCAGGCGGGACAGCAAACCAAGCAACTAACATCTGCATGTCACCTACCGCGGCCGGCTGCGCTACTCCAGGTACACAACAAATATTACCTCATTTAATCCTTACGACAACCTCAGGAGGCAGGTGCTAAGCTGACCATGGTCACCCTGCCAGTAATTGACAGAGCCAGCTTTTTTTTTTTTTTAGATGACTTTAATGCCTCTTCTAAATTTCACAGTAATTCCTTTTATGCCTCAACTAGAAACGAGCTGACATCCTATTTTTATCGTCTCTAGGGAAAACCATTACAGAATGTCCAAGTGTGACTGCCTGACACCACAAAGGTTAAGACGGCAGCTGAACATAACATAGCCCGTGCTCAGAACGGACTTCAGAAAGCCTTGTGCGCAGCGAGGGAGGAACTCGGCCCCCGTCATAACCCCCACCTCCTCTCACTGTCTATCTCCCCCTACACTCCAGATCCACATGGGAAGGGATTTTGTTTTGCTGAGTGCTGTATCCTCAGGTGTTAAATAAATATTTGTTGAAAACAGAAAGTAAAGCTTAAGGCAGGGAAGCAGGAACAAAGTCCACATCCTCATGGGTCCTCCACTCTGGGCTCTGCACATTTGGCTCTTTGTGGTCAGTGCATTTGAACCTACCAAGAGAAAGGAACCACTAGGAGCCCAGATCTCAGACAAACTAAATATGTAGCGCTTGTGGTTTTCAAAAGAGTCCCTCACAGTTTGGGTTCCATGGTTAAAAGAAAAACAAAACCAACCATCTTTCAAGCAAGGTAGCTGAAGCATGGATAAAAGTTTAGAGTACATCTCTGGGTCGCTTTCAAAATCCCATTCTGATTAAATGTAATAAAACAGTCAATACTAAAATGTTAATAAAATGCTGTTTTTTCCCTAGTTCCTACCATCTAATAAAGGTGTTTTGATCCTATTTATGAAATAAATTATATTACTTAGTACCCACGGGAGCTATTTTGGCTGTGGGAGGTAATCATATTCTAATTTAATGACAGAGGGGAAAAAAATATGCATGACTGAAATAGCTGTAACACAGGCTATCCAGCTTCAAGACGACTACATCTTGTAAGGGGCTACAGACATGCCAGTGCTTGTGAAAGTATTAAAATTAACATGTTTAAATTTTTTCATTTACTATATATTCGGTTTTGCCTTCTTCCAGATCCCTTAAGCCCACACTATCTTTCTCATGAATATTTAATTTTTTTCCCTGGGAAGTCAACTCCGCAACCACCCCTCCAGAAAAAGAACTGTAAACAAGGCTGGAGGGAAAAGTGAGACAAGGGAGATGAGGCGAGAGCAAATGCAAAAGGACAGATGGCTAAGAAAAGCAGAGCGTCCCAGAGTCACCCTCCAAGGAAGAGAGAGACAATTAGAACCCAGAAGTGAGCAGATTCATTGTGGAGGCATTTAGTGCTCTAATACCTTATCCAAATGGAGAAATGGGTTCTATTTTGAGGCAAAGGGGAGGCTTATGAATACTTTATAGTGTTTGCATTAGACAGCCTATGTCAGCACGAATAGATTGCATCCTTTGGGTGAGTAAGCCACTCCCTGGTGAGTGGTTAGAGATTTTTAAACGTCTTTCCTGAAGCAAACTTCCTGGGGGTAGTTGAGTCACCAATAAGGTGATTTCAAGGCAGACAGAAAACCTTCAGCGGAGTAATAATGAACCACTTCATAAACACCCATTAGGCCCCAGAGTCTACTCGGCCTCCGAACAGAAGTGAGCGGAAAACCCTTAGTGTAGCCACATTCTGAAGCTGCATGAAGACATCCGTGGAGGGGCCTACAGAGTGAACCTTCTCTTCACCCACGCCATCCTATCTTCTTTCTACCTTAAGCTGGGATGGGGCTCCTAGGAATTGATTTAGTCAGAAAGAAAGAGGGGTCGGCCTGATTTATTAAAATTCAAACTGCTGGATCGAAATTTCCAGAGAGGAACATCCATTTCTAATACGCAGGCACCCTTAGTGAGGCCAGGCCAGTGCTCCCCAAATCCTGGATTCAGTAGCTGTGCGGGAAATGCGTGCTTTCCCTACAGGTGGTAAGGGCTAACTAAATTCCATGGTTTTGAGGGAGACAAACCATAAGAGACTCTTAACCTCAGGAAACAAACTGAGGGTTGCTGGAGTGGTGGGGCATAGGAGGGATGGGGTGGCTGGGTGATGGACTTTGGGGAGGGTAAGTACTATGGTGAGCGCTGTGAATTGTGTAAGGCTGATGAATCACAGACCTGTACCCCTGAAACAAATAGTACATTATATGTTAATAAAAAAATGAAAATAAAATAAAAATGAAAATAAAAAAATAAATTCCATGGTTTTATTGGGTTTATTAGAATGGCATTTGGTTTGGGGATATTTTATAGTTTAAGGTTCCCCCAGAAGTAGATACAGAGGTGGCCATTAGCATGTAAGTGGGGGGTGATCCAGGGACATACCAGTAAAAACGCTGAGAGGAGGAAGGGCAGAAGTGCAAGAGAGGGGTCATTATCAGTAGGTCACCAGGATGGGCAAAGGAGTGTGACCCCATGGAGGAATTCTGGGAAGCAACACACGTATACCCCACCTGAGGAAGGAGGTGCCCATGTTTCCACACATCAGCTCCCATCATGGACTGCCGTGGGGTGGCGGGGAGGAAAGAAGGCCTCAGTTGCCCGACCTCCAGGCCTGCGGCGTGCCTGCAGAGGGGCTGAGGAGCGGGCTCCAGCAGCCAGAGGGAGTGCAGAGGGGACGAGTAGCAGGTGCTGACCCTGGAAGTCAGGCCGGGCGCGCACTGAAATGGGAAAGGCCTAGTGAACATGGGAAGGGCATCAGCTGCCACTGCAGGAATAAAATGGAAAAAGGAGGCGAGTGCAGCACCTTGAGGCGGACGACAGGGAACCAGAAAACATGGGCTGTGAGTGTCCAACACTGAGATACTGGCATGCATTGCTGGTTTCAGGCACAACAGGAGAAAAGTGACTTCTATTCATCCCAGCAGCGGCAGTACCACCACTGCTGAGGGCCCAGCATGCTTAGGAGCAAGACAAAACTGGATTGCTCTCCTTAATATGAGGGAGTGGAATTTGAAGAACCCTATGAGAATCAAGGATGGGAACAGAGGCCCAGGATCCTGGGTGGTGTGCGCAGGTTGAGGAGGAGAAAAAAATCACTATCGCTCCCACTCTGCTCCCCACCCCAAGCAGAGTAGCTGTGTAGAAGGCCGGAGAAACGGGGGGTTTTCAATATTGCTTTCCTTGTTTTTTTAATGAGGGGGGAGTATGTGTATAAACAATAAACTTCTTCTCTCTCTGTTCTTCAAAATCTTCAGTAAAAACAACATAATTTACCAATGCTTTGGTATGAGTTGACGCTAGGGACGTTAGAATGCCACTGGTCTACATCTTTCCAGGGTAGAGACTGACAAGGGGACAACTGCATCCAGATCACATCATTGTTCATTGCACGTTCTTATAGATCAAAGTTCTAAAACAAGTGACCTGCAGGCTAATTCAATCTCAGATATAGATGTTGCCCCCACTTCCCAAATTTAAAAAAAAAAAAAAAATTGGTACCAATATTCTTCATGTGAGATTTCACATTAAATTTCTGATTTCCTGGAAAAATAAATCAGAAGTTATTATTCATCGGAATAGTCACCTAGCAACGATTAGTCAAATAGTATGCATTATTTAGATTGCCACAATCCCCACCATTCTTTATTGTTCCCCATATACCACATTTGCACTGATTTCTCCAAGCAAAAATGTATCAGTCATAAATGGGAAAAAGTCAAAAGGTAAAAAGAAAACATAACAGGGTACCTGGGTGGCTCAGTCAGTTAAGCGTCTGCCTTCAGCTCAGGTCATGATCCCGGAGTCCTGGGATTGAGCCCAGCATCGGGCTCCCTGCTCCGTGGGGGACCTGCTTCTCCCTCTGTTTCTGCCTCTGCCTCCCTCCCTCCCTCTCTCACGAATAAATAAATAAAATCTTTTTTTAAAAAATACAAATATGATGCATGATTTAGCAATACCAGAAAACAGATTATTGTCTGGTAATTTGTGACCATCTCCTGTATTATTAGGGAATTAAGGTGACTTTCATAAATTTGCAAGTAACTTCCTTAATGGGGAATAGAACTTCTAGAAAAAACCTGGAAGATAAAATTGCACTGGGAGGATCTGTTTCATAGCTGATTAAAATAGAGAATTATTTCTAAAAAAGAAAAAAGAGAAAGGAAATCTATCTAGAGTGCTGCATGATTCTAGGAAAAAAAAAGGAATGCATACTTCTCTGTGGAAGTGAGGAACAATCCTATGTTTAAAACAAAAAGTGTGCTTTAAACATGAGGTTTCTAGAGTCCTTGAGGATGACCTTTGTGCTCAGAAAAGATTAGTCTGATGGTACTTTGGTTTTAAACATTAATATTTGATTTATTCAAGTTACAAATTTAAAAGCCTAGTTTTTCCTTAAGCTTCTCATTTCAGCTTACAAATTTAATTCTATTTATAATCTAGTAAATTTTAGCAATTGCTTTTAAAGGGACTTAGAGGAATATTTAGCTCCATTTATAAACAGTTATTTGAAGCTCTTCAAACATTTTAAAATCATTTATAAATTTAATATATTTGATTTCCTTTAAGTACTTCAATTGTCTGACTTAAAACCTTCCTGAGTAATTAAATAAATCTCTTAAATCAAATAAATTCATATAGTGAATCAAGTTCTTTTAAATATTCCAACACTGTAGATCAATTTAGTAATATTTCAACCTAAAACCACAAGTCTAAATCAATTACTCAATTATGCATTTTAAATTAGAATTATAAGACTGATCTGTTACTCTACCACATGAAATTTTCTTAACACATTACAAAAACTTTAAATACCAAATAAACACAGGTTCCTTTTTAACAAGAAAACATTTTATGTTATGATTCTTTTAAATATTTTCTTAAAAAAGATTTATTTATTTATTTTAATTTTATTTATTTGACAGACAGAGACACAGCGAGAGAGGGAACACAAGCAGGGGGAGTGGAGGAGGGAGAAGCAGGCTTCCCGGGGAGCAGGGAGCCCGATGCGGGGCTCAATCCCAGGACCCCAGGACATGACCCGGGAGACAGAGAGAGAGAGCGAGCGAGGGGTGGGCCAGAGAGAGGGAGACAGACTCCCCACTGAGCAGGGAGCCAGACGTAGGGCTGAATCCCAGGACCCCGAGATCATGACCTGAGACAAAAGCAAGTGTCAGATGCTCAACTGACTGAGCCACCCAAGTGCCCCTTTTTAAACTATTTCTATATTTAAATTAAAACTGTGTCTGGTTAGAAGAGGTCATGACCGCTACTTTTCTAGTTCATAAACACTGTTGTTGATCTTGACCAGTACACTCCACTAGACTCTGGTTGTCAAAAGTGACGGGACATCCCAAGCCCTATTTACGAGGGACTTCAAACCAAAGTAGGTTGTCACATAACCGGGTTTCTAAGGATTTTAGTCACATCATTATTAAATTTCAATTCAGATTAGAGTCTTTAACTGTCACTCAGGCGGCTATCCACTTTGATTGGATTACGTGTTTCTTTCGCACTTAAGATAAACCTCTCCCCCTTTTCAATCTAAAGACCTGTGACCCCATGGCAGAATACTCATCCTTTTCCTATACTTCCTATCTCTGTCCTGCCACTCTTATGGACATTAAAATGTATAAAATTTATTAAAATGATATCCAAATGTATTCTGGACATTTCACATACACTTTTGTGGATTTGCTCAAGATGTCCAAGGTAGTTCTACTGCAAGCACTATGTGGAAAGACTATACCAGGCTCCCCTGCTCATCTGTCACAGGTAGGAATTTGCTTTGGCCACCCACACCACATTGTGAGATTAAAAACCCAAAAGCTGTTAACATGGATCTCAGGCAAGCTGTAAAAGCCCTCAAGTTAAAATGGAGGTGGAAGGGATGTGTTTTTTATTCTTAACTTCTTAGGAGTCACCAACCATTCATTCATTCATTCATTATTATTTTTAAAGATTTTATTTATTTGACGGAGACAGACACAGTGAGAGTGGGAACACAAGAAGGGGGAGTGGGAGAGGGAGAAGCAGGCTTCCCGCTGAGCAGGGAGCCTGACGCGGGGCTCAATCCCAGGACCTTGGGGTCATGACCTGAGCTGAAAGCAGACACTTAACGACTGAGCCACCCAGGTGCCCCAGGAGTCACCAACCTTTTAGAGAATCTGATAGAAGTTACAGACCCTCTGCCTAGGCAGACAAACACACAAACCCTTTAGTTTGTAATTTCCAAGATTTTGAGTTTCCTCTGATAGTCACCAATAGATACCAGGTTAAAAAACAAACAACCCTTAATCTAGATGGATCTTTAAAGTTGTTTCCCAACATGGTCTTGATAACACATCTATCAAAGTGACATATTACAGAGGTGATATCAGAAATTTGGTTCAGAGGACTGGTTTTCAAAACGAGTAGTAATCTAGACAGCTTGTCAGAGTCAAGGTAGAATAGAGTTCAGTAGAGATTGGCTAGGGTAATTTTCTTTCTTACAAAAGAAAATTTTATAGTCTGTGCGAATTTTCATTAAACATGTATGTCTGAGGTAAAACGTAGTGAAAAAAATGAACCTGTAAGGCTAAAAAAATTTTTTTTACTCTGCCTTCAGAAGCAACAGTGAGGAAGATTTCTATGATGGGTTTTCCAAATAAATGAAGAAGGGCTTTTACACAATAGAAGGTAATAAGCGTGTGTCTCATCTTTCTATAGTGTCAGGACATAGGAAGCTTGTGTTCTGTATTTTTTTTTTTTTTTGGATGAGTTACTGAAAAAACAGAAACAACTTCTCTGGAAGTCATAACCTTCAGCATTCCTCATCTGGCTGGGATAATTAAGGATTACTGAGTAGTAAGAGGAAGAACCACATGTTTTATGAATGACAGATGAATGAATGAATGAAGTCTTACTATTCCTTCCAAACCCATAATCTGACGTATGTCATGGCAAATCATGTAGTTTTCCATGAGCTTTAGCAGCTGTTTCCTCTATACACACTACACCATATTGTTTACTAAATAATTTACCTCCTATTATTGTATTTTTAGAGTTTATATTTTTTCTAGTAACGTCAATCTGATTGAGTTAAAACTCCACATTGACAGCACAAGCTTAAAGGAAGATTTACAGCTACCATAGACTCTCTTTGTGTCCTCTATGTGCTAGAAGCCAAAGGCAAACATCTAACATGGTTTTTTACCTTCTGGAGTATTTTTAGAGGTATGGTGGGTTTTTGAAACTATTTTGTCTGTACAGCCCCCAGAGCCAGGGCTCCTGCATTGAGCACATTCAAGGCTTACATTTAAGCTGCCTGGCTTTTAGAGTAACACAGAAAACAAAGCTCTGATGCATGAGGCTGTCAACTAAAGCAGCATGCTTTCTTTAAAGTTTCAGTTCAAGAAATGTTTGCCTTACAAAAAAGGTCTTTGCTTTTGGAGACCTTTTTCACTCAAAAGCTCTCATTTTAAATTATGTTTTATAAACAATATATTTATTGTTGTTTGGTAGAGATGGGAATCACCAAAGTTCCTATAAAATGATGGGCTTAGGGCGCCTGGGTGGCTCAGTTGGTTAAGCGACTGCCTTCGGCTCAGGTCATGATCCTGGAGTCCCAGGATCGAGTCCCGCATCGGGCTCCTTGCTCGGCAGAGAGCCTGCTTCTCCCTCTGACCCTCCCCCCTCTCATGTGCTCTCTGTCTCTCTCATTCTCTCTGTCTCAAATAAATAAATAAAAATCTTTAAAAAAAAAATGATGGGCTTATAGCGAAGGGAAAGGCAAGAGGCTTGAACTCTACAACCATGGGCAATCCTTAAACATCTATGGCAGAGGTAGTGAGAATAAACCTAATATACAGACAGTGAGTGGAAGGAGCAAGAATCTTCAGGATTTGGACAGCTACCACAAATGTCTGGCTCCCTAGGATTTGGGCCTCCTCTAAAGGTATTCAAATTTGAATTTTTAAAAACGCAGTAGAAAAGGTGTCCATGAAGTGAATGAAACCCAGGGATTCAAAGACTGAGTGAGGTGCCTTTGTTACCTCCTACACAAACACTGCTGATCAGTGAAGAAGCTGGCAAATCTCTATGCATCTTTCTCCTTGCAGGAGAAGTGGCCTAGAGGTAAAAACTTCTACCAAGATTTCTCAGTACTGTTGTAGCCAAATCTGTCAATATTTTAGTAAACGTTTCCATTTTACACTCACTTCCTTTAGGGCAAAGTCCCTTCTTTCCACATTGCATATTTTTTCTATTTTTTTCTTTTTCTTTTTTAGATTTTATTTGAGAGAGAGAGAAAGAGAGTGTACAGCAGGGAGAACAGCAGAGGAAGAGGGAGAAGCAGACTCCCTGCTGAGCAGGGAGTCCGATACTTGATCCCAGGACCCAGGATCATGACCTGAGCTGAAGACAGACATTGAACCGACTGAGCCACCCAGGCACCCCTCACATTGCATATTTTTCAAAGACCCCTCCAGTTAGCAATTTGAAACAAAATGTTTCATGTTTATGTTGACATAAAACACACCATATATTAGAACCTAAAATCAGGATATGCAAACCCCTAAAATGACAGCAAAATGGCAAGCGAAGATATATTAGAAGATATATTTTAGTCCAGTCATATATAAAATACAGAAATGATACTAACTCAGAATCACTAAAAAATGCATTTATTCATCTATCTGTTTATCCAATTATCCATTCACTCATTTATTGGGTCTTCATATACTGAGCGCCTGTTATGTGCTAAGCACTGAGGGCAAAAAGGTAAACAAAACAGACACTACTTCAAGGAGACGCTGCCTGGAATGTGGTAGAGACAAGACACTGATCACAAGATAGCACATTAGAGGATTACAGATAATGTTCTGGGAGCAAAGAGAAGGCACACCCGGTTCAGATGAGCTCTAAAGCCTTCTTGAATAAAGTCTTAAAGAATAAGCAGGAGTTAGTTGGGTAAAATGGAGAACAGCATTTTAAAGTTAACGGTCTTTTCACACATAACAACAAAACACATTTCCAGTACGTGAAAGTTTTCCAAGTCTATTATATCCACATAAGGCTCAGATCTGATCTGAACATAACCCATCAAATGATATCTCCCTGAAGCTCATGGGAAGTTGATGTGAGTTTTTTTTTAACACAGGCCCACGATTCCTCTGACAGTACAGTGGACATAAATGCAAACTTGATGGCATCTCAAAGAAATGCAGCTAGAAGACAGCAATTACAACCAATCCCTCTCTCATGCACAGTGCGTGCACACAAAGCCACACAAAATCCTAAGAACCCCAGAATCCTAAAGCTTCATCCTTCCAAAGGAACATTCACATCCCTTTCAGCCAGTGCACTACATTAAAAAACAAGGGAAAGTATCTTATAGAAATAGTTGCGAATTAACAAAGGAGATGAATTCTTGGGATGCCTTGCATTTTCCACGTGAGCCAGAAGAGCTGCAGTTCCTCTCTCCTACTTTCCTGAAGTCGCTGTTGTTTTCAGCTCACTGAACTTTTATCAGTACTAATTGGAACATACTTCCTGCCAGGGTTTAGCATTTCCAGATTTTTTTTGTAGGCACTGATTTAATGGCGCTGACATTAAGGTTTCTATCCACTGGGTCACATAAAAGCCAACTAAAATGGGCTGCAAAAGGAGAAGAGTGTTGAAAATCAAAAGGAGTGGGAGGGCAGAAAGAGGACTGTCAATGTGCTTAGGCCGCCGCAGAGACATGATGGCCGCGGCTGGCTCTAGTTATTAGCACAGCATGATGAAGCTCTACTGAGAGTTTCCACTGAGCCTCCTCCTGATGGGAAAAAGCTTATAAAGGAGGAGAAGGCTACAGTCTATCTTCTTTGATCTCACAGACAGTGAACCAAATATTCCCATCTTAGTAGAAATAGACAAACAAGCCAGTACCTGAATCAGCTCTTTGAGCCTTTCCCAAGGGCTGTGGCCAGTTAGGTCACCCTAGTGAAACTCGGGCATTTGTACAGAAAGCACAGATCCACAGAGCTTTCCGGAAAGAGCAAAGGCATGAGGGAACCACCAAGACTTTAGTTTTTCTAAGCCCATCTTGAATCGCTGCCTAAACTCTGTAGAAACCAGAGGAGTAACTGAGGGGAGGAAGCAAGTGTGGGCATACCTAGAGAGTGGGGAGGACTGTGACAAACTGGGGAGTCCAGGCCCTATCTTAGGGGCACCCACTGTTCAACTTTAGCCCAATATTCTGTCATAACAGCATGGAGGTCCAGTGGCCAAATCATCTGATATTTTAAGAGAAGTGGAAATAGAAGTTTAATGTGAAATTCCCCATTTTGAAATGTTAGCAACAAATGTAAAACACATCCAGGTCAAACAAAATACGCCTGGTGCCAGATACAGCTGAGAGATCAATGGTTTGTATCATCTGCTCAAAGTTTTAAGGCAAGAGTTTGGAGATCATCTCAGCAGCAGAAAATAAGACAAAGTAGACCTCGCTCAAGCTTAGGTCCCTAAACTACACTACTCTAACCCAGAATGGCCCCAAGAAGCATACCAGCTAGCCTTGGATACGAATGCCTTTTATGTTTTCTCTTCTTCTCTCATAGCAAACTTACTATTAGGTTCAAAATTTCCTAGGAAAAGAAATAAAGAGAGACCCGGTTTTCACGTTGTGGTTTTCTTTTAAAGGTTTTATGGGGAATGTGGCACTACCAGATAGTTCCCATTGGATCTCTATATTCACTCTTCTTAATTGAAAAAATTTGCTAGTTTGGTTTTCTCTGATTATCAAGAGGACTTCTTTTCACAGATATGAGAACTGAATGGAGTCTTCTGATGAGTTTTATAGACAAAATGTGGACTTTTTAACCTGGGTTTCCTCAGCATTTCAAGGAGTGTAAGAACAATTTTCAATACACAAGGACATCCTAGCTGAATTTCATGGTGGTCAAAAGGGGTTCAGAGTTAAAAAATCTTCACAGCCACGGGTGTATTTCTGTGAAGTGGGTGGTCAATGGGCAAGAATTCAAGTGCTCTGCCCTGGGCAGGCAGGGGTGGCAGCCTTTCATTCTTAAAATCTCCAGGAACACAGAGCACAGGCTTAAGTAGTTTGAAGTAGAAAGAGTCAAGTGGATTCATATGTCCATTAAATAAATATTTAATGCCTCCTACAGGCCAGGTAGTGTTCTAGGGGCTGATGACCTGCAGCAAATTAAAACATATGTGCTGCCACCATTAAAAAAATTTCTTAACAAATAAATGTATATTGTACTATCAGACAATGCCAAGTGCCACGTGAGAGAAAGGAGAGGAATAAATGAGTCATGACAGGGTAATAAGGCTACTTCACAAAGTTTTCTCTAAGGTCACAGAGTGCATTTCCTGGACATGGGAAGGATCATTTCCACACCTGCATTCACATCTCCCTTCACCCTGCCTATCTTTGGGCTGACTTAGACTCATCCAATTATCCATTCACTCATTTATTGGGTCTTCATATACTGAGCTTCCGTTATGTGCTAAGCACTGAGGGCAACAAGGTAAACAAAACAGGCACTCCTTCAAGGAGACACTGCCTGGAATGTGGTAGAGACAAGACACTGATCACAAGATAGCGCATTAGAGGATTACAGATGATGTTCTGGGAGCACATTACGCGGACATGTCTGTTCCAAAGAGGAGTTCTTTTGTAGGAGTGTGGTAGATTGGATATGCTGGGGCTGAGGGCAGCTTCAGTCCTTTTAGGACCAAAGTAAGGAGCAGAGTTCCGATTTCACTGCTCTTTTCTCTTCTTTCTTTCCACACAAATAGTCAAAATTTACACACTAATGAAGAACTAGAAAGCAATTTTCAAAGGCATTTTTGGACTGTCTTACAGAGAGTTTTTTTGTGGTCAACACAAAAACTTCCTACTTCCATTAAAAAAAAAAAAAAACTTAAAAAATTAACAGCTGTGTGAAGCCAAATCCTTTAAAATGATAGTGCTAGAATGGAACTTTGATTTGATTTGTATGGGTTGATGACTGCCCAAAAGTTGCATAAAATTTTCCAATGTAAAAATAAGAACTTTTGTGAAATGGATGAAATGCTCCAAACATATATTTGATGAATCAATTCTAACACTAGTTGAATGCTGACTGAGATTTTTTTCAAAGGTTGTTGAAAATGGGTCCCTTTAGCAATGCAGGTGAGGGAAAAGTAGAGAAATTGCTTTCAAATTAAATTTGCAAACTTAATCCCACAGCTGCTTACCTACATTTGCCCAGATATGAATTTAATAGATTTTTCCCACTCACCATTAAAAAGAAAGTACGTGTTAGTCTCTTGAAAAACTGCCCCTAGGAAATCTACTTGAGAAATAATAAAAATAAAGAAACAACCATTAATTTATGAAGAACAATTAATTTCTAGATGTGCTATCTACAGCATTACAGCCAGCATATTAGTAATTTTATTCCAAGTCTTTCAAATTAATTAAATGTATTAAATCAGAAGCTGCATAAATCACAATATATTATAAAAACTGATGTTTATTTCTAGAGCTAATATGTCTGTGGAGAAACCATGCCAGTTAATTTCCACAGACTGTCACAGACAGAAGAAAAACAAGACTGGCATAGCTTTGACTTGAAACAATGAATCTCCTTTGCTATCACCAGTTTTCACTATACAGAAATTATAGGTCAAATAAATGGGCCTAGCATTCAACCTAGCATGCAAACCTTTTGTTGAGTTGTATTCAAACTTTTAGCAATATGCATTATCATAAGTTCAAGTAAATCTGATCCTTTTGACCACTATATTTAATAACTCAACACCCGTCACCCTGATTCCCACTGTCCCTCATCGAATTCTCCTTTTTTATCCACAACACTTAATTCTTCTATATGTGTGTGTGTATATATGCACAGATTTTACATAATATCTACGGCCTAATTTCCCTCAGAACTCTGTAAGATCCACAAGCGTAGGAATCTTTCATTTGTCCAGGGATAGGACCCAAGCACTTAGAACAGTGCCTGGCACATAGTAAGCTTTCAATTAATATGTGTTGTGTGGATAAATCTAAATGCTTTTATAGCAGCTTGTTATTTAAAGCACACAATGGTGGAATTTTTTTTTATTTTTTGTAAGATGAATTCTTCTCCTATTTAAAAATGTACATTCATTTCCTAATTATGAGCTCATGTTTCTCTTTGCCAGGTGCTCTAAAAGAATTAACTGCAGTTTGTGTATCAAGAGGAAAGACAGAAAAGGTCATTAAACCACAATGTGGGTATTTACATCCTCATAGCCAGTCATTCTCATATTTAAAAGCTCCAGGCCAACAACGTACAAATGCCAACATACCAAAATGTTTGTAGCCATACAAACATGTTCTGGCCCAGAAATCAAAAGCATGCCATTGAGACATGAATGTAACAAAAGCAGGCTTCCTGCAGGAAACCACCCTTCATGTCAGAGGAGTCATTCAGCTACAGTCACAAGCTCATCTATATTTACGTGCACCTTATTTTACTCCTTAAAGGCAAAATGCAGAAACACTTACACTGCATACTCCAAAGTATCAATACAATTCCAATGTATAAAGTTCTCCTTCAAATGGCTAGCCAAACACCTTTTCTCTCTCATTCTCAGTCAATCATCAAATCACCTATTTCTTTTTCATTTTTCCATAAAGAAAGATGTACTGAAGTCTCAGATATTAAAAACGACCCTTTATTGTGATCTCTACATTTACCAGTGGGACGTCCTTGGGTATAACACTTATATTCTTGGAACCTCAGTTTCATCATTTATTGAACAAGGTCAGTGCCATGCAGAACTGTCAAGGTTTAAAGGTAGTGAATGCAAAAGTCTTTTGAGCATGGTTTCTGGCATGTAGTACTGTGGCATAATTTCTATTGAGGTAATAATTTGAATTCTACTCATAGCTGTAATAAGCAAAATCACGAGCAGTTATTTTCTCCCATTATTAAGAATATAGCTATATCTCTGTGATCTGACTTCTGGGTTCTTACTTAGGGGTTGAAAGGGGCAGCAGGTGTCAAGGGAAGAGAGGAAGGTTAGTCTTCCGTAGAATGAGAAGGCAAACAGTACGCCCAAGGGCGTCTTCCAAATGAGACTATGTGGAACCCAGAAAGAGTGAACTAAATCCTGTATCTCAGCACCTTGATGAATGATGGCTATGCCTAACTTGCCTTTAAAATGGATCACGTTGGGGCACCTGGATGGTACAGTCGGTTAAGTGTCCAACTCTTGGTTTTGGCTCAGGTCAAGATCTCAGGGTCGTGGGATTGAGCCCCAAGTTGGGCTCCACGCTCAGTGCAGAGTCCGTGAGTTTCTAGCTCCCTCTGCCCCTCCCCCCACCCTCCCTCTCTAAAATAAATAAGTAAATCTTTAAAAAAAAAAAATGGATTGTGCTCTTGAGTCAGTGACAACGAACATAGGTAAGAACAAGGACACTTTCACAGAATGTCAGACTGTGTGTAAGGCATCCAGAACTTATGTAACACCTAAGGAAGATCCCCACCCCAATAATAATTGGTTTTGGACATCTATCCACTTTGGCAAGTAGAAGTTTAGAACCAATTTGAGCTTTGAACAATGAGGAAATGTAACATTTATGCATCCAAATGTTATAGAACAAATTCATATCCATCATTCAAATGGGAGGCCCACATTAACTCCATGGAGGGATTTTCTCTTTGAGTGGGAGGTTGTGGGAGCATCCCCCCCCCTTTTTTTTTTAAGATTTTATTTTAGAGAGAGAGGGGGCACGAGCAGGGGGAGAGGCAGAGGGACAGACTTCCTGCTCAGCAGGGAGCCCAACCCCAGTCTTGATCCCAGGACACTGAGATCATGACCTGAGCTGAAGGCAGACGCTTAACTGACAACCACCCAGGCACCTTGGAAGGACCCTCTTTTTATGAGAATATCAGGACATCTTCAGCATTGCTGCCCTCATGTCTTCAAGGCCATAGTACATTCCAATATCCAATCTGTGCGACACAGCCCTGGGACACAGTCACCAGTTTCTTTACTACCCTGCAAAGCAACTACCCATTCTAAATTCAAGTCATCAAAGGATGCTTTCTCCTTAAAATGAACTTCAAAAAGGTGAGTCATTCCTTTTCAGTCAGTAAGTTAACCTGCAGGTAGAAAGAGAAGGGATGGTCACTTATGCTTCAATGCTGAAAATATGGGTTATGAAATGCTTCTCTGGATGCCTTTCAAAACAAAAGAACTTGAGTAACTGCAGCCACAGACGTCAAAAGGCACTCCCCAGGGTGAGCACATAAGCGGCGGCAGCATCATGGAAAACCCTTAATTGAGAGCTTATTCATGTGCCAGCCACGGCCCTAAGCACTTCCTAAGCATTGTCTCGTTTAGTCCTGACCACAGCCCACTGATACTATTATCTCATTTTTTTCAGACGAAGAAACTCAGATTTAAAGGGATTAAATCAGCTGTTGAAGAAACAACTAGTAAACAGCGGGACAGACGTTCCTGAGTCGGAGTTCTGCACCTCAGTGGCACTAGTCGGGCAACTGAGTCACAGGAGCACTGGGCTACGGCTTCTCGGTCAGGCCAATCAAACCCCAGCTGTCAGCCAGCCGTCCTATCTCTTGTTCTTATATGCCTTCTCCTCCTGACATTGCAATTAGCAAATCTTCATCCTGAATCAGTCAGGATCCTGGGAGGAAAGCAAAAACCACACCAAATATCTTACCAGAGAGAATCTGACATAAGGAATTAGTTAAACAGGTGCAGTGGAACTGAAAAGGTGAACAGGGAAGGCAGCGGTAATGCAGAAATGAAAGCCAAACGGAATCAACACCACCAGTTAGAGTCTAACTGGGAGCCAGCCTCAAGGACTCCCAACATAAACACTGTGAGTCCTGTAGAGAAGGGTAGAGAAGGGTGGGTTTGGAGTTTGGGACAAAAAGCTCAAGGACTAACTAGCACACACCCTATCAGGGTGCACATCTCATCACCGACAATCCTGTCCCTTGGCCGATGATGAAGTGTGACCCATAAGAATGCCAAGTGAAACACTCTTCCCACCTGATCTGGCCTCCAGTGAATGGCTTCATGAATGGGAGAAAAATCAGTCTGTGTTCATGCCCACAGTGTGTAACTATTGTACCGAGAATTTGATCACGTGCATTTTTACATTCAGTGTTTACACAACAGTTCTGCTATAACTCAACATAGGCATTCCCCAAAATCAGCCTGCTATTCGAAGTCACACAATAAAAACCACATGACTTGTGGGGAACGTCAAGGTGAGGGGTGAAAAACTCACAAACTTTTATCAGTGACACAGAGGAACCTAATAAAAAGAGTACACAGTTTTATACATCTTAAATGATTAAGAAATATGTTAGTACTACAATAAATATGTATGGAATTTTATGGAACTTGACCTTGAAAACTCAAGTTTGCTTGTGGAGATGAGCATCACATGGGCCTCAGCTGGTGAGTTATTGTGACATAGTAGGAGGAAGGTCACCTGAAATCAGAGGGACAGTTCTAACACCAGCTGTGGGGATGTGGATGGTTGTAGTTCATGGCCCAGAGAACTGAAGTAGGTGGTAGATTTCTGAGCTGTGAATGTGTGACCTGTGTCTTCCTAATGCAGCCCAGTTCAGCTGGGTATAATTTTCTGCGTTTACCTAATGTTTCTTGCAGACAAAAGCCCACATAACTCAATACAAAATCCATTTTGTGATCAAATTGTTCCCTAATATACCAATATTAGAACAAATTAATGGTTTCAAAATAAATATAGCAGAACTGATTATATTTTGTAAACCAGGGAGTATTAACTCCAAGTTTACAGATCAGAAAACTGACTCAGAAAGATCAAACTTCTCGAACAATAAAAATAATAAAGCATGCTATCTTTCTTGGGACAGCACTATATTTTCTCATCTAAGGTACAGCACTTGACAGTATGAGGCCAAAGCACTAGAACCTAAGGGCAGCTTTCAGCGCAGTTTTGCTGGTGACTCTCTTCAGGTGGTGGGTCTAAGTGCCCTGGGATGCAATGACCGGTGATCTCAATCTTCTTTAGGTCAAAGTGTAAAGCAGAACTGCTGAGCAAAGGAATTCATGTCTCTCCTTCACTTTCTCATAAATGAACTTCTAGACCTCTGTCACGTGCTACTCAAAAGATGTCTGACAATAGTTGAAACCCACAGAAATAAATATCCCAACTTCCAAGGTCCAGAAATAAAACATAACATGAATTTCTAAGTTTATTGTTCATAACTCTGCCAAAGTGATCTTTCTAAAATGCAGAAGTCAATGTCATCCCCAAGTTGAAAATTCTTTGATGGTTCCCTAATGCCTAAAGATAAGGCCCAAGCTCCTCAGCACGGAGGACAGGGTACTTACAGATATGGCACCTGCTTACATATCCAGCTTCATCTCCAAGTAAGCACTCACCTAAAACCTGGGCTCCAATCAGCTGAAAGGTTTGCTTTTCCACACACCCAGGTTCATTTCAGGGCTACATAAATCTGCCCACAGTAATCCCTCAGCTGAATGCCTGCATGCTCTATGCCCAACTTCTGAACACCAACCCAGTGCTCCTTACAGCTCTTTGGATAGGATCCCCTCCCCATATCACCAGGCAGAATGAACAACTTCTTTTGCTGGGCTCCTACTGTGTCCTACACTAACTCCTATCAGACAGAGCACTCTGCCAGGCATATTCGTATGAAATTTGACTCTCTTCTTTTTTTTTAAAATTACAGCTATCTATAGGTATTGGCCATGTCTGAAAAATCTCCACATCCCTAGAACCTAGCTCAATGCCTGATAACTAAATGTGTCATAATTGTTTAAGGACTGAATGACAAAAGGCTATGTTATCGTAACAGAAAAGAGATAAATCAATACCTTTTTCTCTCCTCCATCTGAAATCTGGAAAGGACCCTCAGCTCCACCAAGTTTCTGTGTAGGGTAAAACCTACCGAGTTTTTTGGGAGGATGGGGAGGGGCAGAGGGGGAGAGAGAGAGAGAGAGAATCTTAAGCAGGTTCCACGCCCAGTGCAGAGCTGACGTGGGGCTCAATCTCACAACCCTGAGATGATGACCTGAGCTGAAAACAAGAGTCAGACACTTAACCGACTGAGCCACCCACACGCCCCTAAAACCTACTAAGCTGATAAAGGCAGATGTCATGGGCTGAATGTATGCGTGCCCTTAAAATTCATATATTAAAGCCCAATGCCCAGTGTGATATTTGGAGATGGGGCCCTCTGGGGGAGGGCAGGCCTGTCACATTTTGTTATAGCAATCCAACCAAAGTAAGATGGCCTATGATCAATAGATGTAGCAAATGATTTTGCCAAGATGAAGATGGCCTGCATCCACCCTCTTACATCAAAGTGTAAGATTCTTGAGGACACAAAATGCACAGATGCTTCACACAAAAGGCCTACTGAAAATATAGACAGTTCCAAGAAAGTGAAAATTAAGACAGCAGGAAATGCTCACCTGGGTTGAGTTATTAAGTGAGGTACCTACCCAAGAAGCTATGGAGGAAAAACATAATTTTGACTGCTGTGGATAATAAACACTTCTTGCTGACGAACTCTCTGTTTAAGTATCAGAGGCCAGTCACCTGGTTCCACATTGAGGCCAACTTAAATCAAATACCACAACAAGGTTGCAGACACCAGATCTAGGACGTTGTAAAAAACACAGGTTGCTCAGTGGCTTGCCTTGAGTTTTTCTGGATCTGCGTTCTTCAAGAAATCTCCTGTACTGATGGGTGGATTGCTGTCCCCGGGCAGCAGTGGAAAAAATAATAAATCATGTGATGGTATATCCAGTCCCAAGGAATACTTGGCATGATATTCTTGAAAATGCATATTAAAAAAAAAAAAGTATCCACAAAAAATCTAGTTTTTTCCCCTCCATTTGGGTCGTTGTTTTTAAAAGAATATTTTTATTTATTTATTGACACAGAGAGACACCGTGAGAGAGGGAACACAAGCAGGGGGAATGGGAGAGGGAGAAGCAGGCTTCTTGCCGAGCAGGGAGCCCGATGTGGGACTCGATCCCAGGACCCTGGGATCATGACCTGAGCCGAAGGCAGATGCTTAACAACTGAGCCACCCAGGCACTCCTGGGTCGTGCATTTTTTGTCATGAAGAAATGGTAAACCCTGAAAATCATATTCCTGCACAGGTATCAGAAGGTGAATACAGGCATATTTAAAGGCAGATAACATGGGTCCTCACTTAGGAAAGTTGGCCACACTGAGGTTCTAGGTCTGTTTTTCCAAGCAGCCAAGAAGATTTCCATGGTATATCTCACAGTTGCCTCAAATAATTCCTAAATCACCCTCCTTTGGTCCCTTTCCCACAAACGTGCTGACTTGCCCCAAAGCCCTATTCCTACATGTTTGATCATCAGCCCAGTTGCATTCTCTAGTTTAAATCTTCAAATTGTCCTTCACTTCTACTTGTCTCCTCTGTCAACAAAATCTCATCACTTTTTCCTGTAAAATATTAGGGATAGGCAAAACATCTAAACCTTTTCCATGGGACCATGCTTTGGAACCAGAGCATACATTCTGGGATTGGCTGCAGTGCTGTTGGGAGGTGGCTGCCCAACCAGTGGGTCCACTGCTTAGCCCTACCACTTGGCAGTAAGATGTGACCATGTGAGTTAGTTCCAGACCATGGACTGTGAGCAATGACAGGTGCCACCTCCAGGTCAGGCTCATGGAAAACCCCCTCATGGTGCTCCTTTATGCCTCTCCCTTCTCTTCTGGCAGCAGTGAAATCTGAGGTCTTGAGAGATGGGGAAGCCACCGAATGGAAGAAGCCTGGATTCTCTGTCACCGTGTGAAGAAGAGCTGCCCTCTGTCCAACAACATCCCACTTAACAGATACATCAAGAAATATGTTTTACTATAATAAGCCACTGAAATACTGCAGTTTGCTATTTACAGCACAAAGAATAAGAATTCTAGAATCATATAAGGTTAAAGCCATCTCCATATATGTGATAATAAGGGTTATGGAATTGCCCTTGATTATATGATTCAAACCTTTTTTTTTTCCAGGTGTACAACAAACATACTCATTCAACAATTCTATACATTACTCAATGCTCACCAAGATAAGTGTAGGCAAACACTTGATTCAAACCTCTTGGAGTGATTCAAACCTCTTAAAGTTTACTACTGCTTTGCGAAAATAATTGTAATTGTACTATGTATCACATTAAAAGAAAAGTCACCATTTATTGACCTCTTCCTGCGTGCAAGGCAGGGATCATACTATGTGTTTTATGTATTTTGATCTTATAAACAGCCTACAAAGTAGATATTGCTAATTCTGTCGCATTTCATAAATGAGAACACTTAGGCCCAGGGAAAGTAGCAAGGACAAGCCTGGGTCACACAGCTAGAGAGCTGCACAGCCAGAACTCAAGCCCTACACGGTCCTTCTCCAAAGCTCCTCCACTGCTTGCTATCCAGCCTTCTTTAAGACAAAACCAAAACGAAACTCAGTAAGAATGCTAATGGCTTTCACTCCAGTTACCACATGAGACTCTACATTTCACAATGTGCATGTGAATTTATTTTCTGCCATACAGAATAAACAATCTCGTATTTTAGTTAACACTACTGCAGAGTCCCTCAAGTCTCGCTCAGGGGACCCCCAGCCTGATCTCGGCAGCCGTATAATGAAAGGATGGTTTTCTGCTGCTCATCTCCACTTGCCTGTACTCTGCCAACAGCATTGCACCCTTCACCCCATGAGCATCTCACACACCTCACATAGGGGCCTCTGAAGTTATGCTTGTACCATTTCTGACCATCTTTAAATTCAATCACCAGTCTGAGAATACAGATTTCAGGCTTGGTTTGCAAAATAGTAGACCCTCCCTAGCAAGTGGGCTAACGCGCTAAGTCAGCTCATCAGACTTTAACTTTCTTCCTTGCTCTCTAAGAAAATCCAGATGACAGGTAGCTTGCATCGTGCCTTTGAACAGTCTTGAGAACTGAATCAGATCCCTAAATGATCCACTCTGAGTTGGGTTTTTTAATTAATTAATGACCTTTCCATAAACTGTCTTGTTTATGACTGACTGCTTTCCAAATTATAGGCTGACGGGAGGGACAGTTATCAGTCATGGAGTCTCCCTACACAGAGCAACTTACGTGACCAACTGTGACTGACAAAACCTCTCCCAGCAGAAAACAGGGGAGCTAATTTGTGAAACAGGATAAGCAGGCATGGCTGAGGTCATCTCTCCAACGGCACTGACCTCCTAACCCATGAAAGATTCCAGACAGGTATTTTATGTGCCAACCTTGGCACAAAATGTAACTTTCTGAGTTAAAATGAAGACAAAGACAAATTAGGCACTTCCATGAGAGTACTGATTTTTTTTTTCTATTGCTATGGTAACACTACTCCATTTTAGGAGAGGGAAAAAGAAGAGTGGGCCTTAAAAACTAAGCTATACAATTTGTCAATGATGTATCAAACAGGACTAAAAAGATACTCCTTTTAATTATTTCACTGCTAGAAATTTATCCAAGAGAAATCATCTGATAAATGTGTACATGAGAATTAATGACAGCACTTCATTAAACAGTGAAATTGGAAAAATAAAAAAATGTCCAACAATTAAATAAATTATGGTATATTCGTACAGAGAAATACCAGAGAGCCATTACGAGTTAAGATGCAGATACGTATTTACTGACACGGTGCATGTTCATTGTGTACCTTTAAATGTGCATGTTAAGTGACAGGACAGCATATAGTATTTGACTCCATTATAAAAATTTCCCAGGGAAAAATATCTGAAGATATTTATATCAATATACTAACAGGAGCAGTTATGTCTAGTGAGAGAAATTTGGGATGATTGGAAAGGTCTGCTATGTGCTTTTCAGCATTTTCTAGGATAACTTTTCATTATTTGTGTCATTAAAAATAGGGAAACATGTAACCATGGCTACATGTTATATTGTAATTATTTGTAATTGTACTATTTATTCCAAAATATCTGCTGCTCCTTCCTAGGGGTCCTTGTCTGGTATCTTTCTTTGTGAGAAGAACAGAATTCTTGTACCCAAAGACATCAGGCTCAACTATGTGTTTTGCTTAGACTAATAAAAGATAAAACACAGAAGGGCATGTGAGACTCAAAGCAAAAACTTTAATAGCTATTATGTGTTTCCACCAATTTTTATTTTCCTTCTACCCTGACAAAAGAATGTTCCAGATAGGCTGCTTCCTCTGCCTGTATCAAAAAAAGGAAAAGAAGATGTAAAACAGATTTGACCAGACTTGCAACAGTCCTATTATGAGAACTCAATCTTGGGTTGTCATAAGCCCCTGAGACTTTGGAGTTGTTATCTCAGCACCACAGCATAATAAATTCTAAGCTGACTGATACACGAGCTTTTACTACCACCTTCCCAACAAGACCAAACTAAAATTTAAGTATAACAGCCTCTTTACTACCTATCTCTGATTAGTTCCGGAGTTTCACGTTTAACGCAAACCTCCCTGTTAACAGTATTTTTAAACTGTGATCTGTGGCAGAGTTTACTACACCCAGCCTTCCCTTTATCCTGTCTGCCTCTCCACAGCCTCTCCAAGTCAAACTGATTACTCCTCTGCCTTTCATGACCATTTCTTTTAGGCCCCACTATTCTGCCTATAGTCCAGGCCTTGCTCATTTCATATCCACATATGGTGGCCATGGACACTGACACTATTCTTCAATGTTCTTTATACAGTATTGTGAGATTCACCTTCCTTCAACAGTGCTTTGCAATTTACCACCACCAGCAGCCTGAACCTTTAGATTGAATTCAGGCCACTGCATAATTCCTTAAACTCACTACCCTACCCTCCTAACACAAACCCTCAGCACTGGCCAAATAGCAGTTTTATTATTTTTCTAATTTTTATTTGTTTTAGCAAGAGAGTGTGCAAGTTGGGTGTGGGGCAGAGGCAGAAAGAGAATCTCAAGCAAGCTCTATGCCCAGCACAGAGCCCGACACGGGGCTCAATCGCACAACCCTGAGATCATGACCTGAGCCGAAATCCAGAGTTGGGACACTTAACTAACTGAGCCACCCAGGCACCCCATCAGTTTTATTTCCTGTGCACACCTCACATATTCCCAGAATCAGGGCCTACCTGCCCAAAGTTACAGTAACAATGTCAGTAACCTAAGCCCTATGGAGAAAGGGTATACTGATGGTGGAATGAAGGAGTAATTTCATGGGTGACTCTGATACATGAAGTACAGGTAATGTGCCCTTAAGGTACAGCTGACAGAGTGGGCAGAGTGAAAGGCATGGTGATAGTCTCCAACTGTGGCCACCAATAACTCCTCATATCCCTGAACACACATGACCTATTTCCTTTCTCTTAGAACTGGGCTGGCTTTGTGACTTTTCCACCAATAAAATGCAGTGGACATGATGTTCTGAAAAATGCAAGACCATAAGAGATCTGAAGCTTCTCCCACCTCAGAGGCCAGCCACTAAATTATAAGGAAGTACAACATAGACTACAGAAGGATATGAGTCACGTGGCCAGGGACTTGGGGGACTGGTGGCCACCTTGGACTTTCCAGCCCCAGCCAAGGTCCTGGTCATATGCAGCCACCTGAGTAACCCCAGGCAACAGACTAGAGCACAGTAACCACCCAGTTGAGCCCAATCAACCCAAACACTCATGGGGGGGAAAAATGATAGTTTTATGAAACAGTTTGTTTCACAGCAATACATAACTAAGACAACAGGCATTCTCCTTACTTCTGCCCTGAATAGAACACCATCCCAGCCTCGTGGTGGAGAGTGGTTTATGAAAGCTGTTTATGGAACATTCCTGGCACAGCAGCAACAAGAGGATACCCTCAGCTGGCTAACAGGAAGTGAATTTAAACAATGGAAGGAGGGTTGGGGGTGCACATGAAATGGGAGAGGAAGAGATGGCAGATAGCACAGAAGTCTTGCTAACAGACTGACCTCTAAGATACAGCTAGATGAAAACCCAGAGGTGGTGGAAGATCCCCACTGAAGCTCTGGGCAGGAGCCAGTCCAGTGTGAGTTATTCTTTCTGTGACTCTGTTTCCTTAGGCTAGTAAGGACTTGTAAAGAGTCAGGGGCATTAATAACAATTAAATCTATATACATCCCTAACACCCACCATGCTCTGGTTATCGAAGTCCATCATGGGCAGAAGCACAAACCAGCCAACACTGGAGCATTTAAGTCTCAGGGGGCAGAGACTGGCAGCTGATCACCAAACTCATTTCCTCTGGTTCTGGGCACAGGGACCACATTCTCCAGCCTCCCTTGCCGCTAAGAGTGGCCGTGTGACTGAGTTCCAGCCAAGACAATGGAGATGGAAATGATGAACACTGCTTCCCCGCCTGCCTATCAGAAACCTCCATGTCTCCCCCTTACACTGCCGCCTCGGAAGGCACACATCAACAAGGGTAGAGCCTCAAGAGGCCAGACTCTGGGTCTCTGATCTATTGCTTGGAGGACAGTCGTCCCCCAAACCAGCACATTGATTCCGTGACTGAAAAGGTGATCCACTACTAAGATTTGGGTATGCATGTTTTACAATAGTTTACCTTTTATACCCTGCTAATACATCCTAGTTGCTGCATGGCAATACTGCAGCTGAAAGTGTTCCTCAGTGCAAAGATATCCAAAACAAGAGGTCTCTAGACACCCTGGAAAACGGTCATTTAACAATGAAAATCTCAAGTCTAAAATCTAATCAGCATGGAGGACAGCAGGAGTCAATGTGAAATCTTTTTTTTTTTTTTTTTTAAGATTTTATTTATTTGACAGAGAGAGACACAGTGAGAGAGGGAACAGAAGCAGGGTGGGTGGGAGAGGGAGAGGCAGGCTTCCTGCTGAGCAGGGAGCCCGATGTGGGACTCCATCCCAGGACCCTGGGATCATGACCTGAGCCGAAGGCAGACTCTTAACGACTGAGCCACCCAGGTGCCCCTCAATGTGAAATCTTGATCCTAAAGGCGGTCTGGAACAGAACCCCTTTCTCTTTTGGTGACCTTGATCTTTTTGCCTTAAGGCCTTCAACTGATTGGATGAGGCCCAGCCAGATTATAGAGGGTAATCTGTGTTACTCAAAGTTTACCATTTAAATGTTAATCACATTTTAAAAATACCTCAAGGGTATGAGCCACCTGGGTGGCTCAGTCATTAAGCATCTGCCTTCGGCTCAGGTCATGATCCCAGAGTCCTGGGATCGAGTCCCGCATCGGGCTCCTGCTCTGCAGGAAGCCTGCTTCTCCCTCTCCCACTCCGTCTCTGTCAAATAAATAAATAAAATCTTAAAAAAAAAATGTTTAAAAATACCTCCAAGCAACATCTAGATGGTGTTTGGCCACATAACTGGCATTTGACTAACCCTAGCCAAGGCGACAGCTAAAATTAACCATCACACCAGGAGAAGCCAAAGTCCTGGTGAGGCTCTAAGGGCCACGGCCCTATGGGACTGTGAAGGTATGTCAGTTAAAAGAAGTAATGTCATCTGACTGCAAAGAGCTTTCAATTACAATGACCTCTCCTTTTTCTTGTAAACCTTTTTATTTTTAATCAACTAGGGAAATTAGGTTTTCACTCTGCAAATATTTGAAAGTTCTGTGGTTGCTTCCTAAATTTAAATAAGTAATATCTGGATTACCTACTTTATGTTACCTGAGCCTCTTCTTGATCCTATAGGTATAAAAGACAAAAGTTTAGTTATGATGCTGAGATGACCATTCTCATTAGACAGACATGGACACTAAAAGTTACTGTGGTCTTCCATCCACCCCTGAGATTCCTCAAATCTCCATGGATCTCAGTTTAGAAACCTGGATTTTAAGATTAATGCTGGTATTCTGACCAAGCACTTAATAATTACATGTTACATAAACATGATGAATAATTTTGTGTGTTGAAAAGTTGTAAAATGATGATATAAATGAAATGCTAATTATTCTCTTTTAAGAGAGTTGTTTCCTACTAGGATTAAATTCTTGCTTTTTTGACACATTTTTAAAATCTGCACTTCACAGCAGTTAGGAAATAGCAGAATTTGGTTCTGATTTAATCAGATGAGAACTAATTCAGCTCCAGGCCAAAATGACACTTGGTGGGAGAGGTTGGGAAGCTTTCACACTACATTTTTTTAAAACACAGATTTCTTTCACTCTTCCCTTGAACTTTCACTCTACTTGATACTATTCCTAGATTTTAATTCCTAATTCCCTGAAGGGTAGAGAAAAGCCATCTAATATATTATAATCTAAGACATCTTTAGTTTAAAAAGAAAGGTTTTATAATACTAGAATCAAATAAGCCACTTCTTAAAAAATCGGATTATGGCAAAGAGGACAGTAATATTTATATACAGAAACACACATCGTTTTGACCGAAGTCCTTTAACACCAAAAACCTACATTCATTATTTCTGTGTTTCACAAATTATGCTCCACACAGTTCTTTGTAATAGGCATTAGGAAAAAAGAATAAATCAGTCATCTGGAGGGAAACTCTTAAGTTAAAGAGGCTCCTTTATTCTAGAAAGTCTGTTTTTTTAAGATGTTAATATACGTGGTGACTTAAAACGCACACGTGTACATGCAGGTGCACAAAGTATGCGTGGTTTCCCAAACTTACTTGTTCATGAACAACTTTTGTTCCCCACTCAGAGCATCTCTTGGGATTTAGGTTCTACTAAAACATGCTAGAAAATGGCCTAAAGATGCATCCAGGAAGAACTGACACTAACAACTATAGCCTTTCATTTAAGGAAATGCTTATAAATTTCAGGCTCTCTGTACCTGACTCAAACCCAATGTCAATAAGGCCCACTCTTCAACTGAAGGAAAAAAGTGGAGTCTAACCTGAACAAAAGCAATGCTTCCATTCTCCAGCATCCCAGAAGACTGATCGCCCTACAAAATAATGACAGTCTTTCACACCAGGGTGGATGAATGGTAGAACAACTGCTAGTCCCCTCCACCCCCCGTGGGGAAGGGGGGCACTAATGCAATATGATAAAAGAAGTCAAAATTATCAATATTGCTCATTTCTAGGTTGTTAAAGTTATGGGAGGCTTTTTTCTCTTTGTGCTGTTCTAAGTTTTCTAAATTTCCTAAAAGGAGCTATAACTTTTCTAATTAGAAAATAAATTTAGGGCCACCTGGGTGGCTCAGTTGGTTAGGCATCCAACTCTTGATTTCAGCTCAGGTCATAATCTCAGATCCTGAGACTGAGCCCCACATCAGGCTCTGTGCTGGGTGTGGAGCCTGCTTGGTATACATTCATTCTCTCTCTCTTTCTCTCTCTCTCTCGTCTCCTCTGCCCCTCTCTCCTCTAAAAACAAAACCAAAACAAAACAAAAAAACAAAGAAAATAAATTTAAATATGATTTTAAAAATATCATTTTAAGAGGTAGTCGAACATATTGCTTCTCAGGGGAGCTTTTATAATGTAAATATTTACAATGACAACATTTTCATGTTCATAACCATTAGGAAAATACAGAAAACCTAGACCAAAAATTAAAACTAAAACATGAAAGATGACCAAAAAGTGCTAAACCTGCCTTTGTTTTTTCTGTCAAGGTACATGAGCTGCCCTTCAGCAAGAAAGAAGAACCTTCACTTTCTTTAAAAGATGCAGAGCAGGGGCACCTGGGTGGCTAAGATGGTTAAGCATCTGCCTTTGGCTCAGGTCATGATCTCCAGGTCCTGGGATTGAGCCCCATGTTGGGTTCCAGCTCAGTGGGGAGTCTGCTTCTCCCTCTCCCTCTGCATGTGCTCTCTCTCTCAAATAAATCTTAAAAAAAAAAAAAAGAGAGAGAGAGAGAGAGATGCAGAGCAAACCACCGAAAAGATAGATTTCGCCTAACTAGAACTCAGATTTACAAAGAAAAATTCAGCACTATAGTCAGTCAATCACTTCCAGAAAAATCACTTTCAAAATAGTTCACATGCCTGTGGTAGGCTGAATAATGCACTCCCACCCCCAGAAGGTATCCACGTCCTAATCTCTGAAGCCTCATCAGGCTTCAGACTTCCGGTCTGTGAGAGAGCTCCAGAGCTGTGAGAGAATCAAGTTTAGTTGTTCTAAGCCACCAAATGGGTGGTAACTTGTTAACAGCACCCATAGGAATGAATGCATTGCCCTAAAGTAGGCAAGTAGTCTTGATTTATACCAGGCTGCAGGAGACTCATCCTCTGGCTGACCAGTTCCTGAAGGCAAGCCCCACCTTGGGTGGCTGTCCCTTGGTCGTGATCCAGGGATGATCAGGACAGTGGTCTGCAAAGCTCTGGAAGCAGCCCCTTTGAGTCACACGCTATTAAAGTGAGTTAATGCTAGGACACAGAGCCCAGGCATGTGAATACTACCTGGGGTAATGTGGATTTATTATTAAATACATCATTTCCTGAAATCTTTAGTGTGTGTTTAAAATCATCTCTCTGGCTAGTATATTATTAAAACATGCACCTGACACAATTACATACACACCTATAATCCTGATGTCCAACAAAAAGCCCCACAAATCTAGAAACCAGCAAATGTTTTTGTTTTGTTTTGTTTTTAAAGATTTTATTTATTTATTTAGAGAGAGAGAGAATGAGAGAGAACACATGAGAGGGGATAGGGTCAGAGGACAAAGCAGACTCCCCGCTGAGCAGGGAGCCCGATGCGGGACTCGATCCAGGGACTCCAGGATCATGACCTGAGCCGAAGGCAGTCACTTAACCAACTGAGCCACCCAGGCGCCCGAAACCAGCAAATGTTTTAAATAGGAAACAGGTGAGAAAGAGACATTTCACTTACCTTATTGATTAAACTTGGAAGGAATAAAACATATACTGAAGAAAGAATTGCTGTATTGTAAATCACATTCATTCCACTTAAGAGCTCCATTATCTCCTAGTAGTACCAAAATTGAAAAGACGTTATTGCTTTTAAGGTTTAATTTAAATTTAGGCCCTTCAACGGCAAGTTCAATGATTTATCACACTGATTGAATTCTAATTCTCTTACTATGTTGAATTCCAGAAAGCCATTTCCTTCAAACCTTAGGACCACTGAGATACAAGTTCACTTACAGGAACTCCTTAACCCTTCAAAAAATAATGTAATTCACACATTTAATTGAACAAGAGAGTGTTACTGTAACACGGTGATTAAAGTAGTGGTACAAGGAATATGAGGAGGCGTGTTACCTTTTTTTATGTGGTCTTCTAGAAAATCTGGTTTTGCAAAATGATAAAAGTATTGATAACTTAGTGTGTCCTGAATATGAAACAAATGATATACAACTAGTAGGACACAGAGATCACTTCTCTTTAGGAGGAAATTCATCTCCCTCCCCTCTGCTCACTCCATACCATACTCTACATAAAAGTGACCACCTCAATGGAAAGCCATGGGAATTCATATCTGAATGTGACTCAACCCAGAAAACTCCCCAATCAAGGAAATAACACAAGTAGACAAAATTCCAAAGGTGCATGGCCCTAAGTCCTATGAATCAAATACCCACAGAGTTCTGCTGGAGTTTTTGTGGAAACTGGAGAGCGGTGCTGGAGAATATGGGCCATGATTCCCAAGTTGATTCTTGAAACACAGACATGGCAGGAGCTTCTCCAATCATAGGAAAAAACATGTGCAGAAACTATATGGGGACAGAGATTGCAGGGCCTGTGGAGACTGGAATGGGGAAAGATGAGGCAGGGGAGTGATAACCATAGGCTTGGTACTCTCTGCAACATCCTCCAACGTTAGTACCACTGACTGAATAATGCTGATAGCTTTGCTAAGGAGAGTGTACTTTATCCTTAGGTAATGGAAAGTCACTGGTGGTGTTTATGGTAGGCACAGGCCGACTTAAAACTGTTATTGGGGGGGAAACACCCACATATGAAGTAGAGGAGAGGGTTTTTTTGGGTTTTTTTTTTTTCCTTTAGGAGATGGTGTGGTTAGGAAGTAAAGGAATCAGAAATAAAGGGATCAAGTTTACAAACTACTGGAATTCTTATATCGAAAATCAAAGGTTCTGCATGTGCAAAGAGTTCCCATATATCCCTTCTCCTGTGTCCCACATACAGCTTCCCCTATGATTAACATCTTGCATTAATGTGTTAATGTTAAAACTGATAAACCACTGTTAAACTGTTAAGCCACTGTTAAACTGATAAACTGTTAAAAGTGATAAACCACTATGGATATATGAACAAAGGTCCATAGGTTACATTAGGGTTTGCTCATTGTATTGTGCAGTTCTATGGGATTTGACAAATGCATAATACGAATCCATCATTAGAGTATCATAAAGTTCAAGGCCTTAAAAATCCCCTGTGCTCGGCCAATTCATCCCCCCTTTCTTTGCTCCCCCTGAACCTCTGGCAACTACTCTTCCTTTTACTATCTCCACAGTTTTGCCTTTTCCAGAATGTCATATATAAAATCATAAAGTTTAGCCTTTTCAGGCTTCTTCTTTCAATTACTAATATGCAAGGTTCTTCCATGTCTTTTTATGGCTTGATAACTCATTTATTCTTACTACTCGATAAAAAATTGCTATTGTATGAACAGAGCAGAGTTTGTTTATCCATTCACCTGTAAAAGGGCATTTGGTGGCTTCCAAGTTTTGGCAATTATGAGTAAAGTGGCTACAAACATTCCCATGCGGGTTTTTTTTTCGTGTTTTTAACTCATTTGGGTAAATAACTAGAAGTGTCTGTTGAATTGTATAGTATGACTACATTTAGCTTTATAAAAAAAGTGCCAAGTTGTATTCCAAAGTGGCTGTACAATTTTGCATTCCCAACAGCAGTAAATGACAGTTTCTGTTGTTCCGCATTCTTGCCAGCATGTATTATCAATGTTTGGAATTTCTGCCGTCCTAATAAGTGTGTGGTGGTATATCTTGTTGTTGTTTTAATTTGTAATTCACTAATGACATATGATGCAGAACATCCTTTCATATGCTTATTTTCCATCTGTAGATCTTCTTTGGTGTCTGTTCAGATCTCTTACCCATTTTTGAATTGGATTGTTTCCTTTTGTTGAGTTTTAAGTTTTTTTTTTTTTTTTGGTATATTTTGGATACAAGTATTTTATCAGATGTGTGGTTTTTCCAAAGATTTTCTCCTAGTCTGTGGCTTGTCTTTTCATTCTCTAACAGTGTCTTTTGCAGAGCAAAAGGTTTTAAATTTAATGAAGTCCAATGTACCAAATTTTTCTTTTGTGATTCATGCTTTTGGTGCTGTATCCAAACCCAAGGTCACTTAGATTTTTCTTCTAGGTTATCTGAGGATTTTTACATTTTACATTTAGGTCTATGATCCATTTTGAGTTAATTATTGTGAAGGGGGCAAGGTCTGTGTCTAGATTCATTTTTTTTTTGCATATGATTGACCAGCTGTTTCCAGCACCATTAGTTGAAAAAACTATTCTTTCTCCACTGCAATGCCTTTGCTCCAATAGTCAAAGATCACTTGACCATAGTTGTTGATCTACTTCTAAGCTTACTATTCTGATCCACTGATTTATGTGTCTATTCTTTCACCAATACCACCCTGTCTCAATTATTGTAGCTTCACAGTAAATCTTGAAGTCAGGTAGTGATTTTTTCACTAACAACGAGAAAACAAGACCTGCCATCACAAAATTTACAGGCGACTCGCTGCATATGTCTAACTTGGAGAGAACAGAGCACCTGGGAGAAGCTCAGGCTGCTCAGCCAGCTTGGACCCCAGAGTGAGGACCACGTGGGGCAGCTAACCCATCATGAATCTTAGGCATAAGTGTAAAGAAGTTTTTGCCATTTTCAAGCCAATGAACCTTCTGGCTATTTTTTTTTTGTAAGATTTTATTCATTTATTTATTAGAGAGAGAGAGAGCACATGCGCATGAGAGAGGGGAGAGGGAGAGGGAGAAGCAGACTCCCCACAGAGCAGGAAGCCCCACACGGGACTGGATCCCAGGACCCTGGGATCATGACCTGAGCCGAAGGCAGATGCTCAACCAACTGAGCCACCAAGGAGCCCCAGTTCTGGTTATTCTTTTAATGCCACATATGCTAGCCTAATCTCAGGCACAGAAATTTGGACTGGGAAGACTTTTCACAACTTTAATGAAGAAAACCACTTTGATCTCTGAATCCTTCATCACGAACAGAACAAATGAGCACCAAAAATGCTCCTATAAGTGTAGTCACATAACATTAGTCATGGCCCTCTTAAGAAGAAAGAAAGAAAACCTTCAGCTTCGGCAGATAAAGATAAGGCTTTTAATAGTAATGATTCAGACATGTCTGTGCATCTGTCCCCAGTGTGAGCCTCAACCAAGCATGGAATCTTACCACCTAACAGAGTGGAATGTGACTCTGCCCACTAGGGCAGGGAGGCCGAAAGCATGGGCAGGAAATCAGAGCAGAAAACAGGGAGAGCCACCACACTACCGAACACAGACAGCGCTTCCTTGACAGTTAGGGACTCACTGCATGTATTATGTAGAAGAAATTGGACTCAGACCAACTGAAAAGATATTGTACCTGAAGGAAGTTGTGATCAATTTCATTAGCAGAAACTGAGAAACCCATGCAATGAAGAGCAACAGATTCCAGAACAGACTTGCGGGGAAGAACAAGGACAGGGCAGCAAAATGAGTAAGACACAAAAGGGGGACCCAGAATGCGCCATCAAAGGAGACTATTTTAAGCCACGGGATATATGTCCCCACCAGATCCTTTGTGAGGAAGAGCCCTAAGTTCGTATCACAACCTCTGAACTGCCTAATGACTGGAAATATTCACATTTTAATATATATGACACATTTTAATTAGTAAGAGGGCAGATGATGGCAAACTACGGTATGCAGTCCACATCCAGCTATTATGGTAAATCAACTTGTACTGGAACCCAGCCACACCCCTTTGTTTCCGTCGTGCCTTTGGCTGTTTGAGAGCGACCAGAACAAAGCTGAGTAGCTGTAACAGAGACCATACGCGCTTGTAAAGTCTGGAGTATTTACTACCTGGCCCTTTACAAAGAAAAAGTTTGTTGACCCCTGATCTAGAGTATAGATTTAGTCATCCAATAACTCTTTTTGTTGTCTTCGGGGAAATTTCAAGTATTAAAGAAAGGTTCTACTATCTTTACTTTAAAAGGTCCTATGGAACCACAAATGTTAGTATTTTCTTACCCCCAAGAAAATGATAACGGCACTTGCTTTAAGGAGATGACTGGAAGGGTATGGAATAGAAACAGCTACTCTTTACTGTGTTCTTTCTGTTCATTTTGACCATTTTAGCAAAAGCACATGTTAAATTCAATTTCTATGTATATCCATGCACACATTCTTTTTACTTAATTAAAAAATGGCTCCAACAACCAAAGTTATATGGATTAAAGGTTTTATCAGGGTTCATTTTATTTACCTCTGCAATTGTAAAGGGGAAGAAATAACCTTAAGAAAATAATTGAGTGTTGAAAGACTGTTTATAAAAGTAGAAAGTGGAAACCACTTAAATGTCCAATTTTCCAAAAAATGGCCTCAAGGAAAGAGGATGTTATGTAAACTGTGGTATATCCATTCAATGGAGCTCCACACTGCCATTTCAATAATGAATTACATATGCATTTACTGATGTGGAAATATGTTCACAATGTGGTACTGAGGAAAGCTACACACAGTACAATATAAATCTCAAAATACACTTAAGTGTATATATAGGCATTGAAAAGACTGCAAGGATATATGTCAAAAAGTTAAAATTTATGTATTTAAAGAGAGTATGTTTTTCCTCTTTTGCTTTTCTGTACTTTTAAAATTTCAAAAGTTAACACGGACTCCTTTTCATTGTTGAAAAGGAAGAAAGTTCTAAAATATTACTGAGTAGGAGGGAGTATAAGGGGATGCTGGTCATGTTTGGCTCCTGATCTGGAGGCCTGTAACACATGAATGTTCAGTATGTGAAAATTCATCACACTTACATGCACTTTTTGGGTCGATGCATATAGATGTACACACATGTAACATTACAGAGCTCGAAAGGGAGGGGAAAAGCATTAATACACCATCCCTTATAGAATTTCATTCACTCATTCGCTACCTATCAACTACCTCCCACAGATCGGACTCCGTGCTATGTATTAAAATAAAGACACACAGAATATACCTTTTCAGAGCTGGGTGGAGTACACAGGCACACAAAAAATTACACACTTACAAATATGTAAGTTGTAGGATTCAATTACAGGTTCATAAATATTTAAATAAACTAGCTTAAGCAAAAGGGAAATTCACTGGCTCAAAGAATCTGAAGAAGCACTGAAAAGCAAACTAAAGACAGAGAAGCATCTAGGCCAGTGGTTTGCAGAGCTGATTTTGCCCCACCCCCACCCCCAGAACATTCAGCAATGTCTGAAGACACTTCTGGTTGTCACAACTGGAGAACACTAGTAGCGTCTAGTGGGTAGAAGCCAGGGATGGTGCTAAACATACTACAATGCACATGACAGTCCCTTGCAACAAAGAATAATTTGGTCCCAAATGTCCAAGAGTGCCCAGGTTCTCTGAGAAACCCTGAGGCCTTCTTACTACACACATGGTCTACTGAGCAGCAGTTCTAACCAGCACCTATAAAAGCAGGTCAGAAATTCAGAACTGTGGTCCCAGCCCAGATTATTTAAGTCAGAACCTGCACACGATCCCAGGTGTCTCTTAAGCACCTCAGGATTTGAGAAGTACTAACCTCAACTCCTGCAAAAAGAGTCAGGTACTGAGTTTGCCAGGCAAGTGGCTCCCTATGTGACTTCCCTGCTCTTGCTGCAAATGATATTCTACCCCAAACAGGAATCCTGGTTGCTGTGGATTCCTGAGGCTCATACCTCATAGTTCCTTCCACGCGAGAGGCACTGACCCTCTTCCTCAGGTGCTGGGCTTACCAAATCATAGGTGGCTCTCCTAGCCACAAAGGAAAATACAGAGTACCATAAGAGAACTACCTGAACTTAAGATCAAGAAAGCCCACACTGAAAATTTAAACTAATTTCTGAAAAACAAGGACAGTTAGCAAGACAAGACATTTGTTAAAGATTTATTAAGCACCTATAATGTTTCAGACACTGTTCTGACTCTGGGAATGTAACAGTGAAGATGACAAAGTCCTGAGCCTGCTTTTGAGTTAGAGCTTACATTCTACTGCACAGAAATGGACAAATATGGGAACAGAGTCAACTCAATTACAGAATGCAATGCATCCTGGGAAGTGGAAGGAGGCAAAGCATCTAAAAAGTAAGGGATGATGTGACAGAATGCCTAGGGCACAAGGACAAGTATTTTAAAGATTCTCCAAATGAGGTAACATTTGAACTGATCTGAAGGATAATTAGCCAGAAGCACCCAGGGGCAGGGCATTCCATAAGGAGAGCTCAGGGACAAAAAGGCCCTGAGGAGGAGAGAACCTGGTGGGCTCAGAGATGAGAGCATGGTTGATGGGGAGGAAAGCGGGCAGAGAAAGGACAGGGATAGATAGGGTAGCAAAGAAAGGGACAAAGCTGAGGGTGCAGAATGAGAGAAATATGGTTCTGCTCTTTACATTACATTAAAATGACCCACCTTCAGAGACAGGAGAGGAGGTGGCACAGACTGACGAGGGTTCCGGGCTCTGGCTGCTTTGGTGTGAATCTGGGCTCAACCATTTATTAGAAGTGTGACTACCTCACACACTTACATATTGGATCACATATTACAATATGTGAAGATGATTTGGAACAAGCCCACTGCCTGTTTTCATATGGCCTATGACCTAAGAAAGTTTTCTTTTTACATCTTTAAATCTTTACATTAGAAATGGTTACATAAGTACTTGCATTATATCCTGGATTTTGCCCTTGGTCCACAAAGCCTAAAATATTTAGCATGTGGCCCTTCACAATAAAAGTCTGCCCCAGAACCAGGTGTGCAGGCAGCAGCTGCTCAGGGGGTGGGGGGGGAGGGGGATGAGAGTGATTACGGCCCTCTGTCATGTCACCAGACTAGGTGGATCCCCGGCCAGCACTAGCTGAGGCTTTTTCGTGTATCACCTTTTAAAATAGCCATTTGCTTGATTTACAGTTAAAATACAGGCAAGTAACATTCCAAGAACACACAACTTAACTCTAATTCTTGAATTAAAATCCAGTTCTTCAAGTTTCTCAAAACCCATGGTATTTCAGTTTACTGTGGAACTCCATTACAATTAAGCCTTTTTTTTTTTTAATTTTATTTATTTATTTGAGAGAATGAGAGAGAGCACAAGCAGGGGGAGTGGCAGAGAGAGAGATGGAGGAAGAAGCAGCCTCCCCGCTGAGCAGGGAGCCTGACATGGGGCTCGATTCCAGGACCCTGGGATCATGACCTGAGCCGAAGGCAGACGCTCAACCCACTGAGCCACCCAAGTACCCCCAATTAAGCCTTTATTAATCTGTTTTCCAAGCCAGATATTTTGTTCCCTGTGTGTCTGACACACAGACAGTTAAGATGGAACTGAATGAATTTATATCATGTTGCTCACTGTATGACCAAAAAGGGGGGCAGGGAGGGGAGGGAATCATTGTTTTTGAGGGTAAGACTTAAATCAATTTAATATCCCTCTTTTTACTTTTCTCCTTTTCCAATTTTCTGTGTGTTACTTTTGTAACAGGTAAATACACTTATATTTTTATAAAGAAAGAAAGAAAGCAGAAATAATCAGTCTTATGGGAAGTATCTACATTGTACTTTTTAAAGATAGCACTAATTTGACAGCCAAAAAAATACATTTAGGAATGCAGCATTACAAATTCAAGATCATGTCTTATGAACTTGGCTTGAAGAAAAGCCCTCTAAAAAAAATACAACCTACCATCTGTACAATGTATTAAAAAATGATTAGCATAGTATGAAAAAAATAATGCTGGAATAGCAGAAAATTTGTTGTTATTTTAAGAATGCCCCTGGTTCAGTGTTCTTTTCAGATTTCTCCATGAGGTATAAGCAAAGGCAAAATGGAACTTCAAGTCAAGGAGAGAGACACAGGAAGTAAACAGAGATGGGCAAGGAGCAGTAAATGCTCTTTACTGAAGATGTGGCCCTGCTCTAGAAATTTCACAGAGCCCAGGAGAGAGAATCTTTGTCTGCATGTACCCATGTAGAGAGCTGTACTGGGGGGGGAGCCTCCCATTTCTGGCTTCAAATGTGAAGCCTGAGCCCTCTTTACACTATGTCAGCCATCAAAAGCGACGCAGCCCTTTCTGTGACAGCAGGGCTCTCACTCTCTTGTCGGCAAAGTGAATCAGCAGAGCTTGCAGACACGGAGCTGGGAAAAGTCCCTCATAGCTGACCATGCAGAGAGAGCAAAGGGAAGCTGTGGAGCAGGCTGTCAGGCTGGGAGAGTGGCCTTGCAGCCCTGTGCTCGGCTTCCTTGCTAATCAAGGCATGACCTTACCCAAGTCCCTCAACCTCCTTGGGCCTTAGCAGAAAAGAAAAAAAAAAGGAGTTAGGCCAAGACCCTACAGCCAAAAAGCCATTCTATGCTTTCGTGATGTTAAAAAATGAGATCCTGTTCACACTTATAGAAACACATTTTAATAGTGACTTTCAAACATTGTCAGTTTTAGGAAATTGTGTTCCATAGACGTTTAGATAGTTTTCCCCAAATGAAAGAATTTTTAATATTTCAATTTCATACCTATTAGGGGATATTTAACATTCAGCTGTAGTGCCCCAAAGGTGTCAGAAACACCAACGTCCGCATCTGAAAAAGCAGGCTGGGGTGGGTTTTTCCCCTATCTTGTCAGTGGGCCCTGGAGAACCCCAACAGATGAGCTTGTTTGTAGGAAAACTCTCGACCACACCAAGAGATGATTAAGAGAATGACCTCCAGCCCTTTATGGGAGCAGCTGGGAAGTCGGTGCCTAATAGAACTTCACCTCTCAGGGGCCAGAACAGCTCATTCAAGCCAGGAGGCAATCTCTGGAGAATTCCAAATTTAAAAAAAGAAACAGGTTAGGTATGAGCTACTGTCTTTTCCTCCTTTACCTGATGGTTTGCCCCTCTACCTTTGGGGCAGCCAAAGCCCTCGAGTATATTTTGCCTGTGACACTGCCTGTCTGGTCCCTTCCAGGACAGAGGAGATGTGTTAAGGCCCAGCCCAGGAGGAGGCTGTGTTCATGCTCCTTGCTCATGATCTCTACAGTCTCTTCAGTTTCAGAAGCTACTTTACTGGGTGGTTGGAATAGGTCAAGTCCCTAATGCTGGCAAACAAAAATGCCCCTTTAATGCGGACTTTGTTCAGTCTACAGACAGAAAAGACAGGAAAAAAAACCCCAAAATCATACTTCTGACAATGCCCCTGCCAAGAAGGATCTAAGATTTGGATAAGAAGGATGTACGAACACCAACATGTTTTTCCAGAGACTGCCAAATAAACCAGCACAGGGGTCAGCAAACTTGCTGTAAAAGCCCAGATAAGAAATAGTTCAGGTTCTGCAGGCCACAGTTTCTGTTGCAACTACTCAACTCTGCTGTTTCTGTGCAAAATCAGCAACAGAGACTATGCAAACTCTTTATGAGCACTGAAATTTGAATTTCTTATAATTTTAAAGGTCACAAAATCTTTGAGTTTTTTCAACCATATAAAAACGTAAAGACCATTCTTAACTTGCAGGCCGTACGAAAAACGGGTGGGCTGTAGTTTGCTGATACCTGGCCAAGAGAATGAGACAACTGTCCTATTCAGCATCCCACCACAGAGGATGCTTCACAGGTTTGTTGACACCTGATTTATCCCTTTCCTTCCCCACACACAATCCTTCAAAACATTCCTCCCGTGGATCCACTTGTCTCTCCCTTCTTGGTCTGCTCCCACCATCCTGGGAGGTTGGTGGGCTCGTCCTCATTCTGCTCAAATCTCTCACACCATCAAAGTAGCCTCCAGCAGCACGGAAGTGAGAATGGGCTTTGAAAGGAGGTGGGGTCAGGTCATTCCTTGTAAAGCACCTTCAGTAGCTCCCCAGTCCTTTCAAAATTAACTCCAAACTCCTCACCAGGACCTGCAAGGCCCTGCCTCTCTCTCCAACCTCATTTGTATCCCTCTCCATGACTTGGACCCCTGTGTGATGTGTCAACCTAACTGGGCCACACAGTGCCCAGACACTTGGCCAAACATTATTCTGCATATGTCTTGGATGCGATTAACATTGGAATCAGTAGGGACGCCTGGGTGGCTCAGTTGGTTAAGCATCTGCCTTCAGCTCAGGTCATGATCCCGGGGTTCTGGGATCGAGACGCACATCAGGCTCTGCTCAGCAGGAAGCCTGCTTCTCCCTCTGCTTGTGCCCCCCACCATGACAAATAAATAAAATCTTTAAATAAATAAATAAATAAATAAATAAATAAATAAATAAATAAATAA
>NW_023270433.1:45080373-45217872 GCF_011800145.1 Mirounga leonina | reverse complement strand
TAAATAAATAAATAAATAAATAAATAAATAAATAAATAAATAAATAAATAAAAACACTGGAATCAGTAGACTGAGTAAAGCAGGCTGCCCTCTCTGTTAGTCAAAGTTCTCCAGTGAAGGGGTACCTAGGTGGCTCAGGCAGTTAAACGTCTGCCTTTGGCTCAGGTCATGATCTCTGGGTCCTGGGATCGAGCCCTACATCGAGCTCCCTGCTCAGTAGGGAGTCTACTTCTGCCTCTCTCTCTCAAATAAATAAAATCTTAAAAAAAAAAGAAAAGACTCTCCAGGGAAAATAAAACAACAGGAGATTGGCTAGTAAGATTATGAAGGCTGGGAAGCCCCAGAATCTAAGTCCCAGTTTAAAGACAGGGGAAGGGCACCTGGGTGGCTCAGCTGGTTAAGCAACTGCCTTCGGCTTAGGTCATGATCCTAGAGTCCCGGGATCAAGTCCTGCATTGGGCTCCCTGCATCGGGCTCCCCTCCCTGCATCAGGCTCCCTGCTCGGCAGGGAGTCTGCTTCTCCCTCTGACCCTTCCCCCTCTCATGCTCTCTCTCTCTCAAATAAATAAATAAAATCTTAAAAAAAAAATAAAAAATAAAATAAAGACAGGGGGAGACTGATGTTCCAGTTCAGCAGTTAGGCCGGGGGGGGGGGGGGGGGGGGGCAAGGGGGCAAGGGGGTGGGGAGGGGCAGAGAGAGAGAACTTAACCTTCACCCAGCTTTTTGTTCTATTTGGGCCCTCAGAAGGTTGAATGATTCCCACCCACATTGTGGGAGCAATCCACTTTACTCAGTGCACCAATTCAAATCTATTTTGGAAACACCCTCACAGACACACCCAGAAATAATGTTTAACCAGATATCTGGACATCCCATGGTTAAACAAGTTGACAGATCAAATTAACCATCACTCTCTCCCTAATGTGGGTGGGCTCATCCAATCAGTTGAAGGCCTAAATAGAACAAAAATATTAACCTTCAAGTAAGGAGGAAGAAACTCCTCCCGCCTGACAGCCTTTGAACTGGGACATCAGTTTTCTACTGCCTTTGGACCTGAACTGAAACATCAGCTCTTCCTGGCTCTCAAGTCCACCAGCCTTCAGACTGGAACTATACCACTGGCTCTCCAGCTTGCCAACCTATCCTGCGGATCTTCCATAATTGCTTGAGTCAATTCCTTATAACAACAGATACACACACACAAAACCACTGGTTCTGTTTCTCTGGAGAAACCTAATACAATCACGAACTGTTGTACTTTTTCTCTCACTTCCTCAAAGGATATTCTTTTTGCATTTGGACCTTTTATATTTCCTTTTTCCTGGAATGTCTTCACCTTTTTTTTAGAACTATCTTCTCATTCAAGTCTCAAGCTTAAATATCTCCTACTCCCCAATATTCATTAGAAAATAGCTTCCTCTCACCCTCTGCCAATGCTTTTCTATTTCAGTCTCTGTTTTTATTTCTCTCAAGACATTTACCACAATCAATACATCAATTCTTATTTTGATTATTTGCATACATATTCGTTAGGGTAGGCATCATGTGTGTGCTCTTCACTGATCCTTGGGCCCAAGGGCACAGCCTGACATAGCATATACTTTTAATCAATATTGTAGAATGAACAGCCCAGAGTTTACAAACTCCTTCCCTCTCGCTTGGGTCTCCTGTCTTCTTTATTAGAAAATGATCCTTGTCTGAGCAAGGATCACCATAAGGGGATCTGTATTCTCCTGTACCACTGTGAAGTCCTTTGCCACCTTAATGCCATTCTTGCTCTGGGAACCCATCACTGAAAGGCAGACTTGCTCTCACAAGGAAGGGGCTATGTCTTACTAGTTAATTGTGTATTCACATCAGTGATTCAGGTTAACAATTAAGTCACCAATACACATAACCTACAGTAGGGCCTGTCTCTCCCACTATCAAACTGTATACACAACCTGAGGTTCTGGGTATCTCCAGTTCCCAGCAAATGGTAGGTACTTAAAGGCCTGCTGAGTCAATCAACTTATCTAGGAGATCTCCTCACTCACTGGATGACTTCTCCTGAATCGGCAAGACCTACAGTAATAGCGGTGGATCAGTGGCGGGGAGGAAAATAATGGGTACAAGCTTTAATGAGAGTGCTCAGAGAAGTAGGATTTGAGAGCCCATTGGCTTAATGTCATCCTATACTAGTAAAAAGTGTTTTCCTTCTATTACTTATCGCCACCTTCGGCAGGTTCCACCCAGTGAGTGCTTGCTTTCTATTCCTCACTCTCATCCGTGAGGAGAGCTTATCCTTCCACACAGTGCAGAAAGCAAAGTGAAAGTAAGGCGATTATTCACAGATTTGTTTGTGGCTGGTTAGCAGTGAAGCTGATGAGCTTCTGTTGTGTCCTGCCACCTCACACCTCTGAGGGTCTCTCCTGCTTCCCAAACTGTAACAGAAAGAACGTCTTTAATTTAGGTAGAACAACCTGATCTCAGGGCATGCTACAACTTAATTGAAGATAAAATAACCTGTCAGCCCTAGTTATGTGAGTCTCCCTATACCTGAGAGCTCCCCAAAGAGGCCAGCCACGGTTATCTGAAACCCGCCAGCAAGTCTGGGAACCCGGCCCTGGGAAATCTTCCTTTGCTAGAACTGCTCTATCACAGGGAACATCAGACCCTCAACGATCTTCAGGCCCGTGTGTGCCTGGGAACATGTGATTGGAGTGTGAAATGTGTTCATTTCCCGTACGGCAATTTTATTTCCAAGTAAGAAGACCCCTTGTACCTGCTCTACCGAGAGGGGCTTAATCCTGTCACTTTTCCAGTGTGGATTTCATGCTGCAAGGGGCTCAGTTTGGGAAAAACAAGGCAGCTATGTTTACAGCTGTCCGACTTCCTGTGCATACAGACAAACGGGATTTATCAGTGGCGATGCCTCCCCAAGCTCCTGGAAAAGATCCTTGACTTAACAGTGACTTACATCTGAGCACTTCCCCCTTTGAATTTAATTCTCTTCACAAGGCAGCAGCACCTTGAGGTGCAAACTTCAAAACAGCAACTGGAGCACAACTGCAGGTTACTGTTTCCTAGCTCCAGACCTCACTCTGCGGGCTGTTTACTCTTCAGCTCGGATACAATGTGGGGGTGATAGGTCTGTCATAGAACAGTAAAAGGGAAAAAAAAAACAAAAAACGATTATGTGGGTCACACTCTAAAGTGATTAAGGGCTAGCCGGCAAAGCCAGAGCTGCTTTTGATTCACTAGAAACACATTTCCCAGCCCTGCATTCTTATAAGGCAATGCAGCTCAGTTTGTAGTGCAGTTCTTGTTATACAATACTTCTTTATTTGATTCCAAGTACGTATTCGTGAGATATTGCTAAAAGTCACAAAGGGAAGGAGGGCATTAATCGATCGTGCTTCTTCTAAGCTTTACCTCCACAATATATGGACGGGTAAGTGCTAGAAATGAAGAAATGTCTCAATTTGCCTGAAAACCTCCAACATGGCTTTCTAATAATAGATACAACTACCGGGTAAAAGCATTTCTCAGTATTTGACTAGTAAAGCCTCCCACGGCTGGTAAGATTAGGTTTCCAGCAAGACTTGCCCCCTGCCCCTCCCTAGCTGCATGAGTGAGAAATACAATGGTCTCTGCTGGATTCTAACTATACTTTATTCCGGAACACACTTTGGTTTTCTTTAGGAGAGCTGTTTAAAGTCAACTGCAACAGTAAAAAAAAAAAAAATGATGATGATGATGATGATGTCATGACGTTCTTACTGAAGAACTTCTGCACCTTGTTTAGGCGCCTGAACATACTACCGGTCTGTCCAAGGATGCAGGGCCACAAAAGCCAACTAACAAGAAAAGTTCATCCTAACAATCAGAACAAGCCGGCATTTCCAAAAGTGTAAGTCATTAAGTAGGGGAACAAGAAGTTTTCTGAGAAAATGCATATAGGAAGTAGGGTTAAATAAAAAGTTAAATGGAATGCTTTTCCACAGAATTTCTCTAAGCCTTTAATATCCTGACATCTATTCTGAATCTTAAACTTTTTACCACTGACTTCTTTTTCATAAAGTGCAACATTTTGTAGGGCTAGAGTTCCATGGAATAAACTTTTGGGATCTTGGAATAGGCCCATTAAAAAAGCTGGGGAAGTATTTTACTACCTTTTCCGTCACACACACATCCTCTTCACTATTTCCTATCCTTCCATCACAAGGATATTTTGCATAGGGCGGTGTAAAATACAGTATTACACTACTAGGATATAGGGCAATGAAGATGTTTCCAAATGCTCCCTGGCATTATTACTCCTATTTCCTACTTGGCTGGTATTTTGGGCAATTCTGGGATGGGTCTTTCTTCCAAAGCACATGGCGATCTGAAGAAAGCATGAATGAACAAAATGAGGGGCTGCACACAAGTGTGACTGCCACATCTGTTAGCAGTGCATTTGGTAAGCCTTCCCCTGTCACTATATATATTCAGAAATAATGACATAGAAATGTAGTTCCTCCGGGCAAATGAAATGGGAGGTGCAAATTAGAATCACACCTCCAGTCTCATTTTGGTATCACTTCTTGTCTGGATAAACAACACTTACTCTCACTTTCCTACTCATGGCAGGTAGCCACTGTTAACACTTGCATTAGGGATCAGTCACAACAAATTACAGTTAAGTTTCACACTGCACTGCAGGAGGGCAGCATGGGCCCCAGGGGAGCACCGAGTTAAGCTAGGCCCGTTACCAATTTTGCGATAACTATCATCGGGGCTGAAAAGGCCCCTGTGCCTCAGCCGCATGAACTGGTTAAAATTCTAATAGTCTAAGTGGTATCTTGATATTTCTGTGTATGGTCGTTTTATTATTCTCCGTGGAGAGCACCAGTGGGCAGCTGCTTGCAAAAAGGGTGATTTTAATCACCAATCATTTTCAAGAACACAAGAGATGAGTAGTACTCAACTGTGAAAGCCTTATTATAATGGGAAACTGCCTGTGTGGATTAAACACACAAACAGATTTCACTTCAACATAATTGTGCTAGATGCTAAACTTGTGGCATGTGGAGAGTAGCTACAGACCTTGCGTCACACAAAAACATCCATGGGGAAGAAGAGAAAAATACAGACTGTAGACTCACTGCTTCCGTAAATTTGCCCTACCTAACAGGTGGACAGAAGAAAAGGCGATTTTGTAACCCTGATTCTACAATGGCTACTTTATTAGATAACTCAAATAGAGCAAAGTGCGCCTTTTTTAGTGAAGCACATAGGTGAAACCTGACAAAAAGATACCTGTAGAATCCACACAACCAACCTCTTTTAAAGAAGCAAAAATAAATAAAATCTTAGGAAACCTTAAGAATCAGCATAGCTATGAATAAACAGGAGAAATAAAGCACTGTTAAACATTCTTCAAACGAAACAAATTCAGATGAACTCATTCTTTACCAGATTTGCTAAGCTTTTTGGCAGATTACTTATCCAGGGCACCTCTATGAAGTTCCTGAGTGGTCCTGATATTCCAAGATGGGAGGGAGGAATGGAGGCCCTCTGTGATACAGGACCACATGATTTTCCCAGGTCTCAGAACAGGATTCATTTTATAATTTAGTATATTAAAAAGGTAGGGAAGATTTTTGATATGCTTTAATCCCAAGTAAAACATGGATGGCTTTAAGATGCCTGTAGATCTCTTCTCCACAAGGCTCCTTCCTGTTGATAAGTTTCAGGTATCTACCAGCTCTTCTGGAAGTACAGGAAAATTATTTGACTCCATCATATGCATGTCCCCTCATTCACACACCTTAGGGCATCTGTTAAGTAACCTCTCTTATTTAGAAGAAATCATTACGTGGAGCGCCGCCTTATAGTGCGATACTCCCATCGCTATCCGCAATAGTGCTCCTTAATGGTGGAGGTCATGCCCCAAACACCACACTAAGTACCTGCATGCATGATATACCTTAACCCTCACAATACATCTGTAAGCAGGTTTTAGTATGCTTATTTTACAAGTGAGGAAGTTGAAGCTCAAAGAGATTTTGAAATAGATTATTTCCCGTAACAGAACCAGTAAGTGATACAGTCCAGGTTCAATCCCAGCCTGTTTGACTCCAATAAGCATGTGCAGATCTTTCCTGAGAAACTACAAGTACAGTGCAAGGAAAACAGACATGTGCAAATCAAGATTTGTTGTCAATGAGCTTAAAGCTTAGTGGAAACCAGTGTGAAAACCAGTAACCAGGATAGGGTGCAACAGATTTCGGGCCAAGAGGGGAGGATGCAAAAGGTGGCTTTTGAAGTAAAGCTTGGGAAGAGGGAAACGTTCCCTTTTCCTATTGAAATCCTGTTTTTCCTTCCAGGCTCAATAGGATTTGATAAGTGGGACAAGGGCATTTCAGATGAAGAGCTAATAATATAAGGGTAAAACATAAAAAACGAAGCTCACATGTTCATGAAATTGCAAACTCTGCAGGTTAGCTGAGACGGAAGTACAAGAAAGAAGTATAAGGTAAGACCGGAAAGACAGGATTGGGCCAGTAATGCCAACAAGATATGCTTTGGAATTGTACTGAACTCTCCAGATCACTGCCAAACTCCATCAACATCTACCCTTGCATTTTCTCCCAAGCCTCTTCCTTCCATTTCTACAAGCATTTTCCCTTTCCTTTTGCTTGGCCACTTAGCCTCCTACTCATTTTCCATCTTTCTTGAGCTCTGCTTCAAGTACAGCTCATGTTCTGTCACCACTGCTCATCTGCAAACCTGGCCTCCTGTACAGCATTCGTGGTCCTCCCTGACTTGGTCCCACGCCTTGTCTCCTGCTCCATCTCTCAACGTACTTTACACTTGTTCTGTTCAATTTAGGGCTCTTCTCAAAATAGCTCTAATGGCTTTGATAATACACCATTAACTCATCTCCTCCCCCAACCCTGTTTCGCCCTCACTGTTCCCCATCTCAACAAATGAACAAGTGAAATTAAAAAGCACAACTAAGTTAGAAATCTCATCATCAACCAAAACTCCCACCTTTCCTTTGCTCTGATTATGAATGTAATTTTTAGAAGATTCTATGGCCACTAATTCCTAACTGGACAAGTTTTAGAATTAGATAACATCATCTCTCATTAGCGTTACAGCCAAGGTGTAACCGATCTCCTTACTTCTAGTCTTATCCTCCTCCCAACTCCTCATCTAGATTTTTCATGATAATCAAATTTAATCGAATCACTTCCCTGCTTAAATTTTTTTTTTTAAGGTATCCCACCTGTCCTAGGAAAAAAAACTAATCTTTTAAGCATGGTATAGAAAACCTACAAGAGCTGGCCCCTGTTTGTATCTGTAAGCCTTGCCTCTCACTGTTCTCTCCCTTGTCCCTATTCTCTTGGTCACAGGAACTACTGGAAAGTCCTTAAACTCGCATGCATTTTTTTTTCATCTCTGGACAGGCCAGGCTCTGCACTGGACCCGTCTCTCACTGCTTTCCACATGAGCCCAGCTAACTAATTCCCCATCTTTCAGAGTCTCAGCTCATACATTCCTTCTGCCAGGAAGATTGATGTCTCTCTTCAAGTCTAAGTTAGGAGCTCCTCCAGAGCACCCTGATACATTTACCCCCTCCATTCTGTATTGTAATTGCCATTTTGTCTTTCTCACCCATTATCTTAAGAACATGTGGATGATCTCCTAATTCTACTGCAGTCTCATGCATGAAAATGTGAACGTTTCTGTAATAAGCCAATACTACTGAATTTCCTCATATTTGTATATTATTTACTCACTTTTCACATCTCTTCCTCCGAATCTGAAGAAAACACTAAGGAAAAGAACTATATTCACATAATATTCTCCACTCTCTTCCTCTTACTTCCTCTGCTTTTACACAGCAATCTTAGCTGGTAACTTAAATGGTCCCTTTGAGAACATCACAAACATCTGTCAGTGGGAGAATACAGTAAGTGAGTTAACAGAATGCACAAATGAGAATCTTAACAAGTGATGACTCCATGTACTAGTTTTCATAATACTATATAAACTCCATTCACATCAATTAATTGTATCTGGATGCTTAGACCAGGAATAAAAAAGATGGGAAAAAACAGGCCAGTTTTCCCCTCTATCTTACTATAGTTCCTTACTTTCTTCATTCCTCATTAATTCTGTTAACAGTGAATTCGCCTAATAAAAATGAGCTCTTGCCGGGGCGGGGTGGGGGGCACGCCAGGGTGGCTCAGTCAGTTAAGTGTCTGACTCAATCTCAGCTCAGGTCTCAATCTCACAGTCATGAGTTTGAGCCCTGCACTGGGCTCCACCCTGGGTGTGGAGCTTACTTTAAAAAAAAAAGAAGAAAGAGCTCTTGGGTACAAAATGCACTATGGGCACCTGAGGCTTCCATTTATCTCCAACAAGAAGACATTGAAGTGGGACACAAGTAGTTGCCCAACTGTTTGACTCATCCAGAGAAAATGAAGTCTTAAAGTCAATACACAAATATGAATATTGCCTTTCAATAGCAAAGAGGTTAGTACCTGTCCCTTACTACACATTCCTGATGAAAAATAAAAAGGCAAATGTTGCACATGTCTAACAAGGCAGTGTCTCCTTAAACTGGTCAGTAAAAGCAGAACTTTCAGATGGGCACAATTACAGCCCTTCCCCATGGAAAATGGAGAGAGGAAATGATGCAAAAACAGTGCAAAGATATTTGACTGGTATTCACATTCTAGCTTGTAAACAATTTATAACTCACTTGCCTAGACAGTTAGCCATCAGTCTGGATGTAAAGAATTTAAGCCCAACCAAGAAACAGGAAGCATCAGTTCTGACACATGTGTGTTTATTTCGGTGGCTCACATCTGCAGTTTTCCCCTCGATGTATCCTTTCAGAGCCAAAATGGGGGAGGAAACAAAGTTACTGGGCCTATATCCATCACTGCGATTGTGATAAACTGAACCAGCCACAGCATCTTTAGAAGGAAGTTACTAGTTTTACGATGAAGAACTCCAACCCATATAGAGGCAAAGCCCAGGAGTAAAGGAAGTCTGTTCAATATGAGTGACTTTATTCAGTATGCCCAATGGCATCCCAGGACTGAACTAGTCACAATCAGTTTAGAAATGGATGTGTTCAGAAGGATGTTCAAAGGCATTTGGTGCTCTTTTGGGAGTCCAACACCAGCAAAGGATCTTCTTGACATCATCTTGTGCTGATGATGAAATTACTTCCAACTAATCAGAACCTTTGATAAATAGTAACATAGCAGTGGAGGTCAAAACTGCCATTACCAAATCTACAAATCTAAAGGTATAAACTTCACACCATTAGCCTTGACAACTACACTGCATAAACCCAAATCCTTTGACTGAAAAATCTTGCACATATATTGAATTCTTGTGGTCTTGAACAGGGGTTGATACAAACCCTGGCCCACTGGCTAAATCTTACTGACCACCTCTTACTGTAAATACAGTTTTATTGGGACACAGCCATGACCACTCATTAACGTACTGTTTTGTGTTAAGTAGTTAAGTAGTTGTGACAGAGATCACATGGCCTACAAAGCCTAAAATACTTTCTTGCTCTTTACATAAAAAGTTTGCAGATCCTTGGTCTAGAATGGTGGATTATTTGCCGATCCTTGCTGTACAAAACCAAGTTCTGAATCAAAATTATTTTGTCTTGATTCTATACTTCTTTACTTAAAAGGCCCTAGCACTTAAGGCTTTGGGTTGGCCCAAAGACAACCCAACCCTCCATTTGGAAACACTACAGGAAAGGGTCCAAATGGCAACCCTACAGATCTGAACAGATGCCTATTTTTCTTCTGCCCATGAGACAGATGGTCCTCAGAGAGGGGAGAATAATTCGTCCATGAGAGAGAATTCTCTGTGCAGCACTAATTTTGGAAATTTATCCCTGATCCATCTGGCCAAAAAGGATTCCTTAGGAGTACCTTTGCTATTTGAATTTGCTTAACATTCAGGAGGGGAATCCTAAGTACCAAGGCTAGAATATCAGGTATTTTCTCTCTAAATGTCAGTAAAGCTTTCCAAGTCTGCCCTTGAGATAAGAAAACTCAAATACTTATAAGAACAGATGATTATAAGGATGAAGAACAGCTAACCATTCATTTAGGGGCCCCATTTCAAAGAATTTGTTCACTCCTCTGACAGTAAGTAACCCTTCTGGGTAAGGAAGATAACACCCAGATATTTCTGCCATGTGCAGAAAGTAGGAGGAGCAATATTTGCCTTCTGACCCTAGATACAACAGTGCTTCCCTTCTCATTAACCACTCTAAGTTGTCTTTGATATTCTGACTTGGTTGTCCTAAAGAGCTTTTCTCCCTGGGTAAAACCCATACATTTTCAACATCAGTTAATTCAGATACGATGTTTTCCCCCATTTCACTCCTAATTCTGCTCCACAGCATAGAGTGTTTATTGGGTCTTTTTCAACCATAAATAAGGAAGACACAAAATTAAGAACTGACAAAGAAAAGTTAGGCAGCTGCAAACAAGGGCCCTACAGAAAGTAACTGTGTAGGGCTTCTTTCCATTCAGTTTCATTTGACAGGCTTTTGAAGTCTGATGGTCTTGGGTTCAAGTCCCACTTCTACCACTCACTACCTAGGTAATCTTAAGGTCCTTACCTATGAAACAAAAAAATAACCTACTTACCTGTGGAGTTATCATAACAACTGAATAAAAATGCATATAAATCATTTAACAGTGCCTGGTTAGCAGTTAAGTCCTTCCTATTTACTTAAGTCCTTAATATTACTTAACAATCTTTACTGAGCAAAGTTCCTGCTAAGAGCGTAGTTGCTGTCAGAAACCAAAACAAAGGTAGACTAGGGAAAAGAATCACAAGGGAAAGGTATCTTTCTTGACTTTCTTCTAAGTCATATATCCTTGGAGACAAAGGAAAATTCTTAGTAGAAAAGAGGTCATTAAATTCGATATCCGCTATTCCTATCATTAGGAACACAATAACAACAACTCTTTAGAGTGCTTTCGCCCCAAAACTATCTGCGGAGTTGCTGGTGAGCATGCTGTACCATCCAACACTGCCTCACCCAGTCACAACATCAAGGGGAAAGAAGATGGTGCCTCAAATAACTGGAGGGCTCCGTAGATGATGCTATGCCCACATCAACTGATCAAGAAATAGTTACGTGCCCAGCATTATTTAGGCAGAGTGGGTTGTGGAAGAAAAGAGTTCCTTCTACAAACACAGTAGTTATAACATTAGGAAAATAATATCACTGACTCTGATGTGGTAAAAGCACTTAGCTTAAATTTAGTCTTACAAGATTTTCTTAAGAACCTACTATTTGTTTGTTTACAAAATAATGTGAGATCCCCAGACACGTGTACAAAATGTAGGAACAGAGACAATGAACTAATAATAAACCAAGGAGCAAGAGTAGATTTTCAAGAAAACCAGGCTGGGGACAAAAATTACAAAGGACTTTATAAATGAAAATCAATACCTGAATTGTATCTGGAAGCAAATGGGCAGCCAGAACAGACTACAGAACACAGCTGCAGCGACTTCTAACTGCTGTTAATCTTATAGAGCTCACCTCTGGGGCAACTCCCTGAAAGCAAAGCAACATTATTCAGCTCCTCTCACCAGATGCTTCTCTTTCTCCAAGCTCCATGGGTTTAGGTTACATCTGAGCTCGCTTTCACCCATGTTGCGAGCTAATTACAAAGAATCCAGAAATGTGGGAATGAACTGGGAATACCGTAGGCTGCTGTAACAAACCTTAGCACCATCTGCTGAAATATTAAGATGCTTGTTTAAAAAGTTGGCTGCCAGAGAAGGAGGTCACAGCTACTGACAGTGGGGAAGTTCTCTTTAGTAATTACTTTTTACTTCTCTTTTCGGCACATAAGCAGTGGAGCACTGAGCCCAAGGTGAACAGTCCAGAGATAAAAGACCATCTTTGCTTACCTTCTTCTCCTGGTCCAGGTGCCAGCAGGAGAGAACCTAGAGAGCCTTGGTCATCAAAGGACAAGAGATATGGTCAAAAGATTGTGGCACGTTTGTGTGTTTCAGTGGACAACGGTTATTTGGGAAAATACATAGGGATGTCATTAAAATTCCTGTCTTTTTTATAATGATTTGGCAGAGAGACAATCAAAGTGTACGTGTATTTACGGAAGACATCATGTAAATATGGTTTTATCCAGGTATGATCATCCCTTGGACACTCATGGGATTTAGGGTTCCCTTTGCATGCCAGATGTTTCTCTCTCACAGAACAGTCAAAAACAGCCTTAGGTTTATGGACAAAGATGAGGTCAAGAGAGTTCCAAAGGGCTTGGGGAAGGGAAGGGAAGGGAAAGTAAAGTCTTATATGCTTTAATGTCACTGTTAACACAATCATACACAATCATACCGGTGGACATGAAGTGGACAATAGCTCTGGTCCTTCGTACTCTGTCAGCAAAGCGAAGAATATTCACCAGTCTCCAGGTGATGAGGACAGCAACAACAATAAGTAACAACAGCGGCCAACATCTGTTGAGCACACACCACATACTAGGCACGAATGCTACGCGCTCCATTTGTTAGGTATTAGTTCTTCCAACACTCTGAGGCAGGTACTGTTTTCTCATTTTAAAGGGGGAGGAAACTGATGCTTACAGAGGCTAACAACCTTACCCAAGAGTTCATCAGCCTGGAATGGGTAGAACAGGCACAGAAGCCAAGCCGTCTGACTGCACGCACAACCAATGTGCTCTAGTGTGCGTAGACAAGGGGTCACGTAGGCCAGCTTACACAAGGGAGTGTCATCATAAAGTATGAGCAGCAGTGAGGAAGACAGACTCTACAAGAGTTCAACCACATGCTTCACAGAGACAATAAGTGGAGCCAAAGTGACCAGAGGGGCACCAGGCCACCCATGTTCGAGAATCTTCATTCTTGTGACCACCATTACTGGGACTCAGCTGCTCTGCCTACCTGCTTCCCAGCCTCTACCAACTGGCTTCCACTCTGTAACTGGCCCAAGTCACTCACTGACCAGATGACACATAGGCCGTTCTTGAGACAAGTACCAATGGTCTAATTAGCAGAGGCCAGGTACAAAAGCCTGGGCCACGAGGACTGCAGAGGGCCAGGACTTCACACGAGCTACTGGAAAGGCAGACAAGCGTGAAAGGAGCTAGGAGCACAGCAGGCCCCAGGCTGCTCACACAGCACAGAAAGCAACTCTCCAACCCTACCTGGACCCTGACTCAACATTTTCGGCATTTAAAGAGATTATTTATACCCAAAATGGCACAAAGGATTCTCAGTCTCAGAGGTTTCCGTGTCGTAAATATCTAGATGAAAAAGTAGGTAGGTGAAGTTCTCCTACTAATAAGTGCGAAGAGTACCAACAACAACAGAGTAGTAACCTGTGAGAGGTTTTCCTCTCCCTTCTTCACTCTGTGTTTGTTTCAATGTCCTGTTTATCAGAATTAAAGGTGCACGGGTTCTAATTTCCACTTACCAGGACGCTGGTCATTTTTCTTCATTATGTAGAGGGGTGGCTCCGAGTTTAGCTCAACCATCTGTCGTCCCTCACAAGCCTGAGGGATTCCCAGCAGGACCAGGAGAGGCTGCCAACCCTCTTGAGCAGGCTCTCAGGGCAGGGTCGACAAGTCACTTCCCAAGCCTGTGTTGACCAGACAGGAAGAACACATGACTAGATAAAGCCAGACATGTGAGCCTGATAGGTCCTAACAAAAGTGAAGTAACCCTGCAGGAGGAAAAAACCCATCCCCCCAATATTCACTATCAAAGCCACAAAGTGCTCACACTGGACACTACCTTCCAACTCCAAATGTCTCTCAAGCAAAGAGGCTAAACATGGTCTCAAGGTAAGTAAGACTTTTATGCAGACAAAAATTGAGGTAAACATTCAGCTGCAACATAAGCCAAAAGATGAACAAATCTCTACAATAAGTGTAATCAATCCCACTGGAAAGAATACTTCACTTTTAAAGAAGCAGGGCATTTAAAAACTTTTTCCTAAGAAAACCAAGCTCTGAAGAGATGAGTATTAAATATTATTAGATTAGATCCCCAACTATTAACACATTTCAATTTTACAAGCCTTTTTATGAGATGTTTACAATTCTAAACTATTCCGCTAACAACTTTTCCAGCCTCTTTTAAATACACTTGCCACAAACTGTTAGGATAAGCATGAGAAAGCATATCAAGGTTTGGAGTCAACATGAATGTTTGATCAGAGGCTCTGCCATTTACCAACCTTGTTCAATTCAGCCAATCCTTCAACCTGGCTGAGTTTTAGATTGGTTTTGTTGTTTTTTAAGATTTTATTTATTCATTTTGAGAGAGAGAGCACGCGCATGCACAGGAGGAGGAACGGGGGGAGAGGGAGAGAGAGAATCCCAAGCAGACTCCGCACTGAGTGTGGAGCCTGACATGGGGCTCAATCTCATGACCTCGAGATCTCCACCCGAGCGGAAATCAAGAGTTGGGACACTTAACCGACTGAGCCATCCAGGCGCCCCCTGGCTGAGTTTTAGATTCTTACCTATCCAGCCCAATCCCACCTGTAAATGAGCACATTAGCACCTGCCCTATCTATTTCACAAGATTATGAATACTTTTAAAACTTTAAAACCTTGAAATGGGCATGAGGCATTTTCATTCTTAATGGCCGCATGGACTCAAATCTATTTTACCTAGCTTTCAACGATATAAGGCACATGTTGAGAGTAGGTTCCAGACTTCATGTTCAAATCCAAATTTAAATCTCAGCTCTGCAAATAAATCTTAGGGATTTATTTAAGGCCATGTTTCCTCAGCTGTAAGAGTGGAACACACAAAAGTCAGTTTATGGAATTTTGAGGTGCCTCACACAGCGCTCAGCTAACAGTAGATACTCGATGAAGCACTGGTTTTCTTCTTCTAATCCCACGGTCCCTTCCAACTAAAGCTTCTTGAATTACCTGATGGCTCTGTGAAACACAATTTCTTGCAATAGAATAAGTGCATAGACATGCCATGCCCAAAATGAACACTAAATCCCACTATTTCCTAGGGCACATTTTCCAGAAAATAACCTTCCAACTTTCAACTCTTTGTTCTAAAAGCACAAAAAGTCAAACCAAAAGAAACTGACAGGGAGCACGAATATTAAAATCCTGATAACTGTCATATAAGAAACTTCCGCTCTTAGCGGTCACTTTATTGATCTATGAGTGAGTTGCCTTTTATTAGTATAGGAGGATGTTGAAAATGAAGGGCAAATGAACAAGACCCCATATACCCAAGCTTCACCTCCAAATTTAAAAAAGCAAAGTTTGCTGAGTATCACCCCATATGTAGTGAAGCAACTTTTTTCTTTCATTAGGACATATCGAATACTTAATGCCAACCAAAGAAGATAATCAATGGCTTAAATGTTGCAGGAAAAAAATCCTATAGAAAAATTTACTTTGGGGGCGTGTGTGAATTTGCCAGTGCCAATGCTTTTTAAAAAATTTCATGATACAAACAGGAATCCATTTAAACTCCAAGAGCTTTCATTTTGAGGTGAACACAAACATACCTTTGAAAAACCATCCAACATCTACCTCCCTGCAAATTTAGCAGTTGTCCAAGGGTGGGGCTCACTACTTCCTGACCACACTGATCAACAGAATCATTTTTAAGCCTTAAAGGTACCTATGCTCTCAATGGATAAACTCAGAAAAACACCTTGAGGCAAAGTGGTAAGCAGCCAACCCTCCAGACACAAGAACTGCCTTAAATCGATTTAAAAAGGAAAGACTGGCTGGCCAAGTAGGCTGCTGAGTTCTGATCAGTGTTTGTGGTAGTTGGCAAGGGTAGTGATGAGAAATTATGAAGAGTTCTTAGAAGGAAGTGGAATCTTAGAAAAGCTGAGATATACAATTTTTCCCTTTTGATGAGTAGAGAGGACAGTACTTCTGGCTTCCTGGAAACAGTTCAACTATTATTTCCCTGTTCTATTTATCCTTATATATGTATTTATCTATCTAAATGTATCTTCCCTTCTCGTAGTGACCACAGAACACTTTCCCATCAACCTTAGTCCTTCACAGGGTAACTTTTCAATAAGTAAGTGTAAAACTGTTGTGGACTCCACCTTCAGCCCTTGGTAAAAAGTACCCAGAGAACTGGCTGCACAGGTTCTTAACTTCACGGAGTTCAGCCATCCAAATGATAGTGGGAATAACCTAGCACCAGAGGCCATCCAACCACTGCTGCAAGGTATGCAGAGACAGGACAACTCCCAATGCATGCATCCCAGACCTACTGAATCAATCTCTGAGCCCAGGAGTCTGTGTTTTAACAAGTTCTCCAGGTCCATCTTAAGCATGTTCAAATTTGAGAAACACTGCCTGAGAGCACTTCTTCTCAAATTTTAATGTGCATATGCATCAACCTGGTAATTCCACAAAAATGCAGATTGTGGTTCAGTAGGTTGGAGGGCAGAGATGCAGTGCGTCTGCATTTCTAATAAGTTCCCAGGTGATATCAGTGCTGCTGATCCATGGACCATACTTAGAATAGCAAGACCTTAGAGAACAGAGTCCAACAACTCTTATTCTGTGTACTGTAATAATTTATTAGCAATCTAATCTGGGAACCAAAATTACATGATGTTGAAGGTTGGAAGGGTGATAATGGTAAGTAATCAGACCCAGCCTGAGATACTGTGCATTTTAGAAAAACCCATGCCTTCCATTTTAATGCACTTCAATTTAGAGAGTGAGTGCTACTGCAAAATGTATTTCCAAGTATCATTTCACCTGATCCTGCTCAGTTTGCAAATTACAGCCTGGTACCTGGAGGTCTGCAATTCTAATTACACCGCAAGTGCTCAACATTCGTCAAACCAATCGCTTCTCTTCTACCCAAACTCCTCACCTGCCAAATGAAGGCATTTATTCCAACTAATCCACAGGCTTATGTACTCCTTACAGGTCCAATTCCATGCATGACCATTAGGAAACATTAAAAACAGAAAGAGCCACAACTGCTACTCACATAATTTTCTACTAGGTTCCATTAAAGCTTACGAACTTTCGGATTTCTTGGACGCACAGGTACCACAAGACACAAAGGGAATAATCTGAGTTCCCGTACCAAATGTATTCCCCTGAGCATACTTTAGTTACCAAATACATAATTTACCATTTACCTACCTGGATATGGAGAGCTCTCCTTTCCATGTTATTTAGCAGTGATAAAAGAAGCTAAAGCATTTTTTCCCCCCATCAAGGGTTCTTTTGTCTCCTCAAGCCTTGGGTTTTCCTATCTGTAAAAGGAGGATAATATTATGCACCTTTCAGAATTATCACGACAATTAGCCAACAACTCATATGAAATGCCCAGATTCCTGACAGGGTCATGGCTGACATTCAACAGAAGAAAACCACTATGACAACACAGTCTTATTTAATTTTTTTGAAGATTTTTATTTATTTATTTATTTGAGAGAGAGAGAGAAGCACAAGCAGGGGGAGCAGGAGAGGGAGAAGCAGGCTCCGTGCTGAGCAGGGAGCCCGATGTGGGGCTCGATCCCAGAACCCTGGGATCATGACCTGAGCCAAAGGCACACGCTTAACCAACTGAGCCACCTAGGTGCCCCACAACACAGTTTTAGATGACGAGAGTCTGATATGAGAGAGATATCTGTTCAAATACACCCCAGAACTCCACATGGAGTATTATGGATGGGGTGTTTGTACCCCGCCATGCACATGTAGAAATCAAATCCCCAGCTTGATGGAATTTGGAGGTGGAACCTTCGGGAGGTAACGAGGTCATGAGAGTCTACTCTCTACTACTATCACTAATGGGATTAGTGTCCTCCTACAAAGAGGCCAGAGAACCGGCTTGCTCTCTTTTCACTACGTGAGATCACAACAAAAAGTTGGCAATCTGTAACCTGAAGGAAGACCCTCACCAGAACCTGAACATGCAGGAACCCTGATCTCAGATGTCCAGCCTCCACAACTATGAGAAATATCCTTCTGTTGTTTTATAATATAAGCCTACCAGTCTCTGGTATTGTGTTATAGCAGCCTGAACTAGACACTATACTTAACATCCTGATACTCTGGCATGACTCTCTTAGGACATGGATTTAGTCAAGAAATGACATTAAGTCAAGTTATGAACTCTAAGCAGGGAATATTCTATTACTTAGAGTAAATTCAAAGAGGGCAGGTTACTCTTTTGGCTATTAACACCATAATATTTCCATAAAAAAGGGAAGAGCTGTGAAATCTTGTGTTTATAAATGTTTATCAATACCAGGTCACCTGGGACCCCTGACTGTTTCAAAACAGGGCCAAAGACATTTCAACTTCTCTTTACATTTCTGTCTCACTCTTACTGATACACACACAATATAGACCTAGGACCAGCTTATATGTTGTCCAAGAAAAAAGACATTAACTGTTCATATCCCTAACATTCACATTTAGAAAAGCTTTCTACCCAAGGAGAACAGAAACGGAATGTGTAGCAGAAGTCCCTGGGAGGGCAGACTTGCACGTCCTCCTGCAGCACCGTAATCCCTTTCCCATACTTTCTCTGGGGTCATCATTTTACAATTTAGGTATTATTTCCAACCCTGACTCACCCTCAAAATAAGCAAGCAAACCTGAAATGTTTAAGAAACACAGAAATTATAAGCATTAATTTCCTGACAGAGAAAATGCATTTAAGAATATACTAGGTCGGGGCGCCTGGGTGGCTCAGATGGTTAAGCGTCTGCCTTCAGCTCAGGTCATGATCCCAGGGTCCTGGGATTGAGTCCCGCATCGGGCTCCTGGCTCGGCGGGGAGTCTGCTTCTCCCTCTCCCTCTGCCTCTCCCACTGCTCATGCTCTCTCTCTCTCGGTATATCTGTGTCTCGAATGAATAAATAAAATCTTTAAAAAAAAAAAAAAAAAAAAAGAATATACTAGGTCTAGGGATGCCTGGGTGGCTCAGTCGGTTAAGCGTTGTCTGTTTTCGGCTCAGGTCATGATCTCCAGGTCCTGGGATCAAGCCCTGCGTCAGGCTCTCCACTCAGCAAGGAGTCTGCTTCTCCCTCACTCTCCTTCTGTGCATGTGTGTGCTCTCTCTCTCTCAAATAAATAATTTTAAAAAAAATCTTAAACAAAAAAAAAGAATAAACTACGTCTCATACCAACTCAAATTCTGGATAGGCAGCAGTTCTTCAAACTTCATTCTTCCCTTTTATGTATTCTACAAGTATGCTGAATGCTCACAATGTACAAGGTACTATGGTGGACACAGAGGAAAAGAAACACCAAGCTGAATCACAGAAACATCCTACTCTAGGGAATTCCCCAGTCTAGAAAGTGAGCTAAAACATGAACAAAGAGTATCTCTCTTGTGACTTTAAGACTGATATATATACTGTATATGAAGTGTTTAACATGGTGCTTGACCCAAATACACAGTCAAATGTAAATTTTCTAGGTGAAAAATGCGGTAGGAGCAGACAACCACAGGCTTCCTGAAACCTGAAAAGACTAAAACAGAAAAGGAAGGGGAAATAGAGTAGGAACACCTTGTATTCCTATATCCTCTACAGCCCATTAACCATGACACCAAGATGTCTCTACCTTAGCTGAAAAACCTCCCTGCACTATGAAGCCCATCTGGGATTTACCCTAGGGCCAGAGAAGCAGAATCTAGGAGTGAACCTCAATATTAATGCTCCTAAATTAACAAGCTTCAAAAATGAGTGTCAAGCTCAAAAGTGATCGTGAGAACCACTGCAGAAGATAAAACATTTGATAAATGCTGCAATATTTGAGACAGGTTTCAGCTAAGACCTGATACCTTACTTTGAGGCTAACATAGCTAGTTGCCTATTCTTCAAAATCTCAGGATCCCTGTACTAAATTCCATTAAGAGATCTTCCTAATGAGGTTTTCACTGATTCTCCTCAGTACAACTCACCTCCCCGGGGCATTCATTGCAACAAAAAGGAGAGCATCACACTGAGGTACCCTCACTCCTCTGTTCAGGTATTCTGGCCAACCCATCTATCCACGTTTCCACATGCTTCTTATCTCACTTATCGGCATCTCTATTGAGTCTTTAATTTATCCAAGATAATGCTGCTACACTGCCTTCAAATAAATTCATAATCAAATCTGAGTATAAAAAAAACTTTGTCCAATAAACATACTTCAATCTTAATGGTTATAGTGCCCTCTTATATACCAGGTTTCCAAAAGGTTTAACATAAGAAATGGTCTCAAGAAGTTTGCAGAAATGAGAAAGCCATCAAATAATTCATAATACAATTATTTAATCTTATTCAGAAAGGAAAAAGGGATAATGTCTTGCATTTTGCTGGAATTTTTGTGCATTCATTTCAAATCATGATACTTTAGGACTATAGTATCATTGAAAAATAAAGTCACCCAAAGAGAGAAAATTTTTACAGGAAAATTTATTAAAGTTACTAGGTTAGGGGCACCTGGCTGGCCTTGGTGGAGCATGCGACTTGATCTCACGATTAGGAGTTCATGCCCCACAGTGGGAGTAGAGCTTACTTTAAAAAACAAAACAAAACAAAACACTAGATTTTTGGTTTACAAGTGTTTATACCTCCCCAACTATATGAAAAAATTTATTGGAGGTAGGGTGTGATTAAAGAAGAAATACTGCACTTGACTTAGTAATAATAGATCGAAGCCGGCTGATCAAACAGATTGCCATCTGGTCAATCAATTGCCATTTGAAAGGCTGCTCTAAAAATATCTTCATATAAGTGTCTAAATCTCAACAAAATGTATTGAGTCCTAATTAATTTAGGCTAGCTAGCAGGAAACAAATTTTCACTGTACATTTTAGATTCCCACTTATAATACAATTACCAAAACCCTCCAATATTCCCAAATTATTTCCCCAAATAAAGATGAAAAAAACATATTCTAATTCTACTCTAACTTTCTGGGAAGCCACTATATACTAGTCTTGGGCATTAAAGCAATCTCTAGCAGCCTTTAAAATAAAGCAGAGTTCATCAACCTGCTTCAGCTTAGTACGCTGGCAGTAAAATACAAGAAATATCTATTTTCTTTTTTGTACAAAAGTAAATGGCTACAGTAAAGAAAGTAAGCAGGTGGCTGGCTACCCACTAACTTTGAGACTATCTACTCTTCTATAAAATGGAGACAATAGAGAATTCCCTGCCTCACAAATTACTGTGACATTCAAATGTCAAAATGTATATAAAGTATATTGCAAATCCTAAAGCAACAGGACTATTAAATATGTACACACATATACCTTCCATCAAAACTATATTCAAAGGCAAAAGACATGATAAAAACCGTGAAACCCACAATCCCTTCATTTGAGCTGCTGTTTCTGGAAGTGTCAGGCATTAAATTGGAGCCAAGATTATCTAAGAAGTCATTCTTCGCTAAAGATATAAATCTGAGGCACCAGACTGTTCTGTGAATCTCTTTCTCACACTTGCACATGTAGATTATCCCACAAAAGCCCCAACAAATCAAGAGCAACAAACAAGGAGTAAAAGCAAAGGACAAATTACTGAGAAAACAGCACGACGCTTTTGGATGGACCGTATTTGGGTTTTACAGGGAGGACTCAGAGAGGAAAGAATGGGGCAGGTTCTTTCTGTAGCAGCAGACACAGCCATCCCAGCTTCCCCAGAGCAAGGTGTTTAAGAGACTCTGATCAGCACGGCATGCTGACGATCCCACTGTACATCTGATTTGGCTCAGGATCACCCAATCGAATTTGCTAACACAGTAGCCTCCAAAAGAATCACCCATTAAAAACAATCCAAATACAGACTCTAAATGGGCATAAGGCCTTTTGTGATCTCCGCTGGAGCTTACAGTATCTAACAGCTGCAACTGTGACTGTTCTAGCTAATTGCTCTCAGCAACAAAAATAAACAGTCGCTCCAGGAAGAAGACTGTACCCGCCAAATATTAATGAATTTTTTAACAGTCAGAAATCTCAAATCTTGGGTTTAAAAGCCCTGCCACTGGTTAAGGGAAAAAAAAAAAAAGTCTCCAAGAACAAACAGGGTTGAGGCGGGCCAGACAGAAAGTCCTTGTTTTGTATTTAATCCTCCCCCGCACTTCTGCGCCCCCCCCCCCAAAAAAAAGGAAAAAGGAAAAGTGCCTTGTGTCTGGAAGAATTTAAGCAATCTGAGATATTTTAACTCATGTATAACTTTTTAACATATGGGGGAAAAGAGTCGTACTGATTGGAGCTATTTTTAAAGTGCAGCTCTACCGTAAAAATAGACATTTACTCATAAGGATGCTTGAATAGAGAACAAGCCCAATCTACGTCTCATTGTTAAGAAAGGGGTGAAAAAAGGCTGCTGTGCTTTCTGGAGAGCCGTTTATGGTCCGCTTGTGATGTCATGGCAGGATCCAGGTGCACTCTAACAAGCGTCTTTCAGCCTCCTCAATCCTTTTAAAAGTGCTCTTCTACCATCAGCTACTTCTCTGAGCACAAGCAATAAGGAGCTAGTATTTACTCAGACCGTTGCAAGAGGGAAGATCACTGCAATCAGAGACACATGGAGGGAGAAAGAAAAATTACTCACCCACAATTAGGTGCCTCATCATCCACTCCTCGCCCAGCATTTCTTTCTGCTAAGGAAAGAAAGGATAGAAGCAGTTGACTTATCAGTACTCTGGGACATCTACATGTCTTCTGTCCAGAAGGAGAAGAAGGCACTTCATAGTTCTCTCCCCATGCAGGACCCAGCAGCTTAGGTGAAGCTCACAACCACATACCCGCTGTAGACAATGGCAAGCAGGCATTTTAGGCATCTCCACAACTTAACGCTTGGAGACATCACATCAGTTTCTGGACCTCAATAGGTCTTTAGCCTGCAGCCATGGAGTTGTAATGGGAAACCATGTAGACACCCTGGATTTTAGCCCTTCCTGAGAAAATGTCAGCGGCAATCTGATACAATAAAAACCAGGCAACAGCTTTCACGTGCCAGGTCTTAAACCAAAATCAGAATGCATTAGTTTATGTCTGAAAAAAACCAAAACAAAACAAAACTTTCTCCATACACACCTGGAAAAAAAACAAAAAAAGGGTAAAGAATCCTTATCAAAAGAAAACCAAAACCAAATTGGAATGTTTAAAATTCCTTAAAAGATTAGATATATAATCATGACTTTAAAAGTGTCAGAGGAAAAAAAAATGCTCAAATATCTTTTTCAGAAGACTGAGTTAATTCTAATTTGTGCTTTCTGTACTTTATAAATTTTCCACAGGGACTGGATTATTATTGATTGGAATTATCCACAGGGATTAAAATAATGAGTGCCTCATAATAAAATACATGTATTTGCCTATGTTCAACTTCTGGATGCCATATATATATCCTGCAGGATTTAAGAAATCTGATCCCACAAAAGGACACAGTTTATACAAGTTGATTCAGCGTGTGTTTTAGTAACTCAGTGATTGTGAAGGGCAAAGATCCAGGAGTTAGGAGGGCTGGGTTCAAGGGCCGGGTCTCATATTAGCAAAAGAACCTTTGAGAACCTTAACGTCTTTGGGACGGACTCACACATCTGCTGAACAAGACCCCTGAAGTGTCTTCTGGCTCAAAACCGGAGAAAAACTAGACATAAATTAAATGTTAAGCCCAGAAGCATAGCATAGCTACTGGTACAGAGCAGGTGCTCAATGTATATTTAATGAAAGAATTACCAGAAGAGAGTTCTAAAAAAAAAAAAAAAATTTAAAACAGAGCATCCCAACCATGTCACAAAGGGCTAACAGGGGTGTCAAGCTACTGATCTCCTCAGGACTATAGCCCATCATACAAAACCGTTTGTGGAGCACAACTTTTTAAGTATACTACCATTACACACACAAAAACATCTTTATTTGGAGAAGTTCATGATCAGCTTATTAAAGTTCTCACTGCCCTTCATTAAGAAAGACAGCATGTGGGTCTTTATCATCTGATACTCAATCCGTTGAATCTGAAAACAGAGCATGAGGAGCCATTTACTTAAGAAGCTTTGAAAGGGACTTTCCTCACACAATTATGGGTGTAAAACAGGCACTTCTCTAAGAGTAACTTCTGAAAACCAGAATCCTCTCAACATATATTTGGGTACATATGGAGAACACGCAACAGCAGCCATTCTCAAAAGATGAAATTCTGCTAAGGAATATTTAAGTAATACAGTAGCAACTGCAATGTGTGGCTTGAACATTTTTAGCAACAGCTACTTATCCTTTTTGATAGTAACTAGGGAATATTTTGGTGTGAAAACCTGCATTACTTCTTGCAATTATTAAAACTGGCAACTTCACAAAACCTTTTTTTTTGAGAAAGGAAAAGATTGGGAACATATGGGGGGTTTACTTTCAACGAGGTGCTTAAGGGTACTTCCCAACTAGCTGCTTTTCCTTCCACATCCAACAAATAAAAGCTTTGCCTCTTTTGGAAGCCCAATCACCTGTATCATGGGTCACCACCTTCCCTTCCCCGGTCTCACCACAGTCACTTCACCTTTGTCGCATCTGCAGTGCAATCCACAGAATAAAGCTACCTTGCCAACTGCACTTCATTCCAAAGGGTGGGTCCCTCAGAAGGGGGTTGCCAGTTTCTTCAAATCTGCAAGGAAGTCCACGGTGGGGCTGGTGGCTTCTGAAACTGTCCAGGGAAGATTCTCGGAAGGAGTGCACAGTGAAAATCAGAGTTAGAGACGCCACGTGAATGGCCACGATCTGTAGGTCCGAGGGGCCTGCAGAATGAGCAAACAAGCCCTTCCCCCTTGAAGGGCCACTTCAATGGTCTGCCTTTCTTTCCTGTGGTTCTTCATGGAAAGGGAAGGTGTGGCTATTAACTGAGCTTCCAAAAAACCCCAGAAAGGTAAAAAGCTGTCAAACTAAAACCTCATCTTGGAAATACCTGAGGAACATCTGGGTTTTACAATGTTCCCCTTGTCTTCTAGGAATGTAATTCTTGAGCAATGTGGGTTAAGAAAAATATAAACTGCAGTCCGTTAAGGGTCAAATGGGTACTATGGCCCTAGAAATAGTATAAACACTATAGAAGGATCACTTTACCATCTAAAATCATGGAGTCTGAAAAGGTATACACACTGAGAAATGGATTGGTCCAGGGTTCTGGGGGTGCTTACTGGGGAGATTTTGTGGGGGTTTTTGCTTTTGTTTTGCGTACACTGAACAAATGCTCCAAACAAACATCTCCCTTAAAAGAAGGCACTGTCCTGCCTAGCAACTCCAAAAATCACATATTACCTATCATAGCAGGTATTTTTCCTGTTACAGTAGAAATATGGGCAAAGGAGCAAGAACAAAGTTTTGATGTTTAAATACTTTGTATTTCATTATGGACTCAGATTTCTGACTCATCTGAGACTTAACTAGTCACAGACATAAAAATGTTTAACGAACTCAAAGATCTATATCGAATGACTTAATTGCCCAGAAACTACAAGTAGACAGAAGCTTACCCACATGCCTTTGATCAATGTTCTCTCATTGACTTCCCTCCCCCAATCTCTTTCAAATCCCACTTAATGCCCCAGCTCAATTGCTACCACCGTGTGGCTTCCCATTCCCACCCAAATTACCCTTCCAACACACACACACACACACACACACACCACTCCCTTCCTCCTTTTCTTTTTAATGTACTTGGTGCACAGCACTCCACTCTTGATCTTCTTTCTACTGTATAGTTACTTGTAGATGTGGACAAATCTTCTTGAGCACAAGACAGACTGTGTGAGAACAGAGAAGCTTATTTCACCAAACCCTACTGTCTGTCCCTTCGAGACACTGTACGCTGTGGGGTTCATGCTTGGTTGCTATAAGGTATTTGAAAACATAACATCCATCAAGTATTTCTGGGGGTTAGTATTAACTACTACATCTTAACCTGCATCTTTAGTTACTTAAACTAAAAGTAATGTTAATATTGAATTTGAGACCCTAAGATTGTGGCATGTCTTAATTCAAAGTAGAATAATGCCAGTCGGCATACTTTTGATATTCAGGGTATTTTACCATATTAGTACTTTGTAAACTGTCACCCCTTTATTATATGTTTACAGAGGGCAAGAACATCTGGCCAAATTCCTCCATTAACCCAACTATTATATTATTATTGTATATAACTTATTTTGCTTCAGAAAGGATATGGGCAACTTAATGCATATGACTGCACTTCAAGATTCACTTAATGACACTAATGTCAGATTAAAAACTACACAAATGAGTTAATAATCAAATCCAAGAAAGGAAAAGCCAGATCCACAAGAAGGGGAAAGCAGGTTCACTTTTGCAAGTTGTAACTGGGCTTATAAAAACTACACCAAGTTAGCTTGAAACTGCTCTGGGCTCTGACAGCACTTAACGACATTGTGGTCCTGGCCTCATGGCTTATCTGCCCTCCCTTCTGGGTGACAGTTTCCAAGAAGGTAAGAGCCGCATCGTGCTCATTTTTATAGGCTTGGGACACAACGCACAGTACACAGATCACCAATAAACCTGTGTTGAACAGCCCGAATAGGTTCTATTTCTATAAACCAGAATTCTGGAGAGGTTAATTTCAGTGACCCTATATTCAACAAGCTGCCTGAATTAATGGTATAGATGTTTTAATCCTTCCAACTTAAAGGGAATTCAGCCCACTTCTGGGAATTTTCAGAGAAAGACTACAAAGAATAGTAGAGAAAAATGAACCATTCACTGCAATGACTGAAGCTATAAATGCTCTTCCAACAATAATCGTTACAATTTTAGCAATACTTCTGTTTTCTTCTGTTTGAGGTTCTGATATGGTAACAGATACAAAGGATCAAAACCAATGCCTCTTAAATGTATCTTCTCCTGACAAAAAGCATATGCATACTGTTTTGGAAGTATATTAAAATTTCAACATACTTACTGTTAAAATATATGCATTTTCTTATTTCTAGGTAACCCTCTGAGTAGGATGTTATAAGCTTCCACTATATTTTTGAACCTCTTATAAAGTAAGGGTAGGACGCTTAGTCTTTTTTTTTTTTTTTTTTAAACAGAAAGGCTAAATTGCTAACACTTCTACTCAAATCAGATTAAAATAACATAAAATGATATTAAGATTAAAAAATTTATGTTGGCAACCCTAACACAGAATTGCAATACTCTAGGATGATTTGCAAGTGTGAGGGGAGAAAGGATTCTAAGGAAAAAAAAAAAAAAAAAAAAAAAACCTCTCAAATATACCAGTAGTCTCACCAACCTCCTTTCCTGAGAATTTTTCCACTATCTGCTCAAATATAAAAGAACTGCTGACATGCAAACCAGTCAAAATACGGGTAAGCGTGCAAGAGGAGAGAGGTGAGGGGAGGATGTTCTGATAACACAAAATTAGAGTATTAAATTCATATAATAAAGAAGGGGGTATGGAGATTTGAGATTAATTGCATGTTAGAAGTAAAAGAATTGTCTTGTCACTCAGCTACTCTCTTGACTACTAAGTTGTGAATTCAGGACAATTACTTTTAGAATGGCTTTTTACAAAAAAAAAAAAAAACTGACAGATACAAATTTTAAAAAACCATTTAGTATACCCTGTAAGAAAAAAAAAAGAAAAAAAAGTACTTCACTATATCAAATTTTCTTAAGTTCTATACAAGTAGAATCTTCACATAAAGGATCAGCAAGAAGTATTTTCCTTCCTCCACAGATCTGGTAAGGATGTGTAATGAGAACTGAACATGTATATGCAACACAGGATTGGCACAGTTCCTGACATGGACACGTGCTACCCACATCAGCCTTAACCGAATGAAAACGGAGTTTCTGATTTCAGAGAAGAGTCTCTTGACAATCTGGCACTTGGGCAACAAAAATAAATCTCACACACCAGCAGTTAATCCCACGAGTGAGTTAAACCTTGCTGGCAGAAGCAGAATAAGTTATCTTCCTTCTCTTTGGTTTTTCTTTCGCTCAAGTAAATGTGTGAAGACAATTCCCGTTTAAAAAAAAAAAAAAAAAGTTGATTATTAAATCAGAGCAATAGAATGACGTCAGCATCCAATTACCCAAACTTTACAACTAGCAGATGAAAGCACATATTCCTATAAAAATTACTCATTAAGTAATATTTGAAAGCTAACTATTAGAAATGTCATTCAAAAAAATTTTTTTGCACATTCTACTTCAAATTAACATGCTTCTGGAATTCTTACTTTAGATAACACAGCTTTCAACTAAAGCTCTGAGAGAACCTCTTAACTCAAGAGGGTAAGTTTATTAGCCTGAGCACAGGAGCCCCCAAAATGTGTATAAAGACCTACTCACCACACTGTTCTTTCCCTTCAACTTTGTTTATTGATGTACTGAACATGAAAAAGTACAAAGAATCCAAACACAAAAGAAAACATGTACAGCCTCTTAAATACTCAACAGAATATATTTTCTATTCCAACAGATGTGAATTAAGTCATACTGTACAACTTCAAATAAATACCAGCCTTACATTTTATTAAGTGCTCTGATAAACACTGTAAAGTGAAGCACAATTTGCATGCCCTCTCATCAATGCCTTGGTTTGCTACAGTAGTTTAGGAAAGAAGCATGTAGCTGCTGTTTTCCCATGAGGGAAACCTTATTTTTTTTTTAAGTATATACATGTATTTTGTTTTTTTAGTTTTTTTTTTAAACGCAGAAGGTTAACTCTGACAATCTAAATGCACCTAAGGATATGAGAAAGTGCTAAGCCAATTGATTTCTGAATAGCATTGAGTGGGTCAGCATGAAAACTCGCTTATTCACTTTAGCACGCGCCTCACAGTATATGTACTGTACTATACTGAAAAATTTTATAACTACAATTTTAAATAATAAAAAAAACTCAACGCAACCGCAAAGATAATGTACAACTATGTTATGCATAGCACATTGCCTGTTCTAAGGGGAAGCATGTGAGCATCTCAGTTTATACAAAAAGCAGGACGTAACTATATAGTTCTCAGTGCATCCTGATGAAGGCATTTTTGCCTTCAGCTTTTTTGAAAATTTATTATAAGCTAGATGCTAATCAGAAAATATTTTGTATTTTTTAAAATTTCTTTCATACATGGTAAAGACTTATTTTATTATTTCCCCAAATAGTGGTTTAAGCATCATACAAAGTTAAATTTCAGTAGCATACAGATATTTATGATTTTTGTATGAAAAATGTAAGGAAATTTGTTCAAAACCTATGGTTATACTCATTTTTTTTTTTTACCACAAACATATTTATAAACGAAAATGTAGCATCACCATAAACAGCTGAAGCTAGACTATCTACAGACAAAATTAGCAACAAATCTGATGCACTGTAAATTCAAGTCCTCAGGACAACAAAAGTGATTAAGCAAGACCTCAAGTAACAATGTTAATGCCATTTACAAAGGAAAAAACTGATACAAAAACATTCAAAACCTGAACATCACTTGGCATGTAAGGGAAAAAAAAAAAATCAAATTAGCTGAAAGGTTCATAAACACAAGGTCTTATTTACATTACACAAAGCTCAGGTGTTAGCCTTGAACGTAACTTTCAAAATACCTTCAAATATATCCAACTCAGATCACTTTTGCCGATTTGCTGCAGTACAAATCATGTGCAACATCTTTTTTTCCTTAAGACAAAACAATTCTTCAAACAATACTGCAAGTACATCACTAAACACCATGAGCTCTATCTGAAGGGATTTCTTTAGGAAGAACAGATTTTTTTTTCCCCCATCTCTTGGTAATTTAAATTTCTTGCCTGCTCTTATATATTCTTTTGTAAATTTTTTTTATTTGTTTCAAAATCACAAATCAATGTGAGCCACCTATCACATAATAACCAGGATGATCAGACACTCCACTGGTGATTACAAAAACGAAACCAGCAGTGTTTCCCCCATTGATTCTACTCCTTTCATACAAAGATCTCAAAAGTAGTATTTTCTACATCATAAATCTTTCTAAATTTTCCAACCGCTGCAAATTTCCTGGTAAATTTTAAAAGCTCACTAGGTGTCATATGAAGAGATTTCTCAAAGTATTCAAGTCAAAATATTTGTTCCAGGACCAGTAAAAAGTTTCTCCAAATTTTCTTTTTTATAAAAATAGATGCTTTTTTTAAACCCACATCAAAGAGGCTCTTATCTCTTTGGCAAGGTACTGCTTTACGAAAAGTTCTCCAGTATTCTTACAATAAGCGTTTATAATGTAGCCCCCCCCTTCCCCAACCCAAATCATAATTACAAAATAAATACTGTTTTTAACTTCATAAATAAAAATGTAAACTTCAAAATACTTTTCTTAGACATAACAGCAATGCTTTAAATGTAAACCAAACACAAAGCTAATCAGAAAAAGAAATAAAAGGGGGAAAAAAAGACACAACCAACTGAAGAATTACAACACAAAGCCTCAATATTTACTCACAGGTTCAAGGCAGTTATGTAAAAAGAAAAGAAATGTCTTCCCTTAGCTGAAACACTTTTAAAAGGTCCACCTTCTTCAAAGAAGGCAATAGAATGCAATGTGACAGGTAAAAACCCTGTACCTCTTGTCCATATTCAAACATAAAAGATATTTAAGAAGTTTTAATTCAAATACTAGCAATAAAAAATCTCACATATTTCTTAGGATGCTAAGTAGTCGTTTTATCCCCATCTCAACACTGACTTACAAAGACATTTACTAATGTATAAAGTTTCTCTTAACTTGCCTTTGTTGTATAGTTTTCATATATAAATGGACTGAGGACAAGAGCTCATTAGGCTTTGTGCGTTTTGTTTGTCTTAAAGGAGACCTGCAGGACTCTGTCTCCCAGACGGTATCCATTGAGGCTAGCTATCGCCATGGCAGCCTCATCATAGTTTGTCATAGTCACAAATCCAAAACCTTTGCATTTATTGGTGTTAAAGTCACGGATGACCTTCACGTTGGTGACAGCTCCAAAAGGCCCAAACATTTGCCACAGGATACTCTCATCTGCGTCAGGAGCCAGGTTGTACACAAAAATACACCACCCTGTTCCTGGGTGCCCAGGGATATTAATTCCAGCCAAACTGGTCATTCCATCAATGGTCATTGGAGAAAACCTACTGAACAAAATAGGAAACACATACACACACACACACACACACAACACACACACACACACAAATAGAAACAGAGGTTGGTTACAGCAATGGACGTATTTCTTTTCCCCTCCCGTCCCAAGAGTTTCAGTGACCCCCTCCCCTCCAACAGATACACACAACTACCTGATGTTTCAACCAAGGTCTGCGTGTGGCTTGCAGTGACATGCTATACTGACAAGGTATTAATAAATTATGAAATGGTCATTATATGCTGTATTGAGTCATATGATCCACAATAGCAAAGAAATATATTTCGAATATATTTAGAAGTGGTTTCATGGATTAAGCAGGACTGGGGGGAAGGGGTGCCAACACATACGTACACATGCTATAGCGTCGCAATGCAATATAAAACAAGTAATGGGGTTTTTAAAGACCAGGTGGCATCCAGTGGTATAAAAATACTCGAATCAACCATGCTTCAAAAACACAACTTTTCATTAGACTGTACATGCAAAAGAAAACAACACAAACTCATGAAGGGTGTCACTCCCAAAACCAAAGAAACTAATCAATTATGGGAAGGGACTGTGAGGATCATGAACCTCTATCATTACCTCTTTACTCCATAAGCCATATTGAGCAGATTGTCCAACCTGCAAAACACATATTTAGCAAACTTCAGTTTTTAATTTTCCCCCCGATGTTCAAGAAAGCTGGGTTTGTTACTGCCATCTTCCAAGGGGAGTATCTGTATGTTAATTCTATGTGAACTCTCAAAACTTTGGGTCTTCTCACATTCCTGAAAGAATGGGTACCCACTTCCCTAAGACACTAGTTCTTCCAATGGATACAGTTTATCCCTACAGTGATCAGAACCATACAGGCAAAATGTAAGTGGTCATTTGAGGACACCTTTCAGAGAGGAAATGTGGAGGCTCTGCAACAGTTCACCTTTGGATTCTCTTCTATTACCAGGTAAATTTTAAGTGCTCCACATGCACCTACATGTACTTTATACTACTGTTACAAAAAAGAAGAAAGAAAACAGGCCTCAAATGGAGTTACCTGTGCTGAGCCCCATGTCAGCAAACCAAGACTTCACATCTAAGCTAATAGTAAGTTCAAGAATACAAACTTTAACAATCAAGCTGGAATTACCTGGTCAGCTCTAGTGACCCCCACACCTTTCCCCCAAAGGAAGGTGACCCTCACGACCTTGCCTGAAACAATCCACTCTTTGTTAGAAATGTCCCTTTTCCTGCTCCCTTCTGCCTGTAAAAGCCTTCCATTTTGTACAGATCCTTGGAGCTATTTGCTAGGTGAAATGCTGCCTGATTCATGAATTGTAGAATAAAGCCAATTTGATGCTCAAATTTACTCAGCTGAATTTTGTTTTTTAACATTAAATTTTATAACTCCACTGACTCCTGTGTATACCAAGGCACACAGATTGACTTGCCAAAGACCACAGGGCTAGTAAACAGTGACACCAACATTCCATAAATTTCCCTTCAACCTCTCAACTCCAAAAGACTTTCTTTTCTTACAAAATGGTGTATTACAGGTAGAAAGAACTTTACAGACCGTATTAGCTCAATCTGCCATTTCTCCGTGTGCTCAATTAAGGTGCAGAGAAAGACAACAGACTCATTGCTTCAGTGAGCAACAGGGCAAAAAGGTGAGACCCAGCGACTGATGCTTATTTTGACTACGCTACAGGAAGTGTAGCTCTACTCAAGGTCTAAGAAGCCAGGTAGAAACAAACCAACTTGAGCTTCTCTTAAAATTTTTAAAACAAAGTAGTTGCGGGTGTGTAGGTACTCTTTAAAACTCTCCATCCTTTTCCTATTTCAAAAATTAAGTTGATTTTATAATACTTGATTCTTCTTGCTTGGTCAGTTTCAAAGAGACCATGCTGATGTTCCAAATTTCCATAATGTGTACCAATTAATTGCATGTGTTTAGAGGAGGTGGGCATAGCTTATGGTAGACGGAACCAACCTCAACTGCCACAATGTTCAGCACTCTCCAAGTGAGACCCTGAGGCAGGGGCAACAGTTTTTTTCTTTAACACCTATGAAAGGTACATCTGAAAAGCACCTCAATGTTACTGTCTAACCTGTGCCCTCAAATGAGGTTAGGGCACACATGAGAGAACAATTGCTTCAATCACTTCTAGTTTTATAAAAGCCAAAAAACATCTCTTTCTGGTCTTTTAGAATTGGAAAAAGAATCTTCACACATGCCTATCCACAATAATCACCTCTGGGCATTCTGTGTGTTTTGCAAAAATGGAAAGAAATAACCGAGCTGATAAAATGCAAAGTGCAAGGAAACAGAACAAATCACAGTGACAAAGGATCCTCATCTGTGTCTGTCCTGTCCCAACACCCTCTCAGAAGCAGGGACATGTTTATTCCCCATTGTGCCACTAAGCATAAAGCACAGGCCTGGATCACTGCAAGTTTATAATAACTATCTGTTGACAAATAAAGCAATATGGTTACAAATACTATCCTTAACTACTTAATCCAGAATGAAAACTATCAGGAGGGCTGGTTGGGGAGCCTGTTTGTACATGCAAGGAGAAAGCATGTATGTGGAAAAAGTACACAGGTGGGAGGGCTTGGTTTTCTGCAGAGGCGTTAAGTCAAAGATGTCATGCCTCTATACGCCAAAAGAAAGGCCAGAAACACCAGAAATAAAGATGTATACAACTTAGTATATCACCAACCATAACGTAATCTGATACAGATAATTTCATACAATGACTGGAATGATCAATAAAGAATGCATTTGGCATATGATACCTGTAGAAAAGAATGGCAACTGAAGTCTCTTCCCTAAGTGCTGAAGGGCCCAGACACAGAGACACCTTATTGATTCACTCAAAATAGAATTACACCATCTCTGCCCAGGTAGGGGGTGTCCCACTTTTCCACCATCATCTTACTCTACCAACTGAAAGTCCAGAGATTGGATCTCCTAATCAAGTTTTCAGTATTTTCAAGACAGGAAACTAAAACTGCCCCAGAAGTGAATTACATGTGTTAGGGAGAGAGACATCTCATTCACCATTCTTCATCCAAGGACCCTCTAGGCAGGAGGCCTAGGACATTTATACTAGGATCTCTGAGGACTCTCTCAGTGGGCCTCCTATGTGCCCCACCTATGAAATCCTATGATACACTGTGATCCTGCCCATGGATTTCTTTCCTCTGTACCCATTTTCAGAAAAAATTCAGTCTTCTGGAACTTAAGCCAAGTTATCTGTCTAAACACCATCCCCCCCACATACACCAGCATCTCCTTCCACCCTCCTTCCTCTCTCCCACATCCCCCATTAACAAGGAGAGCCAGGAGGAGCATGGGACATAAGAAATAGGACGTAGGCAAGGCTAAAAACTCCAGCCTGCATGCAGGTGGACCTGGCAGTTTTCCCTGCTCTCTTGGCACCACACACTCATGCTTCTCATGGGAGCTGTAAGAGAGCAGTGGGTGCTCCACATGGACACTATGCACCCCAAATCTTGTAGCAGCTGGAAAACTGTAAACTAAGTAAGCATCTTCTCTTGTAACTGCTTAGTTTACAGTTCGCTCAGACATAGGACCACTATTATTCTCCAGAATTATACATCTTTGCTGGGTGTGTCCAGAGCTCAAGGATAGTCATCTTTTATATGTGGTCATTTAAAAATAGAAGCCAATCTTTAATGGAGATCAAGTTAGTAGTGTCCAGAATGATCCAGGGGGGGGGTGTGAATGATGACGTACTACAGTGTGGCAAGAAAAGAGCCCATTAAAAGATATTTTTAACTTTAAAAATATTCTTTACTCAAATTTAATGGATGCACTGCACCCAGTACCCTCACTCAGTCCCCATGCATTGCTTACTTTCTGAGGTTAAGACTGAGCAGTCCATCAAGGGACAGTGACACTCTTCCCCTATTCTGTAGCTTGGATATAATCCACTTTACAAATAACACATGAAGTGGATATGGAGGATTAGATAGGGAAACCTAGCTTTAATTAAAATAATCCTCCAAGAAGAGGTAGCTTCACAAAGATTTCTATAAAAATCATCATCATCAGAGTCAGGACGACACGAGTAAAAGCAGCCCAAGTAAACAAAAACAGTGAGAGAGCGGACTATTTCTGATTATTTCTCCTCTTCCTAGTACAAAGTCCGCTATGAGGTTAGACACAAGATAATCCAACATGAAGTTCAAAATTACCAAAGATAATTTTATGAATCTCGCTTTAAAGATATAGGATTTATTAAGATACTGGATAAATGAAAAGTCAGTTAGCATGATAATAAGACATTAAAATATTGTTTCTTTCATCTTTATATGTATTTTCTATGTTTGATTAGGGTTTATGAGTTCACAAATGTACTAGTACAAGCCCATGTTCATATAATTTATGAAAAAATATATACTGGGGATACTGTATATAAACATTTTCCTCTCAACAGGAATACAACTCAGACTAGGCAATATTTTGAATAGAACCATGTATTAGGTAGAGTATTCCCATTTCAAAGTTAGAGGTCTACAAAAAGAAAACACCTACTTAGTTCCCAAGAAATTTAGCTGACGGGTTATGGGGAGGCCCACACACAAGTAGAAGGGGAAATGTGAAGTCAATTCAAGTCAAAAATAAAAATATAAAGAGAGATTTACTAATGGGTAACAAAGTGCAACTCAAACTCTACAAATAATGGTTCTCAAAACCTCTCCAAAGCACTGGCCAAAATGTGCTTTGAAGTCAAACCACAAGATCATCAGCTTACCCCTTTTCCCATTAGATGGTGTCATCTAACCTCTAAGAGAAAAGAATTATTCAGGAAGACTGATACCAGTTTATTCCAAAAGGAAATTATGATACTAGCAACCAGCACATGCCTTCAATGCAACACAAGCACGGACTTAAAAGGCTCCTTTAAAAATGTATAAAGGCTTACAGAAGTAGGCACATAGGCCATCAGACTAGATCACAATCAATAAAATTAAAGCTGCTCCACAAGAAGAGAGATGAAAAATTTGGCTGAAAGCTTAATTCTGACACCGTGTCCCAGAAATAAACTTAAGGCTTCAATTATACTATCCATCCAAATAAATAAGGATGGTTTTATTTTGAAAACTGTAGTCAATTAAGTAAGCATGTAAGATCAGCTGTGCTCATGTTAAAAGATAATTCTCTATTCGTATGGGTTGACTGCATCATAAACTTCACAAGCCCACTTTTGAACTTAAACGTTACTGCATGGGTTTTACATTTTTTTTTACCTTAAAAGATATTGTGCATTTCATGAATATTAAAAATATCCTTTACTATTATTATAATACTTATAACTTGTATTCTCCAATCTCTTTCAACTCCCAAGGTACTATGACAACATAAAAAACACAATGAGAAATGTTCTAAGTGTCTGCTGGAAGGTGACAAACTGAAGGCTAGAGCATTAGGACACAGATGTTAGGGACAAAATATTTCTGTAATATTTCTGTAATGATCTAGACTTGAATGAGAGAAGAGCAAAATACCAAAAAAAACAAGCAAGTCCTTAATTCAACGGTCTTTATGAAGAGAAAGAAGATTCAACCTTAATTCAACAGAAGAGGAGGGAATGAAGGCCATGACAACCAAGTTTTTAAAGTATTAAAAGCAACCAAACATTTATCAGGTTAAACCTGAACTCTAGGAATAAAGGCTCCCAATTTCTTCTAAAACTGAGTCTAGACCAAGCACTTTCACTGAGCTCAAAGACTAGTGCATTACTTATTATCTATACAGAGAGTATGAAAGGAAGGAACAGAGGGCGGCAGAGATGAGAGTCAGGAATTTGAAAGGACAATAAAAATCTTCTCCGTTTTCTGAAACCGAGTCTCCCTTACAACAGACAATTCTTATTATTCCCTTGTTTTCAGAATTTCTTTTTCTAGGAGTCAAGGAAAGGAAGAATTTCAAGTTAATAACATATGGGACAGAAAGATAAAAGCAAAGGATGAGCAGAAAGATATTTAGAAAGATATTAAATTTGACCATCAGAACATCCTGGAAAGCTTTCCCAACCCACAAGTAAGCAGCACGGAGCATGCAGGGAGTGGGCTGGGTGGGGCTGTGTGCAGACACCGCGGTTACCAGCCTGTCTGGAGTCCCCTGCGTGCCTCACCATTTCAATGATCAGGCATTCTCCTGCAGATCCTGCCACCTCAGACTTTTGGTCTGATCTTCCTCATCATTACAGTCTTGACTCTCAGAACACAATTTTACTTAATAACCACCATAAAATGAAACCAGAGCTTACAATGGAAAACACCAGAAATAACCAACAATTCAAAACGAACACAGCTCTCTATTAACATCAAACATTTTATATTTTCACGGGGATGAAATCAGCCAGTAAGTCTCAAAGAACCTCCCTCTATGTAAGCTCAAAACTCTTTTCTAGACCCCAAGGAGTTCTGAAGTTAACTGAAGAGGCTGTCCAGGAAACACCTCTAAAATTCGTTCAAGTCTGCAAAATTTGCAGAAAATATTATTCACTTTAAGATGCCACGCAGGAAACCTATAGGCAGAGCTAAAAAAACAAACAAAAACAAACGTTTTTTTTTTAAGATTTTTCTCCACAAGGGCAAGTATCAAGTTGCTCCAATGCATCTCTCCCCCTACAGCCATGGCCTCGACCACCCACCATAGTCAAAGGGAGCAGTGTTTCCTGACAGTGTGTTGTTTTTGTTTTGTTTTTTTCAACATCGCAAAGTTTAAAGCAGAGAGTGAACACAGGCTCAACCAACTGGGTAACCCAGTCATCCAGTTTCAAATGGATCCTTTTGACAGTACCACCTTTTCTGCCAGGGCAAAAGCTAGCCTAAGTAGGAACTGAACACAGTGTTTATGGCAAATTTCTTTCTCACACCTCAGGTGACACAGCTGAGTATTTTTTTAAAAGCAGGTATCTGACCGATTTTATCTCCACTCTTTAACACTCTATTAATACCCCCATGAAAAAATGCATGTGATTTAAGCTCAAAAACATAACTCCTCATTAAGTTACATTTGTGATCCTATTTTTGGTTATTAACTATTCTGCCCCTGCAAGGAATGAAAGAAAACTGATAATGCACTTGGGATTTAAAAAATATATATATTAGTATGGGGTTAGATGGAATTATGGCTGCAGTATATCATATGGCCAAACGGATATTAAAAAATGTTCTTGAAAAAAAAAACTGGGTGGCTTTGCTTATGAAACCAGAAGTTCTTTGTGCTGTTTAATGTTTTAAAGTCACTGTTCTCACATGCAGATTAAAATGACTCTTGATTTGATTGTTACCCCAGGTTTAAATTAAAACTTGAAAAACTGAAATATTTATGCTTGTCTACAAGATAGAATGTCTTCTTTGGGCTGAAGATGCATAGTCATTCTACGGACTATACAGGGGTCTGAAAACTACCACCCACAGGCCAAATCCACACTGCCATCTGTTTCTGTATAGCCCAGGAGTGAAGATTGGCTTTTATATTTTTAAAGAGCTGTTTAAAAAAAGGATCTATATGCTACAGAGACCATGACCCCCAAAGCCTAAAATATTTACTATCCAGCCCTTTATAGAGGAGGTTTGCCAACCCCTAAAACACAGGAAATAAAAATTTTAAAAGGGGAGAGGGATCCATTTGTAGAAACTTAATGTTTTCACATAGGTTGTATCTCCTTAGTGATGTACATATTAGAAAACAAAATAACTGAAAGAGCTTGACCTAAAAGCTAAAATACGAGAATAAAATCTTACCAAGAAAAAAAACTAGAAAGGGGAAATCAGAAGCACTGGAAACAGAACCCAGCATTCCATAGGTCAGGGTTTCTTAGCCTCGCACTATTGATGTTTGGGGTTAGATGATTTGCTGCTGTTGGGGGTTATACTACACTATAGGATGTTCAGCAGCATCCCTGACCTCTACCCAGTAGATTCCAGGAGCACCTGCACCCAAGTTGTGCCCACATAAATGTCTCCAGATGCTGCCAAATGTCCTGAGGGGCAAAATGACTCCCCATTTGAGAACGACCGCTATAGCTTATTGTCCTTTTTCGTTACCACCTTCAACATTAGCAAAACACACTACACCCCAAAGAGGTTTACTCTGTGCCCATAAGAAAAAGAAAGAGACCACCACCAACAGTAAGAGCAAACCAGAATCCTGTCAACAAAAGTACTGCGCAGTGAACCTGAGAGTTCTGAGTGTAGTAGCTGGGCATAAGAACCAGACCATACTTACCTAAAACGCTGTGCCTGCTGAGCTAGTGGTCCTGGATACCTTCTGTTTGGAGACTGGTACAGCTGGGAAAGGATGGCCTGATTGGTTTTTTGGCTTGGATTATTAGCAAACTTTACAGTGATTGGCTCTGTGGCACCAGGAGGTTTCTGGCCATTTAGGCCTTTGATAGCTTCTTCCGCTTCAATCCGCTTGTCAAATCGAATAAACCCTACACCCCTTGATATGCCTATTGGTAGATTTGGGTAAGGATTTGGGAAAGAGGAAGTGGAAAGAGAAGGGAGGGAGAGAAGAAAGGATAAATTAATTTTTCCTTCTCAAAACATGTTTTCACCCACATGTAACATCCACCACAAAAATCACAGGAGGAGGAAAGTTTTACCTTACCTTAGTAGCAAGTCAGTCTAGAATCACAATTTTGTATTTTTTTTAATGCATGAAGTCATCTATACAATCTGAATACCCATTATTACATACCTACCAATAAGCCCAGACAAACAGAAAGCAGGCAAATATGTCCATGTTCTCCCTACCTGCCGCCTTCTCTCTCCGCATATACTCTCTTGTCTTTAATAATGTCAACAACAGCATGCCTGATTTCTATTTCTCAAATTACAGTATTGGATAAGCAGCTCAGAAATGAAGGGCACAGGAGCTTCCTCTCTTGTAACGAGGAGAACAGAACCAGGCACTTGCTAAAAATGCTAAAAAGCTATGCTAAAAAGACATCACAGTGGTTGAAAGATATTTCAGCTAAATTTTTGAATAATAAAGTTCTACTTAGTAATATTACACAGGATACTGGCCCGCTAAGAAAAATGTCTGAAGAGGCTTTTCCAGTTCCCTGAAACTCCCCCCACTGATTTTAACTAGTTATACTTTATGAGAGAAACAGTATTATATGGAGAAAAAGGGATAGAAGAGGACCTACATTTTTAAAATAAAGAAAATAGAAATAAAGCCTCAAAGCTTTCTGGCTTTAGCAGTATTGGTCCTATGGAAATTCCATTCTCTGTCTCATGCTCTCCCCACTCTGAGAGACAAGAATAGGAAAGCAGAGGGATGGCCAAATACCGGTCCAGCTTTTGAAAAATGGCAGAGAAAAACCCAACCCATTCCATTTAATTAGCTTTACTGGGCCAGCTGAGGTGGCCACAGCTGGCCATCCAGAGATAAACAGGTGGTGTAGGGAAATGCTTTCTTGGCAAGCAAATTGGCACTAGCTGTACTAGCTTGGGACTAGTAGCTAGAAAAGTCTAGATGGTTCAGAGTATGTCAATGAAGAGTAGAATGAAAGGTTATTGAGAAAGACAGGCTGAGAAAATGTACTAGACCATCATGATTTATAGGAACTTTAAAAAGGAATGAAGTTCTACTTGCTTTATAATTAACACTGTGTAAGTCCAATGGCTTAGAATTTTATTCTAAGGTGGAGAGGCATTTCTTCCATATACATTTATCTCAGCCCATACCACTTTTCCTTTCCTATTTAAGTTTTATCAGCTGTACACTATCACCACCTGATGGCTGAATAGCAAAATTGCAGGGTTTTCTTTTCCATTTCAGGTAAAGTGAATAATTTCACCTTGAAAGTCGTTAAGTATAAAGAGTAAAGATAAAATGGTGAAATGACAGTAAATGTATTCTTTTAGCTATCCACTAACATGAAGAATTAATAACCCCTAGAGCTTAACTATTCCATGAGGAAAGCATTAGATTAGCAATGCAATAGCCTCCACACAGACTGAGTCACCTAAACCTGAGGTCCTCTAACTTGAGCATGCATCAGAATACCCCAAAGTGGGGGGCACCTGGCTGGCTCAGTGGGTTAAGCATCTGACTCTAAGTTTCGGCTCAGGTCATGATCTCATGGGTTGTGAGATGGAGCCCAAAGTCTGGCTTGGCGCTCTGTGGGGAGTCTGCTTGAGATCCTCTCCCTCTGCCCTCCACCCACTTGTGAGTGCACACTCTCACTCTCTCTCTGAAATAAATCTTAAAAAAAAAAAAAGAATAACCCAAAGGCTTGGTACAGTGCCCACCTTCAGAGTTAAAGAGATGGGACTTCGGTAGCAGAAGTGAAATCTACTCTCCACTCACCAGGTTTTCATTAAGAATTATGAATTAAAAAGCATGAATGATATGAACCAAAAAAAAGGGCATTTCTGTTACTTTAAGCAAATTTACCTGGATTGCTAGACCTGGATTTCTTCTATTTAACCAACTAGCAGTCTGTGTGATACAGCAGTGTGATACAGAATGTACAAGGAAGATTCTAAAATGCAGCTATGATGAAAAGACCATATTTTTTATATTCCTTCCCTAGACAAAATTTTCTTCATACAGCAAAACCTATAGGCCATTCTCCCAAGCATGTATATAATATCTCTCTACCCAGAACTCTAAGGAGGATGCTTCTTATGTATGAAGCCAGTTAACAGCACAGGGGAGCAGAACACGGGCTGTGTCTGTTCAAACTCAGATCTTCACTTGAATTAAAAACTTGGCCTGATTTTATTCTGTAGTTAATCTACTGCATCCTTTTTTTTTTTTTTTTTTTTTTTTTAAGATTAGAGGAGAAAAAAATGATGTAGAATCTAAAAAGACAACAGATCAGTGAGACCAGGAGCTGCTTCTTTGAAAGGATCAACAAAACTGATAAACCTCTAGCCAGATACATCAACACAAAAAAGAGAGAGGACTCAAAATCAGAAATGAAAGAAGAGAAATAACAGACCCACAGAAATACAAAGGATTTAAGAGATTATCCACTGCTTCCTTTAGAAAGAAAACAGACATTGTAATACACGATGATACAATCTCCTCGGGTGGTATTAGAAGAGACAGAGAAAAAGGAGAAAGAAAACAGGGTAAGTGAGAGGAAAGAAAAGGAAGAAACACAAAGAAAATTAAAGAGGAAACTCTATCATAATGCTTTCCCTAAAACTCACAAAATCTTAATGTGACTGCTTGAGTATATGGCACTACTTAATTTTCCCCTCCTTACCATGTTTCCCTGTTTTCAATATGTTTTTAAAAAGAATACACATTGTTTTTATAGTAGAAAATTATAATTTATTCTTTAAAATCCATAATCAAATCTTTACTGCTAGCTTTTCTTTAAAAGCTTTGGCAGAAGAGCTCCCTTACAAAAGTTTTAATAAAAACCTATCAGTCTCCTCATTTCGGTTTGGTCAAAAGTTATACCAGGCATAAAATACATTTTTAACATTCAAAATGTCAAACTCTTACACATGCCCATCTGATACAGCATGGACCTGGAAACCAGCCTGAACGCTAGTGTGGACACAGTGTCATCCTCCCTTAGAGAACAAGGTACATACTGCTGCATTAGACTATGCTTTTTACAAAAAAACAAGACTGTTTTTAGGAGGAGTACTTTATGAGGAGGATAGGGGCTTTCTTCACGCGGCAGCTTGTAAATGAGGATTATATCACCTACAAATTTATTACATGCCATAAAACAGACTTCGAACCTGCCTCTTCAGGGTGGAAATGACTCAAGCTCACTCACTCCACTCCACAATCTATTTTTATCCATGCATATTTATGAACAGTTCCAGCAGAAAATTGCATTTTCTGGTCCACATATACCTTTGATGTGTACCAGAGGCAAGACTGCTGTATGGAAAGGCAGACTATTTCACAATCTGCCACTCAGAAAGTGTGAAAGATTGTGTAGGGCAGCTGCTTACTTACCAGTGACCTGGTCAACAAGAATACGAGAAGTAATGATGCGGCCATACTGTGAAAAGAGCTGCTCCAACTCCTTCTGGGTCATTGTTTTCGGAAGTCCGCTGACGTACAAATTCGCATCTCTGATAGAAGCTGAACTTGGGCGAGCGTAGGAAACCTAGGAAAGGGAAATGAAGTTAAGCATTCACGCACACTCAGTTCCCTCCCTTCAGAAACTCAAGGACTGTCTAAAGTTAGTCAGCAGCTTTTCCATACAGATAACGTAAAACAGTGAAGTCAAAGCAGGTCCGGTGTTAACAGTTTTACTCATTTCTGGAGAAGATGCTCAACAAATGGGAAATGCCACTCTCTCCGGGGGGGGGGGGGGGGGGGGGGGAGAAGAAAAGATAAGAGTATTTATCCCTAGGTTTGCAGGTTTTCAAAACAAATCACAGAGCACAGTACTACTCATAGTAATAGGCTGTCCTCAGTGGGGCCAACCCCCTAAACCAGGAATGTAGGCTCAATGGAATAATTAAGCTTAAGGACTCTCAATTCATCCAACACATTCTTGTGACCTGTTTTTGAGCCTCTCCCATCTCTGCAGGTGGTAGTACAAAGTTTCTAAAAAGTCACCCTATTATCCATAAGTATGCCTTTTAGATTCATTGCCAAAATAACTTTCTATCATCCCTAAACTCCCAGAAATTTAAGTATGTGAAAGAGCTAGATCCCTTGTTATTCTTTGCTTTTTGTCTTCTTGTCTACAAGTCTCTGTAACATTGATTTGTCCAAAAGGTCTTGAGTTCCTTTATTGGCTCTACCTACCATTTTATGTATCCTTTCAAAATGCTTCCTCTCTTTAAGAAATAGTGTCCAAAATTCTAGAAGGATGGAAGACAAAATAAGTCTGCCTGTATTTATTTGTAATCAACATTCTTCACGTAAACTCTAAGGAACTACATCTCTCTCTCTTATCATGGTTATCCTCAATATCTTGGCATGTGATAGATGCTTGAATATTTGCTGAGTAAAACCCATCTAATACCCCACTGATCCTGTGGGTCCATACCAGCTTGTTAGACCAGAGGATTTAAGGGACAGTTCATGCAGTCATCAAGAGCTTGCCCAAATTATAATTGACGGCTCTTTGCTTACATCTATCTCTGCCAATTTTCAGATAGCTCTAAGTCTCATGTGCTACTCCTGACCACATTCTCTCTGGTTTTTAATTCTAAGCTTTCCTGGACTATCTAACTGCAAGAACTGCACAATACAGCCCCCATCTTTCAGATCATTCATAAAAATGGCCAGTGGGTCTACTCAGATTGATTATTCAGGTACCATAACATGATAACTTCTGCTTGCTACTTTTATCTATTAGTATCCACCTTTAATCTAGTCCATTGTTCATTACAAAAACAGCAACAACAAAAAAAAACACCATCTTTTCAATTTAAACAAGCTTTTGGTATTTTCAAATATTTTCCCCATGGTTTAAATTATGTCCACAGTGTTATCACCTTTTTATTTTTGGCTTTTCAGGGGGAAAGAAAAAAAGCGAGGTTTTATACTCCTTTATAAAAGTCTTGCTATCTTTCATCCCTGCCCTGCTAGTGTTAACATTTAATATTCTTATCCTTTATTCAACAAATTTGCTCATTAACTAGTGAAAATACACCTATTGGTCAAAGACTGTATCTGAAGTCAAATGAGCACTGTCTCATCCTACAAACACAAGGAATTTAGAATAATGGTAGAGAGCATAGATAACTATTCACATGTGCTTTTTCTCTACACCTAAACACTTAAGAAGAATGAAGACTGGGGAACTTAAATGTTAAAAGTAAGAAATGAAGGAAAATTCCAAGTGATCACCAAAATAATTCAAGTGGAATCTAGTCTTGGGACTGCTATTAACTGAAAAAACAAAGCAAATGAATTACACATGCACTCAGCGGTATGAAAAAATGAATACCCAGTTTCTTTTCTAAAGCACAATTCTCAATTATCAGGGTAAGCTAAAAATCCCACCACTTAAACTCTTGCTTTCAGTGCAGGGAGCTCTCAGCAAGTCAGCTGTTGGGTCTGCTCCGGATCATGTGACTGAAGAGTTCCCTTTAGGAAGAGCCACTTCCCATGGGCAAGAGAGTCAGCATCTGCATATTCTCAAAGTTAAGCTGGGAGGCTCCCTTCCAAGGGCTGATGAAGCATGGGCTCAAGCAAGGCATGAAGTAGTATAATGTAGTTATAGGGGACAGCTCTCTAACCAGTATGCCTGGGCTCAAAACTATGTGCAAGTCATTAAAGGCTCGGTGAACTTGCATAAATTATGTAAGTCTTTTATCACATAACTGGACCTTCTTTGTATAGTTATTAGGATTAATAAAATAATTTCTAATCTACATAAAATTCTTAGCACAGAACCTAAAAACCTAGGTGACTATAAATATTATTTACTTCTCCATGCATCTGAGAATATAGGTAAAGACACAGACCATTAAAGTTGAGAGTAACCTGAGTCCATTACTGTGTTCCAGAATAATTTACTCATGCAGTGACATTTACTGCTCTGTGCATTTCAGAAGAGTGTGGGTGGAGTGTTTTAAAAGTTATCCTAAAATATATTTAGGAAAACGGGTTTATATTTAGTGCTTATATAAAAGCTTTGAAAACATACTTGGGTCAGTTATGTTATCTGCTTTTTTTTTCTTCAACATCTGGTCTTGAGTTCACATTGCTTCTTTAATTCTCAGCCTGTACTGACAATCTTTTATTTTCTGTATTCTTGATGCTCTAGCATCTGGGGCCTTGATCCTGGAGAGACTGCCCCTCCCAGGGACAGCTACTTCCTGGGAGATAGTAAATGACTCCCCTGTGAGCATGCCTTTGATTTATAAACTACCAATCCAGAGCCCATACCCATAACTCCTTTATCAAATTCTCACACTCCAAGCCTATTCCCCCTGTCCTAACCCCAGAGCCAGATGCCTGACAACTAGGAACCCCTACCCCCCACCAGGCTAGAGTCCTCCAAAATTACTCAAACTAACCAATGCTAAACTTACTCAGCACACCTACTCTGCCTCGCCCTTTACTTCCCACCAGGAACTCCAATAAAAGCTCTTGGCCATGCTCTGCCCTCCTCTCTGCCTCTTGACCATCCCTGATGCTTCCCCATATGGCCCTACATGTCATGTTGCACCCCCTGTTTCTAAAGACCTGTAACTATAAACTTCTTTCTTCATAACAATCATTTCCATGTCTGCACGTCCTACCATACCTGATGAAAACAAATCCTGGGTACGTTTTTAGAACGCAACCACATTAAAAGGGCTCCAAGAACCAATAATAAGCCTCCTCAAGAATATTTTTCAGTAACTTCGTCAGGAACTGGTTCCCATCACCACAGACAGGACAGAGGTAACTACATTGCATATAAACTCACGGTAGTAACAAGTAATATTTCCATTTAATTTACACTTAGGGACTTACGAGACTTCACCATGTGCAAAAGCATTTTCAAACAGGGTGTTTTGTTTGTGAGAGGTAACGCGCACATTAGTATTTTATAGCTGGGCAAATAGGTACAGACAAGGCAAATAACATGCCTAATGTTACATACCACTGGATTCAAACTCTGATCTTCTGAACCCATGTCCTTGTATCCTTGTCCAGTTTTCTTTCTACAATTTACCACACTATAGTAACTTTTGTTCTGAAAGTTTGGAAAAATTAAATGAATCTTGGTTGTTTCTTATAAACACACAGACACACACACACACACACACACACAGTGAAACTGAGCTAAGACAGAAGAGGATGACACTAGAAATTATAGTTATTTTATTTCATTTTCCATTAATATTTCTAAAAAGTAACTTCTCCCAAGAATGAGTGGTCACTGGTTCAGATTTACTACAGAAACTGCATGAAATTAGAATTTTTAAATTAGTTTTTATTACTTTCTAATTCTTAGAATGAATTAAATGAGCAATGTATCTCCCCTCTATCCCTCATCCACTTCCAAGAAATAAAAATGTAAGGAAGGGCAACCATCCCTCTCCCAGACCAAGGGGTTACGTCTGGCCCCTACACCTTTGTTTCTCGGAATTAACAGACCCCTCCCCTGCTCTAGCAAAGACATCACTGTCAATAACATCATCCCTTCCAAGACAAGTATTTCTTCTTCTTCTTCCATTTCAAAGGATTATCAATGGAATGTACTTAGATCAAAGGAGGAAGACGACTCCCCCAGTGGGATAAGGACTTGTACTTGGAGATTCAAATCAGTTTGCAGACAGAATTTTGTATCTAGAAATTATCAGCAACCTTCTCCATTCTGATTTTTCTGTGGATGTGAAGCTTGTACTGGTGCCTTGAATCACAAGGAGAACCACTCTTGAGCTATCTTAAACCTCAGAGTGTTAAGTCTATTTTTATCGTTCTTCAAGGTTAAAACCTCTTGGAGAAGACCCAAGAGATGGTTTTGTTTTATGGCAAATTATGTATTAGAAATACTTCAATACAATGAACGTCCAGCATATGTCCCAGTGGGGTCAAAATAGCTTCTTCCTTCACCAACTGCAAGCTGTTCTCCAATCTACATTCACTGGATTAACAGAATGGGTTTGGATTTTAAATTTTCACTGCCATTTAAACAGGTGAGTATTTAATGCCTGAGGAGCAAGGTTATGAAATGTCAAAACTACTAAGTGAAGGATCTAATTTAAGAGGCAGCCAGAGAGCCTGCAATTTAAATATTTAAAGATGGTACAGGGAGTACAACACTGAACACCAATCTACTCCAAAGACAGCAATTTAAAACTCAGGTTTATTCTGGAATTTCTCACAACCCTACAAGTGATACAATAAACAAAGACAAGCAATACTGAGATTACTTGAGGGGTAGGAAAGGAAGCAGTCAGAAGTACCAAGCAAATAAACGCTCTAGCCAATGGCTTCTCAAATTGTTCTTCACAAATGAGATCACACTGGACAAAATAGAGATAAAAATAGATTTATCAAAGTAATTAGGTCTTGAAAATGGAATAGTTTGAAACAATATATTCCTTGTAATTAAAAACTCATTCCTTCATCAGCAACTAAAACTAATTATACATTAAACATTCAAGGACAAGTAACACATATACTAAGAATGGGCTATCAAAACACAAGTTAATCAAAATACACAGAATTAAAAGGAAGGAAAATATCTTTTGGATAAGAATTAGTTCTTTATTACACGTACATAGTAAAGTTTAAAATCCCAGTACATTACTTGCATTAGAAGTCCATCGAAATGCCTCTGTCCAAAAACACAACTGCTCTCATTTCTCTCTGATTCATCAAGGAAAGATCAGTGATACTGGACATTAATACCAACAGATTAAAGAGATAAGGTCTATAAATGAACAAAGCAATTCCTTCTTTATTAAACTAAGGACATTTGAAAAATCTCCCACTGGCAAGATCACCACCGAACAACTTTTCTATCACTTGTCAATTACTGGCCCAGGACTATAAACATTAAACCTAAAAATTAGATCCTTGCCACTTCCCACTTTTTTTGAAAAGCTCCATTCAATCTTGTCAGCTGAAAGGAGTGGACAAGGTCACGCTTGTGCATTTAAACTGAGAATTAATTGCTGTTCATATCAAAAAATGGAGTCTTGATGGGGCTGTCTGAAAAAATGACAATCTCACTAAGTAAAAGTTAGCTCTGGTAGAGTGTAGCAAAGGTCTTGTGGCAGCATTAAGCCTCTACGACAGGTGGCTACACTGGACCCTCCAAAAGAGCTCAGAAGTAAAGTACATAGAAGGATGTGATCTCCAACCACAATTCAGGCCACAGACCAAAATTCACCCAAAAGGAAGACTGTACTTTTATCTGCTTCTAAATGCAAAACCCTGCCAGGAACAAGTCTCAAACACACATCAAGGCATATACATATCACAGCCTAAGATTAAGCTTTTTAAGGGCATGCATGTTTCACAAAGGGTTGCAAATGAGTAACCCTGAGAGAACAAAGCATACGGAAATAAGTCCATAAGAAATTAAAGATTAGCTCTAGCAAAGGTGTTAGAGCTAAAAGCAATAATCACCCCTAGCAGGAAGGCTTAAAAAGGGTATTATAGATTAGGGGAGTTACCTTTAATAGGTATTCCAAGACGCAGAATTCAGAAAACTACATCAGTGGAAAATACATGTGAGACCTCAAATTTTACTGAGACTCGATCTGTTAAATGCTTTAAGTCTCATAAAGATTGTTTTAATTCAAGCAACACCATGGAACACATTTGATTGTGTTCTTCTCTGCTTCGAATCCCTCCGGGGCTCCCTAATGCTTTAAGATTAATTTCAAATTTCTTAGTTCTTTATGCTCAGGGCACTGACTCCCTTTTCTAGATAAACACACACAACCTTCAGTAGTTTTCCAAACCTTCCTCTCTTACTTCCCTGTTCTAGTACAACCTGCTCCTCCCACTCAACAAAATGTGAGTCACTTTGGACTCAACAAGGGCATCACCAAGTGCCTCACGTCCACTTTCATCCAGTCCAAGTTAGTACCCTTGCCGTACGGGACCCACCCTGCATCACACACACCTTGTTCTTGTCCACATGGACCAAGCCAAGATAAACTTGTCTTTTATCCTGTCTTGCGTCCTTAAAGTAAGAAACCTTGTCTTTACCCTACTTTGCACACCCTGGTACCTGCCACACATTTACTGTAACGAAGAGGATTTATAACACACACTAAGTGGGGAAACGGGGCCATAATCTGCTTTCGGATACAGCAAACGTCGGATGTGATGGTACTCTGTGCATAGACTGTGCAGACGCCATTAAACATGTCAAGAATGACGTTTCATTTCACAAACTGGGGAGTCAAATCCCCAGAGGCAATAAAATCTTTGACAGAATAATGTTGCTGGGGGGGGAGGGGGGTCTTAATTTTGGAGCAAAAAGAAAAGAGACCATTTAGCCCAGTTTCTTGATATTTAGGAAAGAGGGAGGAGGCTGAGGCACACAAAGGTGATATGACTTGTCCAAAGACACAGAGCAAGGGATTTTCCACTACACCATTGGCTGCAACAGTCTGAAATCATACAAGTTTCTAGCAAAATGACAATTACTGGGACGATGATCAGACATTTACAAGGAGATACCAGAGAGGTATGTAAGAAGGTAAGAACTTTTTAGCTCTGCTAAATTTTTTCTTCTATTCACATAAGAAAATCTGAAATACATCAAAATGGATCCATTCCTTAGGACAGATCCTGTATTTCTTCTACTAGTATTGCCTGAGAACCATTTAGGAAATGTCTGAAAAAGAACTAAAAGAGACAGGGGGAAGGGAGGGCAGCTGAAGAGAGAAAAATCAAACCAAGAATCTAGGGACTATTGCTTTACACCAAGTAAATTAAAAGGTACCCCGAACAGTCAGAGTATTTTAGATATTAAACATGCTTTAAAAAAAAAAAAAATCTCGTATCATTTAACAGAAAGGGAAAACAGCAACTGGGTGTATTACAGTAGAGAGACTACCTAAGCTTCACATCATTTCCAAGTTTCAGTGCAACAACATTAAATAAAATTCAAAGCAGTTGATTCTTATATCCAACTTAAAAATAAACCAAAGAATAAGTAATGTCATAGGAATAAAGTGATCATATATGGCATTATTAAAAACAACACTAAAACTACAGAACAGCAACAGAAAAACAAAAAAGTGTGCTGGTTATAAGATTTGTATTAAGCAACTCATCATAAACTGGATACTTGACAAATTAGATTTCCTTTTTCACACATCTTAAACTCAGCCTCTGAAAAACTACACTGAGCAGAGTCTATTAAATGCTACCCAAATCAGGGACACCTGGGTGGCTCAGTAGGTTAAGCATCTGCCTTTCTCTCTGATCCTAGGGGCCTGGGATTGAGTCTGTCATGATCCCAGGGGTCTGGGATCGAGTCCCGCTCAGTGGGAAGCCTACTGCTCCCCCTGCTCGTGCTCACTCTCTCCTGTTCTCTAATAAATACAATCTTAAAAAAAAAAGTTACCCAAAATCCATTCCATGCACGTGTATCAATTAAATTAGGGTCCAAATACACTGTCCTGACAGACATCTTTGTATCTTTAGTTTTTTTTTAAATTTTATTAAAGTATCGAAGTATTTCGTAAAGTATCAAAGTTAGTAGATCACATCTGCCCTTTCACTGTCGCTTCTGCCTAGCTATAGTATACAGTTGGTTCAGCAAGGACTCTCGTGTTGGTAAAGGCAGACAGGGAGCCCGCGGTAAAGCATTCTTGAAATGCAATTTAGGCCAAAAATGTCTTCCAAATTTCTAAAGATCTCTGCATGTAAAGAATTTAACAAAAAATAAAAAACAAGCAGATCAAGTAGTGATGTGGCATCTGAAGGGGGGTGGATTAAATCAGATCGACAACTGCAGCAGCGGAGGATTAGTCATCCTAAGGTCTAAGCAGGTATCTATCAAATGGCATTGATATTCCATATTGAATTTCCAATCCCATACCTTCACTTCACTTAGTCCATTAAAATTTTAGAAAGTGATTAAAGTGGCTTGGAGGAAAAAAAACTGGGAGTTTCAGCTGTAACTACTAGAGTTCATTCCTACCCTCTCTGCATTAAGCAGTTTTCTGTACTGGTCAGGAAAAGCGAACTCCCTTTTAACATTAAAAATGAGAAATGAGACTATTTGGCCACATATCGTTAGAAGTATTAAGTAAGGGATGCCTGGCTGGCTCAGTTGGCAGAGCATGGAACCCCTGATCTCATCAGGGTCATGAGTTCAGGCCCCACCTTGGGTGTGGAGCCTACTTAAAAAAAAAAAAAAAAAAAAAAAAGGTAATATAAATAGGCTAGAATTGAGGCAAACATGAATTAGTTTAATACTAAGTCAAAAAACTTACAGAGGCAAAAGAAAATGCATTATTACTGGTGAAGTTCTGGCTGCAACAGAATATACTCTGAACTAGTGGCCAGAAACTATGCTTGTACCAGAGCCCTCCAAAGATGCAGTAGTACGAACACAGGGCATGGAATCCCACAGAGCTAAGTTCAGGTGCTGGCTCTGTTACCTTACCAGGTATATAACTACCGTGTATAATTTCCATACATTCTCTGAAGCCTCTATTTCTTCATTTGCAATCTGATGTTAATGATAGTCCTTACCTCACAAGGATTAAAAGGAAAAATAAAACCATTAACACAGAGCTGGAGAACCATAATAATGTTTCATCATACCATAAGAATTTCATGTATATATAAAATCGTAACAACATAATGATAGCCCCACACATTTATTAAATGCTTACCATGTGCCAGGCACTGTTCTTGGTATGTTTTATATAATATATATATGTATATTTTAAAGATTTATTTATTTGAGAGAGAGAAAGCGCGTGCGCGCACGCACACGGTATGGGGCGGTGGGGAGGTGTGGCAGGAGAGAGGGATCCTAAGCAAACTCCCCACAGAGTGTGGAGTCCTGACGCAGGGCTCGATCTCAGGACCCCAAAATCGTGACCTGAGCCGAAATAAAGATAAGACACTTAACCAACTGAGCCACTTAGGCGCCCCTTGGTATGTTACATATATTAGGTGAATTGATCCTAGTAGCAGGGTATGAAGGGGTATTATCATTAGCATTTGTAATTTATGTAAGAAGAAACTCAAATGTAACTATTATCTCTGAGAGGACACAGATAAGACACATGGGCAGCCATTTGGCACAAGAAAGATGTATGCACTTTAACAGGAAAAAAAAAAAGCTCAAAGAGTAAATAAATAAGACTTCTCCCAAATCCATGGCAATTATTATCAAAATTAACCCTTATAATTATTACAATAGTACAATACAATATTCCAAATATTTTTTAAGACAATGGCAGGGGAGTGTGTTGGAAAGCCCAAAGCCTGGCTGAAGCGTGAAGAAAAGGGTGTCTTACTGTCATATATAGGGCCAACATCCCGCATCTTTAAATGGGCTGATAGAAAAGACCGACGTAATTTTATTTCTCTAATCAAACTACTGCATATTAAATAATCCTCCCGCCTCCTTATTCTCTCTCATAAAGATCTGTTAGAGCCTAAAGTTGGATGCAAAATGAGAAACAGAGGGGAAACAGAGAATCCTCTCCGTTTCGGAGAGACAGTGGCAGAAATAATTAAGTGGACTTCGGGGAACAGTGCCTAATTTCAGATTAGGGTTGCAGGTATGCTTCTGAATATGGGATTCCAGTGCCTAATGACTCAACGTGATTTCACAGTAGAAAAAAATAGTAAGGTGGCTACGCTAGCAGGGTGTACTGTGAATTTTTCATTTTGGACACTATCACTAAATATACTAGGGGGACGTCAGAGAAACTTAAAAAGGGAAATCTCAGTACTTAGTCCTCAATACTCAGATGTGTCTGGGGCTTCCTCCACACTGCCAGAGCAGCAGACTGCCTCAGCGCCACCTCCCAGGTAAGAGTACTGCAATTCACTTACAAAGCTTTTATAGTACTAGGCTGTAAATTCCTAGAGGGTTGAAACTAATTCTTATCCGTGTGCCTATCTTACAGCCCCACCCACCAAGGAGGCCGTCCGATTCCTGCTGACTGAATATTCCATGGCCTCCTGCAGGGGCTCTTTCTGAAGTACCTCTCTGGCAAGATGATTAGAAGGTGTGCTGCTTGTCCAAACAATCTGGCTTTCTGTGCTTCACTGGAAACAACACAAGTTAAACTGGCTTGCAGAAAAATGGATGTACTCATTCAATTCTTAGAAAACCATTCTCCAGTAGTAGCTTAAGGGTTCTTTCAAGATTCTGAAGTTTGATCAGATGCAATCTCTAACAAAAGCCATACTACCAAAGGTACAGATTACAATTTTACCTCCAAAAATAAACTCAAAATATAATTTATGTAGCTCTGGACTATCTAGTAGATCTAAAGCACTGCCAACAGATTAAAATGCTGAGTTAGAAAGTGAAACCGAAAGAAGGTCTCCACGGTACTTGGTAGAAGTAAACTGGAGAGGTTTAACGGTAGAAGTAAACAAGCACTGGTTGGTAATGTGTGGAAAAAGAAGAAGGTTCTCAACAAGCCAATTTTGGTGGGTTACATATCCTAGGGCTTGAACATAACCTATGGAAGGTTTGAGAGAGGAAAAACACACATGAGAGTGACAAAGGACAAAAAGACAAGGCTGATAAGACACTATGTAGAAAATCACACATAAAAGGAAAACAGTTCAATCTTCATTAACTGTACAAAAGAAAAAGCAGGTAAGTCCTTTATATACCCTTCACTGGACTGTGTCTTCAATAAATAGTAACACCTATCAGGAAGTGTCAGAGTTTCACTTTTGGTTTCGCTTCAGTTGTGAATTTCCCTATCTTTGAGCATACAGAGCACATCTCCACCATTCCTTGTAAGCAATATATAGAAATTTCCTCCTTCAGAAATTTTAAATAAAAGCTTAAGTATTTTGTGAATTGCTCTGAAGACAAAGATGCCTGCCCTCTGAGAGTAGACCACCAAAGGGAAGAAAAAGGTAACATACAGTTAAAAAAAAAAAAAAAAAAAGAATACTTTTACAGCCAAATAAAGTAAGTAAGTAATGACTGGTACAGGGCAGTATAGGCAGAGAATGACCCAAGGCAGCAGATAAGACTTTGACTTGCATCTTCAAGGATGAGGAGCCCAGGTGAGCAGGATAAGAATCTCTGCAGAACAAAGACAACACTGTAACTGCAAGTTGGGGCAGATTCTGGAGCCCTTAAATGTCACAGTGAAGCTTCTATGAGCAGGAGAGTGACAATGTACAGAAATGTATACACATATACAATATGTGGGTCAGATACATATACAATATGGTGGTAATTTTCCCATCATAAGCTAGGTGAGCAGAATAGTTAAAATCAGTGTGGCCATTTAAAAAGCTAATTTAAATACCATCTACAATAAGTTCTCTTTTGTTCTATAACTAGAAGAAAAACTGCTTCGCCGCAATGTTGGTTCAGATATCCAAGTCTTCTTTGACCTACTTATACATACAGTAATGAAAATATAATGATCCTATTTCTGTGTGTACACTAAATACTCCACAGAGAAATTTCATCTTGGTACCATTTTTAAATATCTTAAATGAGTCTCACAGGTTACCATGGATCTTTGCAGAACAAGGCAGAGAGGTATCTATGAACAAATGAATTAATCTGCCCAAAATTCATCTCTATAGTTCCTTCTATGATTTAGGTCTTCACTTAAAAAAAAGGATAAATGTAAAACTATGGGGCTAGGTATAATCAAATTTTCCTCCCAACTACTTTCAGAGGTTAATACTCGACAGAATCAGCACACTTTATAGTTTCCAGATGTAAGTTTCTTCCAAAAAGTACATGTCACATAAAGGCCTCTGTGCCTTTGGATACGACATTCCTTTATGTATAATACCTGTCTTCTCGCTCTGCGTGATAAACCCTATTTTGTAAAACCCTATCACCTCTGAAACCACTGCAGAGGCCTCTCTTGACAGCCAGTGACATATCCATTCCCATTGTTCTCTGCATTCCCTTATCATACATCAGGAAAAAAAAAAAAAAACAGTCATATAAAGTAAGTGCTGTCTCTCCCTACTACACAATGACATCAAGGACAAGACGATATCTTGTCATATTTTAGCATGGCTCCAACATTTAGCAAAGCTGACTGGTACATACTAGACACTCAAAACGCTCGCAGAATTAAGTACTTCATTACCCACAGATGTTCCCTAAGATTCCCTATCCAAGATTGTATAGTCTTTAAAAAACAATTTGCAATTATTTTTTTAGTATTGCATTTGATATCTTTGCCCTTGGTGGGGGGGAGAAGGAAAAAAAGCACATGTACGATGGCCATTAATAACTTTTAAGGCATATGCCCTTCCATACAAACTTGGAAACAAACCATTGACCTTGCAATGATTCCATATAATGTAAAAGCCCCTAAAGGGACGAGACTCTTGAAGATGAAGTACTCATTTTTACTAAACCTTTAATGTTCTTAAAAAATTATTCCTCAAACATCTAAAGGAAAATTTCTAACAGTATTCCTTCAAACACCTGTTGTAAATGTAAAAACAGTTTGCAACCCACACCTATATTACAACTAAACCACAACAGCCAAGAAGTGTTTTCGAGCCTGTTTTAACCCAACTGTCAGGAATCTAGTGTGTATATATGCATGTATGTACACACGCATATGCACAAAACGTTAGGACACCACCTCACTTTCTTTCAAGGAGAGCCTGTCTTTGGTAAACCTTAATGAGTATGAACTATACACCATTAAAAAAAAAAAAAAAAAGGAATAACAAACATTTTGGATTGCTATTGGCATTTATCTCTCACATAGACCTAGATGAAAATTTGTGTGTGAAACACATACATAACATATGAGAAAAGGAAAAAAAGGATAATAAGAATGTTATTATAAATCCTCCCCTGAGCCAAAATAAGTTTTACCAAATATATTTTATGGACCTGATGTAAGTTATTCAATAGATAATTTAAAAGGAATAACCCCTGAAATATTACTGAATGTTTTATAACTTCAACCTACCAAGATATTTTTCTCTCAACATGATTAGACATTAGAGAATAATTACAGGGAAAGCTTTTTTAAATGAACTGATTTGCAGGACTAATAGTCTCGTTCAAAGACAAGCCCTCATTCTCCAAATTATCTATTAGACACCTGAGCTGTATATCCCCCCAAACAGCTTTAACAAAAAGTAATTACTGTATTCCTAAAGCCTTTTGTGTGACAGTGTGAAGATCTTACAAAAAGAGGGTTTTTAAGGAAAACACCGATAACCTTAAATGTACACAAGGAACAGACCATATCACTGCCATTCATAGACTCCTCCAAAAATTTAGAGAGAAGCAATAGGAGAGGCTAACCACCTTCACCTGGGTTGCAAGACAAAATGCTCTCCTGCTTCAGATGTGCGGAAGCCCCTCACTTTACCTTGAGAATCCAGTCCTTCGGTATTTAATTACACTGTCGGGAGCACTGAATGGTCTGGCACTGTGCCCTTTCCCTGGGTCTCGCTGATTGATAGCATCAATAACATTCACTGGCTGTAATTAAACCGCCAAATTGTACCCCCTTTGCCACTTGGTAGATCAATGTTCTTTAATACTCAAAGGACAAAGTACAAAGGTGAGAAGGGTGTTTTTAGCCCTCACCTTCACAGTTCATTTGACTTTGTACACCAGAGCAGTATGCAGACAATGAATATTTCACAATTCCCCCAAGACACTGGTTAATGAAGAACACTATGGAAAATCCTGTAAGTTGGTGACAATTACTTATTAACCCATTTTTGCAAATCTGAGAACAGAGACATTCTAAGCCTTCTGGTGACAGTATGCACTGCTTTCACATAGCTTTGGGAAAAAATTCAATTTATAGGTCAAAAGTTTCTACATTAAGGTGACAGAGAGTAAATAGTTTTTTTTTTTTCTTTAAATATTTATAACATGCTATGAGGGGGAGTTTTTATGATAATAGAGCAAATTCCCATTTATTCAAACCATGACTAGAGAAGTTCAAACATCCAGATACTGGGGAGGGGGAGAAGAGGGGTGTGGTTGGGAGCCTATAAATAGGAAATAAATTTTTATTGCATTTTAAAAGCAACTTCCATATTCTAAGGATTCACAACCATCTTGAATTATATAATTCAACTCCCAATCTCTATACTAATATGAAATCTACATTTTAAATGAATGGGCCCCAGAAGAACCATGCCGCAAATTCCCTACTCTCAGAATCAAATATTAAATGACGTTTATGTACTTGTAATGCTAAAAGTATTTAATGACACCGAAATGCTCTGAAAATGAGTATTCTGTGTCTGTGTGTCTGTGTGTCTGTGTGTGTGTGTGAGAGAGAGAGAATGTATTACTTAGGTAAGTCCAGCATTATATTCAATAAAAATACGCCTGTTAACCACAAGTATTCCAGATAGTTTGATAGAACCCACAAATGAAAATCTTATTTACATATAGATTTGTTTTGAAACAAGCACCACAGACCCATCCAAGTTCAAATCATTAAGGTCCACCAAACAAGGTTCTTGTGTCAGACCACCACCTATTAATAATCACCTGTAGTGGCTGGTTAAAATACCACCTTTGTTCTCACTCAGATGCAGTAAGTTTTGATTGGGATCTAGAAATATGCATTTTATCAACCACCCCACCCCAGGGATTCTGATGAACATTGTTTTGGCAGTCCCTTATGTAGAGGGACTTTAAATAGGTAATCCTCAAACTCTGAGGGCATATTCGGGATTCCTAGAAATTAGCTCTCCTCCTTGTCACCCACCAATGTTGGTTTCCAAATGAGGAAGAAATTCACAGGAAGCTTGAAAGTAAAGTATATATGAATATAAATCACCAACAAATACAAAAATATAAAAGTAAAACAAAGCCCATAAAACTCATCCCAAGGTATTTCCAAAAATCAGCCTGGCTAGCTGGGGCTCAGCTGGATCAGGGAGCTCATGAGCCTGGCTGGTCTGTGCAAAAGGCTGCTGTGCTTAATTCTAGGAGGTCAGAGCCACTCTCAGTGATTCCAGAAATCTTTCTAGGAATATGAACAGGGTCGTTTGGGTGGAACAAGTGGGAATAGTCAAATTTCTAAATAGGCATTTAACAAAGTTTGTGGAAATGAAAGCATATTCTGAATGATCGGTTTCCAGGACCACGCAGGCGCTCTGCTTTCCCTTGCTTTTTCCACTGCTCACCTGAGGGTCAGTGAGGGTCACTTCAAGACTCATTAGCAACCCCAGAACCTATGCAGGAAGGATTACACTTCTCATTCCTGTGGGAGGAGGTAACCTTATACTAATGACCAAAAAATAGAGCACATTAGCATGATTTATTGATTTTTTTCACAACCTACTTCTCTATAGCACAAGGTAACTACAACAGTTATTTTTTTGTTTTTTTAAGATTTTTATTTATTTATTTGACAGAGAGAGACACAGCGAGAGAGGGAACACAAGCAGGGGAAGTGGAGAGGGAGAAGCAGGCTTCCCGCAGAGCTGGGAGCCCAATGCAGGGCTCGATCTCAAGACCCTGGGATCATGACTGCCGAAGGCAGACGCTTAACGACTGAGCCACCCAGAGCCCCTATAATAGTTTAAATATCCAACAAAATTAAACTAACGAAGTAGACAGAGTGACTACTTTCTTCAGAGTAAAAGTAGCTTTTCAATTCCTCCCCAACTAGATTTCTAAAATACCACTTTAATATAGAAAAGACTGAAAAACAATATTCTTCATCTCTTGCTGAAAGTCGCAGGCCAACACCAAATTCTTTCTACCTCCAGATGTTAAATAACACGTTTCACAATAATTGTGCAGTCAGTACCCCCCACCCCCCATTTTACAAACGAGAAAGCTAGACCAGGAGAGTGAGAGCAGGACATAAATCCAGGACTCACGGCTCGAGGTCTTGATGCAGCAAAGGAGCACTTCTCACTTGGGGTGGGGGGCACACATGTAGCAGACTACCCATACCGTTTTCAAAACACAGCCCTCTTTCCCTGCCTAACTATAAATAATAGGTCAAGAAACTTCCCAAAGAAAAACCCCCACCAGTCAAGATGTCATGCTTGTAGCTCAGAAATGATGCTAAGGACGAGGACAGGAAAATCTGGCAGAGGTGGGAGTAAAAGGAAATGCACCACACGTGCTTTTGTAAAGAGTCTGCACAAACTTAGTAACAAATGCACTTTAACTTTTAAACTTGCATCTAAGACTCGCAAGAACCTACCAGAAAAACATTCCTGAATGGGTCGTGTCCTACAGAACAGAGATCCGGAGAGTTACTATAATAATTCTTTTACTCTCCAGTTACCATCAAAATACTTAAATCTATGTGAACTTGCCCATCTGCTGAAAAGGACCCCCAGACACCGGAGTTCCTCGCAAGCTGGAGGTGTGGCTTTCTCCAGCACTCAGCCCAAAAGAGCAGTGTTTCCACCACCAAGAACAGCTCCACTTTCTCACACCTAACAGAGATCTGATCCAGAAAGTCTCAAGACAGTAGAAGACCCAAATTAAGGTGCCCAATATTCCATTTGTTTGTAGTGGTATCTGTAACCTATTTCTAAGGAAAACACCTGAATATCAATAATATGAGATGGAAAGAAAATAATATAAGCCACCAGCATTAGCCAGCGTGACCTTACATTTCTGTTCCTAGTGGTGCTGTTAGCTGCACTGTGTTTTGAGGAAGTCCCTTAACCTGAGCTGCATTTCATCCGTCAAAGGGAGTATTTGCCTGGGGCGCCTGCGTGGCTCTTTCGGTTAAGCATTGGCCTTTGGCTCAGGTCATGATCTGGGGGTCCTGGGATTGAGCCCCACGTGGGCTCCCCACTCAGTGGAAAGTCTGCTTCTCCCTCTGCATCTCCCCCCTACCCCATCCCACCACTCATGCTCTAACTCTCTAAATAAATAAATCTTTAAAAACCGGGGGGGGGGGGGGGGGGGGGGCGATATTTGCCTACAAGAGACCATTGTTTTTGCATAAATCCAGACAAGTAGAAGGATAAAAGTCCTATACAACTACTACAAAAAGTAGATAAAGAAATTAAGGGACCCTTCTTCAGAAGTTAGCATACCTATCTTAACCTCTCAAGCTAACTTTGTAGAACAGACAGAAGCCACCCAACTACCTGGTAATACTTCTCCCAAGTCACAAATGAAAGGCCACAAGCCCTAACCTACCCTTAAAGAGCAGTAGAAAAGATAAGCAGACAAGTGTTAACAGTGCCTAGTAGAAATGGCTTTGCTGATACACATCTATGAAACAGGCAGGAAAACTAGAGGCTTGGATAATAAAATGATCTATAAACTCCTTCCTAAGGAAGATGGGTTCAGTCAACTGCTGAGACTCTCCCACCATCCCCCTGTCCTGTGGTTCACAAGCAGGATGGGCAGGAAGCAAGCGGAGACACTGCTATTGGAACCCTCCTCCTCACCTATCCCTCTGTGCAGGCTCAGCCTCTGCTCTAGCAACCATGAAAAAAAAAATATCTACAGAAAAGCCATTCAGATAATGCCAAGTTATTGCCCTCTGGGAATTTTCAAATGCCTCATTTCCACTATGAAGGGAGCTTGGAAGGAGCAGGAGTAACACTAGCAGGCCTGAGCTGGGACAGTGAAGTTCTGGACTAGGCTAGACCACCTACCCACACTCTCTAGGCCACCCAAGGTAAGTAACAACCTATGGTGCTTTTTATGGTTTTAAAAGAAAAAAAAAAAAAAAGCTCACAATGGAGTATTCTGCAAACACATGACGGGCATTATACAAATAATACCTTATTTAAAAAATCTTATTCCTCATTTCAAATGAGGACTATGTAAACTGGACTCAGTATAGATATAAGAATTTTATTTAAATGTATTGAAGAGGTTCTGATAATCTGATGTAGCAATATACTGGTAAAACTTGGCACATGGCTCTAGAAAGTTCCAGACCACGGGTTAAAAATGAAGTTACTATACATTCAGTCTTTATTTTTAAAAAGGCAAAGAAATTATTCACTCAGCTTCCATTCTCACTTCCACTTCTGGTATGTACTTTTTCCACTTTTTTTGTCCCTCCACAAACCAAAGTCTGGCCAGCCAAATAGCAATTTAGGTTAACATCTCAGAAGTTGTCAGTTAATTTGAGGCCTGTCCTTCAGACTATTACTTTCAAATTTTCCACATCTGGTCAAGGTAAAAGGTAAATGATGATCCATATGCAGCAGTGCTGAAATGTGGGGTACTTCATAGGAGATGCTTTATAAGTTTGTGAAGCCCACACTTCTACAAACATCTATACTTTGTACCTGCACAGAAAACAAAATCAACTACATAAGCCAAAAGAACACTGGGGTAGCCTGAGATTCTCAGAGAGACATGGGGTTTGTACCAAACAGACCTTCCCTTCCTCACAAATACTTAAGTCCAATCCCTCACTGCCCTGCTCAAAACTCTGGTGGTTCTCCCTCACCTACGATATAAAACCTGGGCATGGCACACCTGCCTTTTTAAATCCCCCTATGCTCTCTGGCATTACTCCCCCCGCTTACTGCTCTAGCTAATTCTATGTGGTTCCCATACCATCTGCTTTCAAACTTCCCTATAAAAGCATAAGCTCTCAGCATTATTGCTATTACGAAACCCACTTGTCTCAAATACCCCAAAATGGTGCCGCAGATATTCTAACAGAGCACCTACCAGGTGGCAAGCCTAAATGCACTTACATTTCCGCTTCCATGCCCTTTCCTTCTCTACACTGAAGAGCCAATGATTTATGCAGCATTTCCTAACGGTCAGAATTGAATTTTATAAAAGAACAGTTTACAATGGTAGGGAGAACCAATGCCCTCCCCAGTAATTCTGTACTGAAAACAGGGCTGAGCGGTTTCCCAGCACAAATTTTACTACAGCTGATAAACTTTCAACAATGGCAAAGAGAAACAATTAAAACTGTTGTCTCTTCAGGATGGGGTGCTGCATTTCACGACTAACTAAATCATTCAATGATAACCATGAGTTCATTAAATATTTATTAAATAGTTACAGCCTTTCTTAAAATGCAATTTGGCAGACCATGGAAAGTTAAAAAAAAAAAAAAGAGGCAGGTAATAAGCATTCTCAGTGATGAATAAATTAATTTTACAGATAAAATGGAAACTTAAATGATTAAAAGACTTGTCCAAGATCACACAATGTCAGGGAGACTAAAATTTCAGAAATGTATTTCTGTATTCCTCCTATATTATTAAGGATATAGTTCCATAGGAAGAAATTTTTGGGACCTTGGGTTAGGCAAGGGTATCATCATTCAACACCAAAAGCATGATAAAAGAACAAATTCATAAATTAGACCTGGTCAAAATTTAAAACTTTTGTTCTTTAAAAATCCCTGTTAATAAAATGAAAAGACAAATAAAAAAATGAGTATAGTTCATGCTAAACACACAAAAGAAGTCTGTGAATATGACAGTTACTGGGAAAAGGATAGGCTAGTGAGGAAAAGATATAAACGTAACAAATAATTTAAAGCAACACAACGGCTTAGAATAACAGTTTATTAGCTTTACTTAATTGTTCTCTAACAAACTGAACACTTTAAGAAATAGACACTATTTTTAATTAGTATTCCAATTTTTATAACAGTTTTTCCAGATGATCTTAAATAGTGGTTTGGTTACTTTAATAGGAGAAATTTCACATCAACATATATCAATTAATAACTTTTAAGCAAAGGTGAAATTTAGGCTGGTTTATGTCTGAATGATTTAAAAAAAAAAAAATCTGTTTAATCGAAACCAAATTTAGGCAGTTTTTGCATGCTGGTAGTATTTCCAAATAGGGATTTTTTTTCTTCAGTGGGGCAGAGAAGCCATGAATTTCTCGGGGTACCTATCAGTAATAACAAAAAAACTTCTATTCCTTGAGATAAAACCTCCCACTTTCAGATAAAGCAAGCCCACTTTGGGGAATAACAAAGATTCCTACACTCCTTATAGAAGAGGGGGAGAAGCTGGGAGTGATGCTGGGAGGAAAGACGTCCATCACCTATTCACAGTACTTGATGGGAGGAAGGGGGAAGGGAGCATGTAAGATTTTTTGGAAATATTCAATATTTTACTCCACTAATTATGAATTTAAGTCTGATACCATTAACCTAGGCAAAAAATACATTTTCCCTTGGGGGGTGGGGAGGAGTATTAGCTTGAAGCCATACCAATTTAGATTTTATCAGTACTTGAGACCCCTAAAAACAAAATAAGAACATGAAGACCACAAAACGAAGGGTTCCCATGGGGACCAGCGGGCTCTTGATGAGATTCCCCTGCCAGTATACAATTTTTGACACTGTCTTGAGGAGATGCCCCCCTCCAACACCTGAACTGTACATATACTACCTTTTCACTACCCTCCCTGATATGAGAAGTTAAGAACATCTCGTATTCTTCACACTGTATTTACCATCTCAGTATCGGGGACAATGTGGGCAGGCTTTAGCATGACTGCCTCCCGTGTAGCTCAGAGATGGTGTGACATCACCAGCAAGGTAAGCTGCCAAAACATCGACCTAATCAGGAAAAAATGTGATCCTTAGGAGAAGACAATAACCAGTTTGCAAATTTAACCTATGAATGCTATTTATAATAAATATCTTTCTAACATAAGGTGAACATACTAAGTTTTTCTAATTTCTAAGCCATACTTTTTAAAAAGTGAAGATGATATGAACTAGTTTTTACTCTGAATGCTGAACTATCATTCAGCATGCTAAGAATTATCCACAAGATTATCAAGGTAAAAGATGAAAACAAACTGAACTTTGCATGCAAAAATGCCAAATAGTTAGAGAACCCACCTATTCAGAAAAGGTACGCTTTGGTGTTCCTATGTGCTAGGTCTTAGACTTGCTATCATGAACTAACTGGAAAGCATATTAAAAAGCAGATTCCTACATCTCACCTCTGGACACTGATCCAGTAGTTCTGAAGTGGGCCCAAGAACCTGCATTTCTAACTCACTTCTCCTGGTGATTCTGATGCAACCAACTTTAGGAATAACTGCTTTAGGATTTCGCAGCACCTGAGGGACTTTGCTTCACTCACTGCAGAAATACTGAACATCTGTCATTTATTCAACACACCATCCATCTATTGCACAAAACCCTACTGGGCTAATGCTATTAGGAAGCTCCAGGATAAACTGCTAAATAAACCACCTTTCACAGCACTTCATTCACTGTTTCAATATTCCAATTCCTAGGAATTCTACCAAATGCATACTAAATGCTAGGTGGCTTGGAAGACAACTTGAGGAGCACATAAACATTTGAATACTCACATATGATGTATGTACTAATTAGTCTACTGCAGCTTTCTAAAGGGAAAGAGTTTTGCCACATTAAATATAAGAGTTTTAAGAGCCTGGTCTTAGCCAAACTCTTTGAGCACTAAGGTCTCAACTCTCTTATTGGGGGCAGCGGCTAAAGGAAGAACTTCAGATGGGCTCCCATAAATTCTATTCAATTAAAGCAGTGTGAAAAGGTATGCCAGGAAGCGAGACCTACAGGGGCATTATGTGCAGAGCCTGAGAAGATCAGCTTGCCAGGGAAGAGCCAGGCTGACCACCACAGAAAGTAGTAATAATACTGGGTCAACTCCAAAGTTGACTCAAATGATATGATAAAAGAGTAGGGAAATACAAGAGAAGGTTGAGTGAGAAGCAACATGAGGAGAGTAGTGTTTGTGTAAGTTCAGCCCAACAGCCACCACCGGGATGGACTGCAAGAAGGATAAAAAGGCTAATTTATGGAATGGTATCCCAGAGAATGGAATGGTTTAAATGGAGCTTCCAAAAGGTACCTGAAGCAGCAAACATGAGGAAAAAAACTGGCTCAAGATGTTGCCTAAGAACACAAAACATGTCTCAGTGAAAATAAGAGGAAAAAAAACATACAAAGAACAAACAGACAAAAATGGTGCTCTGTAGTTTTGGAAAATGGTCTGCTTTGCCTCTCAGAGAAATCTGGGCCAAATTGAGGATACCAGCTGTTATCTGATATTTTTACAGGAACTGAATGGGGGCGGGGAAAGCAGTAGCCTGCTGCTTCCCCACCACTCCCACCCCCATTTCAGAAAATCAGAAGAGAAGTAGCAGATGTCACAGTTTAAAAGCCACAAGGCATTACTGTCCTTTCTTCCACATACTCTGCCCAAGCAGCTGGGCCCTGAAGAGAAAGCCGGACAATGGGCAGGGAGGAAGCAGCTGTCATCAATGGACTCCTTGCAGGCCATGGAAATTTACTCTCTGGTGACCCGTTTCCCCTGCATTTCTGCCTTCTTGTGGACATTATTTGCAAAAGAACTTACAGCAAAAGAACTGACTCACTAGAATGAAATAAGGGTGGCTATTTCTGGAATGGAGAAAAGGGTATGTTCTGGTGTGAGCCATCCCAACCATCTATTCCAATTTCTTCTTAACCACAACTCAGGACCTCAACGCTAAGATAAATTAGCAGCAATTCTGGAAATCAATTTAACATGGGGAGGCCTGCAAAAGTCCTCAGGAGGACAAAGAGCACAGAAAACAATCTCAAGATAACTGGATATTAGAGGTCTTTTTTGACAGCATTTGTTATTACTTAATAGTAACAGTGCTTAATAGTACTAGTAAAATAGGGCGCCTGGGTGGCTCAGTCGTCGAGCATCTGCCTTCGGCTCAGGTCATGATCCCAGGGTCCTGGGATCAAATCCCGAATTGGGCTCTCTGCTCAGCGGGAAGCCAGCTTCTCCCTCTCCTACTCCCCCTGCTTGTGTTCCTGCTCTCGCTCTCTCTGTCAAATAAATAAATAAAATCTTTAAATTAAAAAAAAAAATAGTACTAGTAAAAGGTTAACCTTTGTGACACAAAAAATGTGCAGAGAAGTATAGAAATTAGAAAAAGGAATTCATATTAAAAAACCAAGTCCTCGTGATCATAGACTGTATTAGAAATCTAATTTTTGCCCCCCAAATTTTGGTAGCACAATAACCAGCTCATTTTCTGGCTAAAGAGTGAATTTTTTCAAAGGACATTTTCTTAATCAACAAACATGTAGAATCCTTGGACACCTTACATCCAAATATATTTGGGAGCCCCCCCCCATACAGTTCCCTTTAGATGAGACAGAGCTAGGAGGCATTTTTCCTATGGACCAATAAATACAAAGAATGAGATGTCAAAACTATCCAGAGCTAATGAATTACCTTAGCTGACAATTCTGACAGAAGCAACTTTTTAAGCACAAAGATGACACTGCATTTCCAGATTTCTGAAAAAATGAGCAGAAATCTTCTAGACAAGTCTCTAAGCAAGATGGATGCCACAATCAGCCTTGACTAACTTCCCCTCATCACTTCAGGCTGTAGTCTGACCTGACTTCTTAAATCAAGGGTGGAAAATAGGTTCCAAGTTGAGTCCATTGATAGAGGTTGTCTGGAACACTATTTTGAAAAATATTTGGGAGCCACATATAGACTCAGTGAGAAAGACTGCCATGATTGATCGGCAATGTCCGCACTGGGCAGGAGAGGCAAAACTGATGGCATGTGCACTAAGGATTTGCCAGAAGCAACATCCCTTTTATTTTCTGAAAGAAACCTATACTGCAAATTGCATTTACTTCTTATCCAGACACAATCTATGTCCGCATTCCAAAAATTCAAAAAAGCTGGAAAATACCCAGAAATTACCGACCAATTGTCTTGAAAAACGTAACAGGAAAAATAACCTGTGTGGCATGTAAGCAGGTCCAGTCAGTCTCCTCAAAGTGAGAGCAGTCAGAACAGAGCCGAAGGACCACATCCAGCTTCCCAGCTGTGTTTTATGATCCAGGAGCTAAGAATGATTTTTACATTTTTAAATGACTGGGACAAGAGAAAAAGACTGTTTTGTGACACATGAACAGGACATGGAATTCGAGCTTCAGCTTCCATAAATAAAGTCTTCTAAGATCACAGTCGCATCCGTTCATTCCCGTAGTTATTGGCTACGGCTGCTTCAAGCGACAAGGGCAGAGCCAAGAAGTCATGACAGAGACCGCACAGCCCACAAAGCCTAACATATTTACTACTCAGCCCTTTACGGAACAGTCTGCCAAGCCCTAGGCTCAAAGACCTGGTCAAAGGTTTCCTCAAGCCATACTTCTCCAAAGGAAGGAGATGTGATTCAGCAGGCTTCACAGAGTACTTAGCAAAGAAAGTTGCTGCTGTTCACCCCTCCCCTTAATACAGGAGTGATTACATAAAATACTCGTGAACAGTTTCCCCCATCGTGCAACAAACAAAAAATTCTGCTATGCCTCCCAGAGAAGTGTCTATGTGGGCATGAAACAAAGGAAGAGAACTACAAGAAGACTTGAATCGTTTTTAATCTCTGTTCTGCAAGTAGACTTAAAAAAATTTTAAACATACTTTGATTGTTTTGGTTTGAAGTCTCAATCCATTCAGGGTATTGATAGCTTTCTCTGCATCCTTAGGGTCAATGTAGTTCACAAAGCCATATCCCAAGCTCTGCCCTAATGAAAGGGAAGGAGAAAAAAGGCATATATTAGTTCTACACCACTGATGACAGATCCGCTCTCATTTTGGTATATGGTCAGGTCATTAACACCAGCACGTTTTCTCAATAGTAAAAAGAAGTCTACATTAATTCTCCTAGAAATATACATGTGGTCTTTTTTTTCAGCTTCTGTCTACTACATTTGCAAGTTTAAACATCAGTTAGAATTCAGCAAGCTGTGCATTTAAAAACAAAACAACAACAACCCCACTCTCACCCCCACATCTCCAAAGCATTCCATCAAACATGTCCTGCCTGAGCCAGAGCACCCAGCAGCAAATGCAAGGTTCAGCTTCAGAAACTGTGGGTACAAGTCTTCACCAAGCTGCTGAGTGGGCTTCATGGGCACGACTTTTTCAGTTTCATTTTCTTTACCCATAAAAAGGGAAGGCGTCAAGCATCAACCAAGAATCTGTCAGCATTCTGTACATTGTAACCTGACAAACTTACAGCCTTTACCAAGTACAATTATTTCCATTTAAAAGGTGAAGAACTGTGTGTTCACATGTGCATGTATACATGTACATTTATTTTATAGGAGAGCCTCTTCAAATAAATTGAATCCAATTTTCTAAAAAAGGTTTGATGACCTACATAAGGATACAGGGAAATGTGAACACAAAGATTTACACCGAGAACATCCAAGCCAATGAGAACATGCAGGAAAGGAAGAAAGAGTACAAACAAAAATAATAAAACACAATTTCTGAAGAGTTGCTTAACAAGGAGTATTGTGTTGTTTTTCCCTATCATCTGAGCACTCTAACCCCTGGCTCAATGATATCCCAGCTCTCAAGCAAAATGGAAGGTATTCAAGGGATTGTAATCAATGGAATGCACACGTAAGTAAAGCCAATCCGAAAGGTCAATTTTTCAACTAAGAGGAAGTTTCTCAGTTTCAGAAGCTAAGAAACACTAAAGGAGAATAAGTAACAAAAATGGACATAAGACAGGTTTAGTCTACTAAAAGTCAAACCAAACTAATTAAGGGTTTCCCAGGAGATGCTCAGTAAAGGTCCAAATACTTTTTATTAAATATATTTTTTCATCAATTTCATAGCAAACTGAGGGATTTTTCTCCTTGATGAGAGAAGGTGCATGTGGTTATGAATACAGGTATTTAGGATAGCCACACTGGTTACCCTAATGTGGTTCCCTATTAACTACACAAGAAGAGAAAGAGAGAGAGAGAGAGAGAGAGAACACTAAATACAGTACACCAAATAACCATGAAAACTTGTGGTTGTATTTTGGGGCCATTATCAGAATTTGAGTGTTGTACAACACCCAAAACTAATATGTCAACTTACCTCAATTAAAAAAAAAAAAAAATTGGGTAATCATTGCCAACTTATGCCCTCTTATCAAATTGTATTTTTTTTCCTGTTTTTAAAAAAAGAGGGTGACAGAAGAGCTAAAACTAATTCGGTTCATTATTTTTTCTCACACTAATCAGAAATTTTGTTTTACTCATGGTTCTATTTTTAAAAAGTTCCATGGGAAGCCACTATATTTTAAGCATTCAGCTTTTTACTAATTCGACATTTCCCATGGGTCTATCGCACGCATAGTGCCCTCTTACAAAATGTGCTGCAGTTCTATTGTCTTTGAGCAGGATTCATATGGGCTAAACATAAAAGCTGCTCAAGGCAGCAGTTTATGATGGACACACAAGAGTTCTAATCCTGCCTCTGTTTACCAGCTCTCTGACTTTGAAGAAGCTGCTCAACTTCTCTGAGCCCTATCTTCCTTATTTCTAAAATGAGAGTAATTTCTACCCAACAAGGTTGCTGAGGCAGTGATGAGAACATTCACTACTGATGAAAGTAAACCATTTTAGTCAAAAGATAAAATAAAAAAATTAACATATCCACTATATGTTAATGAGGTTCCATGTATTCATTTAAAATTAAATCATGAGGCCCTTGGGTGGCTCAGTCCATTAACCGGTTAAGCATCCGACTCTTGATTTCGGCTGCGGTAGTGATCTCAGGGTTGTGGGATCAAGCCCCTCGTTGGGCTCTGCTCCAAATTCTCTCTCCCTCAGCCCTTCCAACACCCACCTGCATGCTCGCTCGCTCTCTCAATAAAATCTTTTTTTTTTTTTTTTAAAGATTTTATTTATTTGAGAGAGAGAGAGAAACAGCATGAGAGAGGATAGGGTCAGAGGGAGAAGCAGGCTCCCCGCTGAGCCGGGAGCCCGATGTGGGACTCGATCCCAGGACTCCGGGATCACGACCTGAGCCAAAGGCAGTCGCTTAACCAACTGAGCCACCCAGGCGCCCCTCAATAAAATCTTTTAATAAATAAATAAAATCAGGAAGATGCTACAAATATAATGGGGAAAGGAAAGGCAAGGCGAACATTGTGTAGTTTTGTCACACTGCTATTCTATAATAAAATATATCAAATCATCAATTATAACCACATTAAGAGTCTATTTCTCCTATATGGCACTATCCTCACACCTGCATTTTAGCAGCTTCTAATTAATCAAGGTGCTTTTTCAACCTCGGTCATACACTGGAATCATCTACAAAACTTTAAAAAAAAAAAACAAAAAAACTATTGCCTGAGTCCTAGTCCCAAAGATTTTTATTTTATTGGTCTATTATGAAGCATTGTACCAGGTTTTTCAAATTATGCTGATTCTAACATGCAGCCAAGGTTGAAAATCACAGTTTCAATGGTGAGAGATAATCTGGGGCTGCAAATCTGGCATCTGGGACCCTTGAGAGGGGCCACATGCTAAGGGTCTGGGCATGTGAAGACATCCTGCAGGAAGACTGTCTTTTTTACAGATGCATTTTCAGATACAAGTGATGTCTTCCCTCCAAAACCTTCAAGTTACCCAGCACTTCAGAGAAACTGTTTACTGGCCTGAGGAGGTCACTCTCAGGCACAGTAGTGCCTGCTGGAGTTGGGTCACCAGGTAAAGGAGAAAGCCTGCCCTGTCAGTCCCTGCTTAGCTGTCTGCCAGGCTGGCCTCTGAGGGCTTACTCCTAAGCACACAGTAGGCACTCAAAAGCTTGCTAAATGAGTGAATGAGAAACACAGTGGTGTTATGTATTTAACCAAAGGCATTATCATCAACATCACATCAGATGGTCCATCCACTAAATGGGTCTTTGACCTGACCCTCCCCCATAGCAACCATGGCTAGCTGTAATGAGTCAGCCACGTTTCTACTACCTGTAAATTGACTACACTCAGACAACATTTTATCCCTAAATGACCTCTCCTCCACAAAGTTTCTAATTTGCTTAGTGGCATTATTAGGAAAATCACCACCCATCAATTAGAACGTGTTTGAGGTAAGCAAAATTTTACTATTAATCTAAGGAAGATAATACGAAAGGAGATATTTGCTGCAAAAGGGCTGCATTTCTAAATCCACTATAGTAGATGAATTAGCATGTTGGCACTGGAAGTACAAGGGAGTTAGGAACTTGAGCGATTTTCACTTTAAGGTGTTACTGAATACTTACAATATATAAAGGTTTCACAGAGGATACCAAGATAGGCAAGGCTCTCCCCCCCATTCTCACCTTCCAGCTGTGTGGTGTTTCACTGTTTAATTTTAGCCTCACATGTATCATGTGAGATACTCATTTTCCTCTCCTGAAAGGGAGATATGATTTTTGAAGCTGGGCAAGGTCAATCAGCAACCTCAAATCAAAAAAGCAGGTAGGGAGTAGTAGACAAGATTTGAATCCAGGACTCTCAAATGCTAAGCTCTTCTGCACTCAATTCACAGCTAGTTAATATATGAACCCAGACCATCTTCAATATGCTTGAAGTATAATATAACCAGGCATTTTCAAAGAGGGTTCTACCACAAACTGTTTTGAGACAGTTGTCCACTGTCTCAAATTCCTGTACTTCATGTGCAAATATCAGTTTCTGTATATATGAATTTCAATATTATTACTCATTCCTATGACAAAGTAAATTGTATCTTATATAGTGACCACTTCACTTCAGGTTATCCCGAGTGCAGATTTTTAAAAAATAAAAGCAGTATCAAGTCAAAATCAATAAAGATTATTTAGCCAGGATCCGCTGTTTCCCACTCTTGTATTCATCAGCTAGTAACAGTCATAAACCACCAGGGAAGGCTTGGAAACCAAGCATCATCCATCCATACCATCCAAATCTAGTTTTCAAATCATTCTGAATTTAGAATGTGCATATTGATAATCTCAAAACCAAGAATCCTTTCTTTAAAAAAAATTTATAAAGCTCTACATTTAAATTCAAGTATAAAGAAGCCCAACGTGATTAAAAGAAAACTGAACAAAATGACAAAGCTAAGCCCCTTCCAAAAAAACCTTCAAGACAAATAAATCCTATCTTTAAAAGCCAAAAGATTCCTTCTGGTTAACTGGACATCAAGAATAACGTCAACATCACTTGACCCAGCTATCCTTATAAGCAACCTGTGGTCTCAAGGCTCGTAGGGATTTTTGGAACCATTAATCCAAGCCTTGGTCCAACGGCCATGGCAAGGATTCTAGAATCCCACCAGGAGAAAACCACATGAACAGTCATATAGCCTAAGACCTCCACACAGGCACTGAAGACTCCAGATTAATGCCACACTTCAGCACATGTATTCTATACTCTGCGTGTGGTAATGCCTTCTGTTTTGCATCATCCTGTTTAATCTAATATATATGCCACAGAAGATTCCTTCTTCACAAGAGGTAGAAAAATGACGTACAGACTGCTCCTGGCATGAGAAGAACAGTGAGGAGCAGGCTCCTTAGAACCACAGTCAAGTGATCTAAAGCACAGAGCTGAAGCACTCCACAGGCGGGGGTCAGGGAAGAGGAAAGCAGGAAGAGTCCTTACAGTAACAAAGTGCTGGTGGGACACACAGTAAACTCCAGTTTATCCCAAACGGTGCGTAATTCAAAGCAGCAGCCATTCCCCTGCCATCTACATTGCTTTTATTAGCATACTTTAATTAAAAATTTAATTGCATATTTTAATTAAAAATACACAATCTTCTGGACCCATTTAATTCAAAGGTCACTTTATTTAGTCTTTTCTATTTCAAATTACTACCAATGTGCAGAATATCAAATTATCCCCTCAGGTTTAAAGGTAAAGGTAATATACTTCCATAATTCTTGATCATAAACCTGGTACGTTAATTTTATCCAACTAATATTAAGTGAGACCCTTCTCAACATGGAACTGTGGAAAGTAAAATTCTGTATTACAAAAAGCCATCCCACGTATTTCTCACCCAACACTTAGCATTCATTTGTTCAGCAATTGTAGAAGGTCTACTTTCTGCTAGTCCCCAAGGACAAAACGTTCCTCTTCATAAAAACCTATATTCTAGGGCTCTGGGGTGGCTGTCGGTTAAGCGTTGAACTCTTGGGTTTCTGCTCAGGTCATGATCTCGGGGTGATCTCAGAGTCCTGAGAGCAAGCCCCTCGGCAGGCTCTATGCTCAGCAGGGAGACAGCTTGAGGTTCTTTCTCCCTCTCCCTCTGCCCCTCCCCCCCCACTTGCTGGCATGCTCGCTCATGCTCTCTCTTTAAAATAAATAAATAAAATCTTTGAAAACAAAAACAAAAACCCCTACATCAGCTAGAAGGAGACAAAAGAACAAGCTCCACAGTGTATTAGAAGAATATAAGGACTAAAGAGATAAAAGAAGCAGAGAGGAGAGAGTGGGGGAGAGGGGTCAGGGCTGCTATTTATATAGGGTGGGCCTCATCCAGAAGGTAACATGTGATCCAAGACTTGAAGGAGTAACTTACAGTCTAACAGGAAAGCTTTGTAAGACGGACTTCAGTGCAAGGGGTATCCCATAGGGGTATCCTATCCTGCCAGTTCTAACAGCTAAATCTGCCCCTCCTCCCCACCCCCCTTTGCATTAGCACAGATCCTCATGTATTATTCTAAACTGGATTATTGCTACAATACCCTAAACCATCAGTCACCCTTTCCCTAGACTCCTGTGAACTCCTAAACCAGCTGTCCTCCATCACGATGTTGCCCAGATGATCTTCCAGTTATGCTCTGGTTTCCAAGGTTATGTTCTGGTTTCCAAGGTGGTCATCGGCTTCTTGCTTACTTCCACTATTCCTCCACACATACCCTAAAATGCACATTCAGTTCCCTGGGCCTGGAATACACATCTCCAACCGGCCAATTCCCACATACCCTTTGAGACTTTCTCTAAGACCCTTTCCCTGACACAACTTGTCCCACTCCCAGTATACACTGTTCAATGTGCCTCAGTCCTTCCACAGCCCTTATATTATATACCTTTATCTTACTACACATGGGTAGTGAGTCAACTTGGATTACCATCTCCCCACCCCACTTTAAACTGTTGAGCAAGGGCAAACTGAGCATAGTTCCTGGCATAGAAAACCCTAGCAGATTATTAACTACACGTTCATTGAATGAACAAATGAGCTAATGAACAAAGGAACAGCCATCTGCCTTTCAAGAAATTACGGTTTAGAGGAGAGATACCCTGCTCCCCATGTCCCTACATTGTTCCAGAAGGATTACAGAACAAAGGTGTTCAAATGTTACAGTGTTCTGTCCTTATAAGGGAGTGATGTGAGATGTATTTTTTAAAATAGTTCATGTAAAATTTTTCATGAAAAATTTCGACAAATACCATTTAAATGAAATCTCAATTTTAAAAAATAATGTCACCTAGAGTAATTTGATAGATTTACATAAATCTGTTTCACAAATCTGTAAGTATGAATTATAGGATGTCAGCATATAATTTTGTTGAAAGTGCTTTTTCACTAATATAATTAAGTCTGCCGAGACTATTCATGTACAAGTCAAATAAAATGCAGAGTGAATTCTGTAAAAACCTGGTAGTTGAATCAACAATAAAAGGTGACTATGCTGATTGATGTGTATCTATTATTTCATTTAGAGCAGCAGCAATGTTTTATGAAATAAAAAAGGACAAAAGCAGCATGAATCTTTTCTAAATCCCACAGCAGAAACAGGTCACTATGGTCCTCTCTGACAAGCAAGACTATTTGCAATCTCGGGTCTAATACTGTAATACTTAAAAAAAAAAAAAAAAATTAAAAGATTCACTGTCTCCAAACGTTGCCCAGTACAAAACTTCATCTCCTAACAAAAAAAGCAAATAATGTGAATTAAGAAAACAAGTTTACTCCGGGGGTAGGGGCGGGGGTGCAACTTCTGGTTTTAAAGACAGACCTGTCCCTTTCTCTCATTGTTAACACCCTTCTTTCCTCCTCCCCAAAACACGATAGAGTTCCAAATGTGTTGTGCTTCTTCAGATGCACTTTCTGTTCTTGGGCATCGGTTGTGTGTGTCTGTTCAGACAGGCTGTGCACTGCAACTCTGGCACCAAAGCGGGGAGCACCAGACTTTCCAAAGGAGCTCTCTTCGTATCTCGGATCCGATGTGTAACAAAATCGTGTGGATACCACACACATCAGGGGAAAGGTTTGAGAGAATCTCAGAGGAGAACAGAGGGATGCAATCCTCTCCAGTCACGTTTTCTCTCCAAATTTTAATTCCTGACTTAGCCTGAGTCTCCTCAGATGCAGCACGCCAGTTGCAGCAAGACCTTTCATTTATTTTTTTTTTTTAAGATTTATTTATTTATTTGAGAGAGAGAAAGCATGAGAGGGGAAGGGTCAGAGGGAGAAGCAGACCCCCCGCTGAGCAGGGAGCCCGATGCGGGACTCGATCCAGGGACTCCAGGATCATGACCTGAGCTGAAGGCAGTCACTTAACCAACTGAGCCACCCAGGCGCCCAAGACCTTTCATTTAAACACTCAACTAACTCAGGTCAAACTAAACAGGTCCTCCTAGCTGCCCTCTAATGAGGAAGATCAAATTGTGAGGCAGAGGACTAGTGAGATCCTATTACCACAAAACAAGCCAGCCTCCCTGAAAGCTCAGAGCATTTTTACCAGCTTCCCAAAGGACATTACCAGGGATTAGCACAAGGAAGGAGAATTCAACCTAGACGCTCACATAATACAGAAAACAGATGGCTCACTCGAAGACTTATCTTCCACCCAAATGTTAATAAAGCTGGCCTAAGACTAAAATGCCCCAATATTTTAAAAAAGGTTTTAGGACTTCACAGATATACTGAGATAATAGAGAAGAGTTTAAATTGTAACTTTTCTGCTGAAATCAAAGTTGTAAATAGTGATCATTTGGTAAATATTACCTAAGCAGCCTAATTCTAAAGGGAGCTGTTAACATCCTCAGTACCAAGGCACTTTCCTTTCAAGTTAATTTTAATGGCCATATCTGTCCTCTGATTATGGAACTGGTAGAGCTCTATTTTCCTATGGTTCCAATCCCAGTAATTATGAATCTGCTGGCAATGCAGCATGACCTTGCTTAAGTTGGTCAAACTGTGGATTCTTAATACATCACAATTTCAGACAACATTAAGAACTCCCACACAATTCGGTCTTAGGCTATGGAGAACAGCAACAGCATATTAAATTCGTGAGTACTGCACATGGGTACTAAGATGTCTTGCATCCAAGACCAGGAAAATTAGGAAATATGATCTTTATCCAAAGTGAGGAAAATAAACCAATTGTTCCAGCAAATACATCTTAGAATAAGACTTCACGTTGGAGGTTCTCTGGCCAGAGACAGTGACCCATTGTAGCATCGCAACACCACAGTTAAAATAAAAGCCAGCTCTCATTACTTACTAACTTAGGTAGTTGCCCTCAAAGAAAAACCAGCAGTGCTACCTTAAATATTGGAACTGCCCCCATAATGAGAGCAAAAGCTAAAATACTGGCAGGTGGCTAGAAAGTCAGACACTACAGTTCAAAAAAACAAAAACAAAAACAAAAACAAAACACCTAGCAACTTTGTTAAAAAAACAACAACAACAACAACAACTCTGAGCTAAGGCAAAACTACTTTCAGCAGATCTAGGTCTGCCTCCACATTCTCATTTCTTTATTGATTAACTCTATACAAATTTCTTTTTTTCGTGTTTGTTTGTTTGTTTGTTTAAGTAGGCCCACATCAAGCATGGAGCCCAACACAGGGCTTGAACTCATGACCCTGAGATCAAGACCGGAGCTGAGATCAAGAGTCAGATGCTTAACCAACTGAGCCACCCAGGTGCCTCTATGCAAATTTCTTATAATTCTACACACACACACACACACACACACACACACACACACACGAGTTATTTGCTTTATCTTATGCTTTCCTAAAAGGCAATGGAGTTGTTCATGTAAATATTATTTGAGATGAGGGCAAAAGAACTGTATATCTCAAAATGTTGTGGTCAAGAGAGAAATCAGTTAACAACTGCAGTAGTAAAAAGGGCATCTGCTGTTGCTTGCACTACCAACTGGTGTCAATCTATGCACACATGTACACACACACTCATATGCACACACACTGGTGAGCAGTCCATCAAAAACCAATACAGCTTCTTAATGTGTTTTTCTCTTTGTAAGACATTATTTTTTATTTAGATATTGCAAGAAAAAAAATTTAAATATCCTTAAACACTAGAACTAGCTCAGTGGCCTTTGAAACTGTGTCAAAGAATCTCACAAACCACTATGATGAGCTCCCTGTTTTGTCCAGAACAATGGGAAATATTAGTCTACAAATCCCACCACTTCCACCTGATTAAAAAAGAAATCTTGTTAAGAGATAAATTTTCTTCTTGAACACATAACAGTTTGTGTTACAAAAAAAAAAAGAAAACAACTCATCCAAAAGTTAAAAGCTCACCAGCCAAAGCCTTCCAATACAAAAAGCTCAGTAAGTCTATGGGAAAAGTCTGTTCCTACTGGTCCATGACTGCTTTTATCTAAGCTTTCTAGAAACAAACAGTACCACTGCCTAATTATAAACTGGCATCAAGCAACTTATAAGTCTTCCAATACACATACTCATATTTAATTCTCACGATAAAGCTCTGTGTAGATAGATCTGTACCAATTTCACATTTATAAATTTGGAGGCCCAGATATGCTAATTAACTTGCTCAAAGGCACACAGTTAGCTGGTTAATGGTAGTTAGGTTTCTCCAAAGCCAGGGTTGACCTTTCCAAAGTTGGTCTTCCCGGCATATACTTCACTGCCTTTGGCCAAGTTTGGGAATTACACTGAAGCAGAGTCCCGTATATCCAAAGGTCACATGTTTTCAACCAGGATATTCATAATCTCCAAACACACCTGCAATTATTTCCTTGTTGTCATGTAATCGATTGATTGGAACTTCACCATTCTTTCCTAATCCATCAAGACACTATGTACGAAAGAAAAAAAAAAAAAAAACTAGAAAAAAAAAAAAGGAATGGCATGCTGCAGGTGCACAAACCATTTAAATCCTCAAAACAAATCCATCATTACAAAACAGATTAGAGATAGCCACATTATAAAAAGATTCATTTAAAACAGGACTTGATTTGCATACTCTTTTTCCAGAAACTCAGAAAGCAATTCTTATGGCTAAAGCCAAACATGTTTGCTACTGCCAAAATTGTCTCCCACACAAGACACTTCTCTCGTCAGCAGATTGCATTGAAATGCTTTTATACGCACAGTGTGGTTTCCTAGCTGAAGAAAAGCAGGTGGGATCAATACCACATGCTCTCTGCCCTCTTTAGATCTTTGCTCAAAAATTTAAAGCATGACAGTAAATAGGGAGATGCAGGCACCTAATGAATGTGGAACATCTATAGTTAATCACTGGAGTTTCATGCTCAACCAGCACAAACTTGCAAAAGATATATTTAGTTGGCTGAAACACAGAAGAAACTTAGGAGTTTCTTGACACAGAAATAAGGAAATAGGCATACGGAGAAGAGCTAATGTGTAGAGAAAGACAGAGGAGATGGTTGGACCAAAGGCATGCTGAATGCTGAATGAACAGCACGTGGTCTGTATAGAAGGAAGCCGACTGTAAGAACAGGGGTGCCCCACATGAAGGTCACTAGTGGTCATACTGCAGCATGCACCAAGCAGGGAGGGACAATGAAGTTAAAAGATGAGAGAGAACTCTAGGGAGGTTAACTTTGGAAGCCTAGAACAATCAGGACATACAGATCTAAGACCAAGAAGACCATTGAGGAAGAAATTTTGATAAGCCAGAAAGGGGATCTGACCCAAATGCCTTTCATTCAAATCCCCAGAGATCTCTAAAAAACAAAAATTACAGGATAAAAACCCATGACCTCTTTCACAAGTCCCTACAAATCTGAAATGGCTAACCTTCCTATCTATTCCTTATTCTCCTAGTCCACAAAACCTTTTACTCATGCTACCCTTCTCTGAGCCTCTACTCTGACCTTAGAATAAGCATGATTAACTGGACCCAAAATTGAACTTTTGGACCACCTACAACACCCAAAATTGAACTTTTGGACCACTATTCTTTTCCTTCGGTGGGCCTTCTATAATAAGGGCCAGGAATGGAATCAAAGGCAAACCCTCCTACCCCAGTAGCTCTGTACTTCCATGTACCTTCTTACCTTCCTAACACTAACAAAAGACAAGGAACCTTCTGAACCTTAATACTCAGCAATTAACATAGAGCACCAACCCAACAGCCTCTCTAACATTCATTTATTATGCAGCTAACAGATATGGGTAACTCCAGCCATCAAACAGCAAAACCCAACTTGACTACCCAGGGAAGACTTATGATTTTCCAAAACCTCCTTTACAAAGCTGTAAAAATTAATATACCTGAATCCTCCCCCCGACCCACCCCCAGTTAAGTTGCTCTTATGGGTGGAAAGTGTTAATAGTACCATAAACAAACACAAAGTGTTAAATCTTATTTTGACATTTTGTGCAGCTAACACAAGGTTATGCATGATTTTTGAATGCACGTACATGCCTTAGTCCTACACATACAAATGGTGATACCAAGTCAAAAAAGAAAAAGAATAAGAGGGGAAGGCTGGGTCATTTAAGAAGGGGACCCTGGGGGGCATGTGGCTGGCTTAGTCAGTTAAGCGTCAGACTCTTGATCTTAGCTCAGGTCTTGATCTCAGGGTCATGAGTTCAAACCCCGTGCTGGGCTCCACACTGGGTGTGGGGCCTACTTAAAAAAAGCGGGGGGGCGGAGGGAGACCATGGATAGCATCACATCATCGTCTGGAAAAAAAAAAAGTTTCAAATAAAGCAAACCATGTATCATTTCACCTTCTTATCTGTATCATTGATAAAGTATACTCAATATATGTAACAAGGCTTTCACTTGGGGACAACTTTTCACTTTAGTTCATTTTATTTCAAAAAAAAAAAAAAAGACCATAATTAAATTAGAGATATTTTTAGCAAAGACAAAGGTAGTAAAATTCCAAAGGACATCCACTGTCCCCAACTGACACAAAGATTTACGTATAAATAACATGTGATTTTCCTTTTGTGCAGCACATTTTGTTTAGTTTATATTTAATAAAGAAAGGCATTACCTTTTCAAGAGGATATGAGGAACATGGTTGTTCCCCACCTTCCACCCCCACCCCCGGCAATAGTCACATAAAAGGACTGATTTTTATACTTAGGAGAAATCCCCAAACAGACCAATTGTGTTTGGTCAGGTTAGGGTATAAATGCTGACTATAAAGGAAACTTATTTAAATACTACAGACACAGCTTCAAGGACCTCAAGAAAGCCCTCTCTGAACCAGTAAGGAGAAAACATCCTATAGAGGAAGCCAGTAGTACAAGGTGAAAGTTTAAAAGCTGCAGGTCAGATGGGAACCATGGCTACAAATTAAGTCCAAGAGGTATCCAGACAGAAATAAATATCCATTTTGTTTTTGCTGAGGGACAGCTATGTTACAGCAAACCACTCTGAGACCACAGGGCAATTTGCCTGCCAATTAACAGATGGCTTCTAAAAAGAAATACAAAATGGTCTGGCTCCCATGATTGGCACATTCATATCACACATAAACATCTCTGACAAAATAACCTAGTTTGAAAGTTGAAAAGATTAACTATTGTGATCCTCCAAATTTAAAATTCACACAAACACTTTAATTAAGAAGCAAATGCTTAAAAGATTTTGCTCAATGACTCATTAGCACACAAAAGTGATGTGTCCCTGTCCTCATCAGCATCACAGTAAATGCACCATCACAATGACCTCGAGAAGCACAGAGGCTGCTCTCTTACCACTGACTAAAAAGTATATTAAAAAGGTAATATGCAAATCATATACTCCACAACTTAGTCCATCTGACCACTGCTGCTAACTCTGGACACAATTTCCCCCATGAAACAGGAAAAACCTAAACACAAAAATAACTTTTTTTTTTTTTTTTAAGATTTTATTTATTTTTTAACAGAGAGAGAAACAGCGAGAGAGGGAACACAAGCAGGGAGAGTGGGAGAGGGAGAAGCAGGCTTCCCGCGGAGCAGGGAGCCCGATGCGGGGGCTCGATCCCAGGACCCTGGGATCATGACCTGAGCCAAAGGCAGACGCTTAACGACTGAGCCCACCCAGGTGCCCCCAAAAATAATCTTTTTAACTTACTACCATTTTATCATCTCAAGTACCCACGAACCTAAAGCAAGATGGTGGGAAAAAGAATTTTATTCAACAAGTGCACCTAGGGTGCCTGGCTGGCTCAGTTGGCAGAGCATGCAACTTGATGTCGGGGTTGTGAGTTTGAGCCCTACATTGGGTACAGAGATTCCAAAATAAATAAATAAAAGAAGTACTAGGTACCTACACTTTTAATTTATCTTAAGGACTTTTTTTTAAGTTTTTTTTTTTAAATTTCTTTGAGACAGAGCTAGAGTGAGTGAGCACAAGCAAGAGCAAGCGAGGCTCAGAGAGAGAGGGAGAAGCAGGCTCCCCGCTGAGCAGGGAGTCCGACACCAGGCTCAATCCCAGGACCCTGGGATCATGACCTGAGCTGAAGACAGACGCTTAACTGACTGAGCCACCCAGGTGCCCCTATCTTAAGGACTTTTAAAATGATGCTTGCTTTCATCTGCTATTACTGAAGTTACCTGATTACATATCTCAGGCTCACTCTTAGGGAAGATGCTGTGTTTTTAATAAGGACGTCTGATGTGAGAAGCAACTTCTACAGACAGAACTCTTAAGCTATTTGGGTCACATCACATGGCAACTCCGCAAACATATTTCAAGATTAGGGCAAAGAAAGGTGACATAAGGCATCTCATTCAGAATATCCATCTTTTTGCCAAAAGTGTCCCTTATAGAAAAGGGGGCTGGGGGTTTAAGACCTCCTGCTAACTCAGCCCTAAGATGCACATCTGTGAAAGGATACCTCATCTGTGGAAAAAAGCTGGGCTATATGCACTGTCTCATAGTCATCCCTGTAACTCCACCATCTACCTTGCCCTTGTCAAGTAAATTACACAAATCAATTCTTACCAGAACATTGTAATCAGTCATGTTAAAGAGCCTCCTAGGCTGTAGAGTGCTATACAAAATGGTATGTATTCAAGTACAAGTACACCACTCAGATGACAATTTCACTAAACACAAGTCTTTCAGCTCATTCCAATATTCAATAACCTTTAGTGTCAAGGAGTTTTCTTATGTTGTTGCTGACAATTTTTTCCTTGCTATTTATTTATAAAGGAGCTGGGGCCTAAATAGTATATATTACAAACTAATCTCCTTTATTTTGGGAAAACTTGAAAAATCTTATGTGTGGTGCCAGATCACTTACCAGTCAAGCCTTATCCCCAAACATAATGCAATGTTTAAAATAAGGGCTTATTCTAGCTGTCCTCATAAACACCAACATTATTAAGGTAGTCCATTTATACCTAGATTATCAATCTCATTTTCCTCAAGCAAGAATATTTTCCCTAGCAAGAAAACATATATATTCACTGAAATGCATCTCTTTAACCCAAAGCCTTCCATACTGTACTTGGGTTCTTGAACTCCACTCCTCTCTCAAAAAATTACATCTGAGACTAAAGGAAGTAGAACTTATACTGTGTTTAAAAAGCTTTTTCTCCTATAGACAGCTGTAAATTGTAAAGGTGTAAAACTTCAGATACCTCTAAGATTAGTTGAATTGAGATAAAGATTGACTGGCTCTAAGCAGCATTCTTCTGAAGAAAGGGAGAGGGACAAATTCTTTTTCTTAAGCCTCTAGACTATGAAAGATTACATTAAACATCAATTAAACAATTCAATTATGCTCTTCTGTGCTACTGGAACATCTTCATTTTAGTCCCTGCACTCTTGAAACATGGAAATTAACCCAGTATTTCTTCTTATTCCCAGCGATTCTCAAGACTTTTGATTGAATATCCAGAAACAAAAAAAAAAACCTGAAGGTTAATCATAGTGATAACTACATGAGCTATCATATCTTATCAAATGATAGTTCTCAAATTTAAAATCTTACCATCAGACATAATGACTTCCCAATCTTGCCTGTTACCCCAAGACCCTGGATTCCATTATTGCTCACAGAGCTAACTTACCCCTTCACTTTCACTCTCTGTAATTCTCATATAAGTTAAAAGAAGGGAAGCAACACTTCCCCTGCTTGTGTTCCCTCTCTCGCTGTCTCTCTGTCAAATAAATACAAAATAAATAAAATAAAAAAAAGAAGGGAAGCAAAATTTCTACGGAAACACAAAATGACCAGGAGCCATACTAGACTACTACAATCCCCGAAGGAATTTTGTTTCTTCTGAATGCAGAATCTACAGGCTAATGAAGGTGTTATTCAAAGACTTTCTGTATCATTTCCTAAAACCTATTTGATACCCTGGCCAGGCCAGGCCCCTCCAGACCCCCATGCCATATTTCCACTAAAAGCTACTTGAACAGATACCCCATTCTAATCCTTTAAGCTTACATAAATATCTTAACATGTTGCAAGGTGAGAACATAAAACCAACTGGATATTCTTTCAAACAATTACAGTTAGAATTCTGCATCAGGGACTAGTTAAAGATAAAAGTACTCTAAAAAGGAAAAAGCTAAAACTAGAATTTGATTTAAAAAAAACCAAAAAACCTGAAGACTGTCCAAAATCACTGATACTGACAATGTAAACCACTGACTCAGTGGGACAACTAATTTGACACACCATAACCAGCCTACTCAGATCCATTTAAAGTGGACTAAGAACAAACTAAATAATTCATTTCAGTGGTATGAAAAAAGCCCTCAGGGACTAGTACCAGGGTTAGGAAAGAGGACTCGGAGAACAGTGCCTTGGAGGCCACTGCGTTATTGACCCAGTGGCACCTTAAGACTGGATTTAAAGCATCAAAATGTGAGGAAATAAAATTGTTCCCTCAGGCTCCAGTGACCTTGAATACAATGAAAGGACTCTGGTTTGCCTGTTTACATGCTGCTCTGCCTCCTTTAAACCTTACTTCAAAAGGAGAATTTAACTTTCTCAGGATAAAGCCGGAAGGTCAAACAGGTTGTGAAGAGTCAAGGACAAGACCACATCTACCCTACAAAGTAAAAAAATAACCAGATCTGTCACCTCAAATGCAGAAATGCAAATTTCTGTGGAGCTGGACAGGAGGTTGGGGGTGGATTTGTGAGCCATATACACTCCCCCTTCAAAATCAAAGCATTATGTAGAAAACAGAGTTCCAACAAAAAGTACAATGATGAGAAAAGAACTCATTAAGAGCTAAAAATAATCTCTAATTCACAATATGCATACGGATTTAACAAAAAAAGGAAAACAAGATGTAAAATTGCATCTGCTAAGTTAACCATGCCCTCGTGGAAATCGCCACCCCCCCTTACACAAATCTGTAAAGTCTGTGATGACTGAATAAAAGCAAGGCTTTAAATGTTTTCAATGAATATTCCAACAGAAAGAAAACAAAGGGATAGCAATTTTTTTTGGAAGTCTCTGATCTGCTAACACTATAGGAATACTGGGCCTTTTAACATCCAAACACACAGGCCTCTGCATTTCCCTACCTGAATGTCTGATTTTATGAAATCAGAATATTTGGTAATAGTATTTACAATTTATATTAAAGGGGTACTACCTTTTTTTTTTTTTTTTTAGTTTGTGGACTTTTTAATATCACAGCATCAGACTTTCAACATCTGCAAGTACCAAAAAAGTTAGAGGATTTTCTCATTATCTGTAGGCAAGTAAGGACAGAAATCTTACAAAATGTGTTTGAAGACAATTACAAGAAGAAACGACTTTGGTTTCCCACACCCATGTAAATTCAGCCTACTTTTAAGGAAGAAGATGTCCATAAAAGTGAAAACAAGCCTCCGTTTTTACCTAACCAATACCTCATGACTCAATTTAACAACCTGCTGACCTTCCAGGCCAGTAAGAGTCCACTGGGGAAGCTCAGCTGAGAGTACCTTCATATTTTAAGTCAAGCTCATTCATTCTGAATAACATGCACACAATACCACACAGAGCAGTAACTCCACACTCCAGCACTCTAGTTCATAGAGACTGATGTATTATCAGTAATCATCTTTCTGGGCTCCCAAGTCCTGTCTTGAACTTCCTATCCCACTTTGTCCCACTTCTAGAAAATCAATTATCTTGGTCAAATCACCTAGAAAGCAGAAAACAGAACATTAGCTTCAGGTTGTTCCCACATCGTGCCTGAGAAACTAAGAATTCGAAAGCAACAGATCTATTTGAAGAACTTTTCAAAATTGGTTCACCTAAGGAAGGAAGTCTGCAATTGTCATAACTGAATGTGTATTAACTGGTAAGAAGGGGATAGGTAAGAAGGGGATAGGATAGAGAGAGATGCCTGTGTGCTACCCACTTGATAAAAGAAACTCCCTTTGGAGTCAAATAGCTCATATAAGGCTACATTACAAGGAAGTGGCTAGACCGGGATATGAACCCAAATGTCACACATTCTTTCTAGGCTAAAACCTCTAAAATAGCCTCATTAGGCCACCTCTCTAGCTGGGGAGTAGCAGATAGCAGGCGGTTTTGTTTCAATGTTAATCCTAAGAACTAAGCAAGTAACAACCCTAGTGTACATAGGGGTTTGGTAAATCCTATTACCACTGCATTCAAGCCCGTCTCACATGGAAAGATACAAAGGAGTGCTATGAACACAGTTTAAATCGAATAGCTCCATCTTGCATTTGTTTCCGTGAAGGAGGTATACAGAGTAAGAATCTTTCTTCTTATTTAGAACAATGTAGAATGATCCTCCATTAGTTAAATACGATATATGATGTAAGGCTGAGTACGTTAGATCACAAAAAGATAGTTTTAACTGAGGATCTGTTTCTTCACAATACTTGGAAGAGCTGCCAATGCAGCTTTACAGCTTTAAAGCTTCTCAGAATATAGTTGATGACAGATACCATCACCAATAAAAGGACATTCAATGGTGTCAAAATATTGACATTGTAAAACTTTAAAAAGCGAAACCATGTTTTAAGGAGTAAAACATGCTAACTAAAGCCACTGCATAGGCCTCACAAATCAAACGACACTCACAAGGAAAATGCCAGGAAATATTTTTTAAAGCTGACCTTTTCAGTTGAAAAGGCAACCTCTGAGGGTTTCCACAGCTCTCAAAATTCAGTACTAGCAATGCACTCCACTGAAAGTCAATTAACTTAGAACAAGCTTGGAAGAAGCTGGTGAATTGTGAAGCACGGTTTTAGCTTCAATGATCAACTCTTCTGTTCAGGAAATATTTAAAAGGAAATGTTCCAACAGGTACAAAATCAAAATGCTTTGCTCTATTCATAATTTTGAAAGCTAAAAAACAAAGGCTGATGCTAAGGTAGTGTAATAGATAAGATAGTGAAATAAAAACCATCAAAAGAAAAGCAGGTTGATTTTGTATTACATAATGGAAAAGGGAGGGGGGAGAGTCAATTTCATAGGTGAGGAGAAACAGTATTTGAACATTCTATGGATTACAGAAGGAAGAAGAAATCCTGTATCAGAATTTAATTGCTCTTTATCTTCTCCCATTTAGTTCACCATCTTCTTTCTCTTCTACGTTTTTCCATCATTACTAGGACAGCCACGAAATAATAAATTGAAAGTGGTTTCTACTCTATGCTACCAATCTCCTGGTGCAGAAGTAAACAAAAACTAGAAAAAAAAACAGTGTGAAAAGATCTGGAATAGCAAACAGCACACATGCACTCACACTTGGCTAAATTTTAAGAGGAGGACTCCTTACAGAAGAACTTCCTGTGTTTTCTATGAACTGGAATACATTAACAAAGTTTATGTTTTGTACCAAATTAATAAAGGAATCAAGTCAAAGGCACTCAATGCATGCTCTTAATCTACTGACAAGACAACCATGATCAATCATTCTAGAAGCCCCAGTGACGATATGGGTCAACAAAGCACAGAATCAAAACTCATAAACCTCATTTACACAATAGGTTCAACCTCATTTTCCCAGTAGATATTCTTAAAAAGCTGCTGGAAAAATGTGTAACCAGCTCTAGGGAGCTGCAATACTTTTCTTCATTTCCTTCTAATGGAATAAAGCATAAAGTAACACAAATATCAACATCAAGAAATCAGAGAAACTAAAATCCAGATGATTGACAAATTAATCAGCAATGGTTTTGCTCCAAACTTTTCTATATCCTCAAGATAGCTGTCTTTTCTTCCCAGCAACTAGCCATTTCAGGATGCATTACCATTGGATATCCAAAGAAGAACCTTTCTGTTTAGGTTTGCTAACTGAAAGTTAATTTATTTCATGGTAAAGGGGTCCTAAAGAAGATACCACCCCAAATAATGCCATTTGGCCTACAATTATTTTGAGCTAAAGGCAATTAATAATCAACAGACACAGAGAGTTCTCTTCCCTACCCTTTTCTGCCTACAAAAAAAGTCACAAATTTCCCTTGTGAAGAGGTACCCTGCCCTTGTGCCAGAAAGAGGAGAGCAACTCTCACCACCAGTGATGGAGAGCTGGCACCAAAATGTACAAACAAACCTTGCTAAAATAGCTCAATACCTTCCATTAGTTTCCCCCATGTAAGTCCTGGTCACTTCCCCACAATTTATCAAGCCTCAGAATCCAAACCCCTTTTCCTTTGGTAAAATGGTTTAAGCCCCCAAGTCTAACCACTTCTTTGAGTTTCAATTCTCTTTTTTGAGCTCCAGTGCACATAAAATACTAATAAAAATTATGTGCCTCTCCTGTTAACCCCCCCTCCGCCCCCACCTAGTTTTATTTGAGATAGAGTTGACATAAAACACTGTCTAATCTATCTTCTGTTAGGTTCAGTCCCTGGGGGCCTGTGAATTAAACTAAGAGAATTAAGGAAAAGATTTCCCTCCCTGATAAGATAAAGAACTGTATTTAGTTTCTGATAAATTTTAATTTCATCATCCTGAAGTTCATCTAAATTACTCAATGCTGACATTAAAATTTGTTCTTTAAAACACCCTGAGTTCAAGGTTTGAGTGGAAAAATGAACATAGAATTTTAAAGTTTTTCCCCCAAAACTTTATAAAAAGCTTCTATACTGGTAACAAATTTTTTAAATGACTGACTAGTCATGACCTTTGAAAATGGACAAAGGTGCAATTAAAAAAGTTTCTTCAGTACCACCACAAAAAAAAAAAAAAATTTCATTTTATACAAATATCACTTTATGCAAATTTAGTCACTAAAATCTAAAGATAGGGGCGCCTGGGTGGCTCAGTTGTTAAGCATCTGCCTTCAGCTCAGGTCATGATCCCAGGGTCCTGGGATCGAGCCCCGCATCAGGCTCCCTGCTCTGCGGGAAGCCTGCTTCTCCCTCACCCACTCCCCCTGCTTGTGTTCCTGCTCTTGCTATCTCTCTCTGTCAAATAAATAAATAAAATCTTTAAAAAATAAAATAAAATAAAGATAGCCATATTCAAATGTATTGTATTTCACAGTTAATACATTAGGGACCACTAAAGCATTTACTAGTAGAACCAAGGTGCCCTGGTTTTGTGAAGACTTGAGCACACACCAGCCTTTCTGCTAAATCTCTAATTAAGCAGCACTCAGAGTCTGCAATGTGAGGTGTTTATTAAGCTACCACCAAACACCCACCCACTCTGCCCTCTTCAACTACATGTCTGAAAGAATCAGAATTCTTAATCTCTTGATAGTATGGACACCCAACAGCTTGACTTTAGGATTTTAACGGACACACACAACCACCTTCTCAAATTAATGTTCATCAAAACAGCCTGAGGCTCACTGGATTGACTTCATCACAGTAAATAAATGCTATTAAATTTGAAGGTATGGATTAGAAAAACAAAATACCACTTACTGCTTAAATCCTGAAAAGCTAAGAACCCTATTTAAAAAGGGGGGAGGGGGGAGAAAGTCTCTGTTACCATAGGTGGCATTGTGTGTTCAGAGGTAAGCATCCAAGAAGGGACCCTGGCAAAGTCCCTCCCTGGATTCACTACAGTTTGTATTTGTTTGGGTCTTTGTTTTTCCCTTTTGTCTGAAAGATTCCAGCTGGCAGCTGATGGGGTCAGCAAAGGACCCACCTCCAACAATTCCTAGAATAATAGTGAAGACATCACACCAAGATAAAAAAGAGCATCACTCATTACCTGAGGTCTTATCTAGCTCTATTAAAAGAAAGGAAAAGTAACAATGACAGAACAAGCTATCTTGGAGTTTTGAAAACCCGTTACACATGTGCACACACACACACACCCTTTCAGGGACAGGTCAGGTGTTCAGTAAAGACAGAGCCTAATGACTAAACATCTCTAGTCCTGCACCCCAGGAGTTAACGCATCAGAAAACACCGCTAGGGAGGGGACAGCCCCTGAAACTCAGTTTACCGTAGGATCAGGCACTGAAGTTATAACAACTCTCCCACCTAATTCCAGCCAGAGTTCAGGTAAACCTGGGATATCCTGGTTCTATCTCCCTGCAAAATATTCAGGAAAAGTAGGGGATAACTCCCAGGTAAATGGAACATTCTGGGCCCTACTTCAAAGATTCTGATTCAGTAGGTCTGGGCAAGGCCCAGAGAGCTGCATTTCTGGTAGTCATCCCAAGTGATTCCAATGCAGGTAACTCCAGTGACTATATACCTCAAAAGGCGGATTCCCAAAACTGCTTGCTTGCCCATCAAAATCACCTGGGGAGCTTTCTGACAACAGATTCCCAAAGCCTTCAGAATCTATATTTTTAAAAACTCCTTCACATGAGGATGGGCAGCCAGATTTAGCAATCACTGAGCTAGAGTATCCAAATTCACAACTACAGACTACAAAGTTTGTAGAGAGGCATGGATGTTCTCCTTCATTTTATGTATCCGTCGGTCCTTGACTCTCAAAACTCTCATTCCCCTTCTGAAGACACACCCACCAAAAACTGCCCCTCGGTGGATCTGTACAAGTTATGTGTCTCACTATAAATTCATCAGTTGGTCCTGGGTTAATTTTTAAAGAGCTCTGGCCTCTAACAAAAGGCAAGGAGGAAATATCCCAGGAAAGAAGCAGAAAACCAGAATTCTGGTCCCTGCTCTACCACTTAACAGCTATGTGGTCTTGGACTATTCAGTCATTTAAACAAACCTGGGCTTCAGATCACCTGTTAAGTGATAGAGTTGGCTAAGGTCACCTCAAGGACGTTTCTGATTCTAACATTCTATTACTCATTCCTTGCATCATAAAATCCGTTTCACTCCTCTAGAATGCAGCATCAGCAGGTGTCAAGGACTCTAAAATGCATAACCTCAAAGAGATGGACCGACATCAGCTGAACTGTACAAGCAGCAGTAGCTTCTCATAATTAATGTCTATAGACAGGAAATGGGATGAAGCATAAAGCTGGGCATGAGCCCAAAGAAAGGGCCTGAAAAACAACATAATAAATAGAATTTAGGCCAAAGAGAAGGTTACTATATTTACTACTGAAGAGGTGTCTTAATGTATTTCTCTAATCTTCATCCTATCAAAATAGTGACATTAATTTGCCAACAACAACACAATCTAAAAATTATATACTCTCTTTTAGGACTGAGGAAAGAGGCACATACTTTCCTAACTAGATTTTTTTTTTTTTTAACCTGAGATACAGTTTTCTAATTCAGTATTATTTAAGCAGGGAAAGATTAAGAAAAATGAAAAAGAGCAATTAAATGTTCCTCCCAAAGAGTAATCTCATAGTTTTCTTACAACCAAGAAAATTAATGCTCACTTCCTACAAAATCAGAATACAAAGAGCTGGCCTGGTAACTCCCCAGGAGGTAGGATAAATTGGATAATTAGACCAAGGAACTCAGACTTGACCCTACAAATGTGAACTGAGAAACCACATAAACTGGCTAATGCTAAACACCACAGGGCAGGGTCCAAATCCTCACAAATTCAATCTTTCTAGATATGTTAATAGTAGCTTTTAGGAAGATATGCCCAGTTGGCAAAGTACAACCATTCAAAACCCAGTTTTAGAAATCTACCATTTACTATACTATTTTGTTCAATACAAATATTTACTATGAAACTCAGAATTTAAAAAAATATATATTTAAATTTATGCTCTGAAACTAAGTCAGACCCTGTGAACACCATTTTAACCCATACTAAGAATAAGATGTCAGCGGACTATGTCAAAACCAGGTTACTAGCCTCTGTATTCATTTATTTACCTACTCACTTTTTTATAATACATAGTTCATCATCATGGATGTTCGTTTATGAAACATGCTCATACTTTGATATAAACAGGTTACAGAAGAGTTTCAGAGTGTCTGATAATCTGTTAAATGATTTCAAAAGCTTTCATAGCAAAAGCTTTTATATGCTTGATGGAAATCTAGTATTGGAGGGGCACCTGGGTGGCTCAGTCGTTAGGTGTCTGCCTTCGGCTCAGGTCATGATCCCAGGGTCCTGGGATCAAGCCCCACATCAGGCTCCCTGCTCAGCAGGGAGCCTGCTTCTCCCTCTCCCACTCCCCCTGCTTGTGTTTCCTCTCTCGCTGTCTCTTGTCAAATAAATTTAAAAATCTTAAAAAAAAAAAAATATATATATATATAGTATTGGGGAGATATCCCCCAAAATGAGTTCTGTGGTCAAATAAGGCCAGAAAACTAATTTCTTTACTGCAGGATTTTAATGTATGGTTTCTAATATGCTAATGATCTGCAGTTTGGCTCTTAAATAGGAAACTATGAAGGGCAGCATTTCTCAAACCTGCCTGTCAATGGAACATTTACTCTGAAGAACAAGTATGACTGTGTCTCTTGGAATGAAGCTTAGAAAACATCTTTTGACCCTCCTGCCCACTGTGGATTTTCTTGGTACTCCATTTGCTTACCAGAGGTTTTAAACAGAAATTTTACCATGGTGAGAAATTTCATTGGCTCCCTCTCACTGAAAAGACAATGGTGGGGGATAAAGGAAATGGACAGCAAATATTAATGCACTTTGCCAGTATCTAACCATATACTTCAGATTACCACGCACTGTGGTTCCATTACCACTGTTTATCACACTAAAGACAGGGAGACAAGGGGTATGAAGACACAGAATTCAAATTTATTGCACCATAAAACAGCTCTAGTAAAAGACTTATGAAAGAATAAGATAATTCAAGATCAACCAGAGATGAAAGATAAAAATCTTTGAAATGTTTTCTGTGGAAGATGCTTAATACAAAGGATGTAAGATTTGCTTCGTATTTTTACCTACTCACACTATCATAACAAAAAAATTCAACATTTATATACCTAGTTCAAGTTTTTATTATTGTTGTTGTTGTTTTAATGGTAGAGACAGTTACTAAGCAATCAAACCAGAAATCACATCATTGATGTCATGGCCTTTATACCATTTATCACACAGTCATTTATGTCAAAGAGGTTGCAAAATTCACAAATGAAGAAGTGGTTTTGCTAAAAAGATAGTAATAAAATTTTAGTGTCAGGACAAATGTATTAAGAGCCATCTGTTCTCTACATTTTTCAACTTCTCAAGAACTGTCTATAAATTTCACGTATGCTGCTGACACTGATTTTGGAAAAAGAAATGGAAAAATATTCTCCATTTGATTATCAGTATCAAAAAAAATCTTCCTGATGATATTGTGGCGAATATCTAAGTAACATAACTAGTTAAAATGTAATTATTCAGTATGGATTGATGACAGCTATGTTTTACTTAGTTTTTACTTAAGTATGTTCTCTCTGTGAGCTTCAATTTCTAGCTCAAGGAAACAGGATTGTGAGGCCAAGCTGAGGTGATAGCTCTAAGAATGCCCTCACTCACCTCGGAGGCAGTAAACCCTGCTGTCTTGATAAAAGAACAGCTAAAGGTGCTATCTCAAACAAAGTAAAAATGATTGCAGAAATCACCTAGTGTGACCCTTTTCTTTGCCCTCTACCATTTTACCAAGGGAGACCTGAAGCCAAGAGCTGACTTGTCCAAGGTCACAGGACTAAAGTTCAGATTCTTGGTCAAACTCTTCTCACTGCCTTTAGGTATTATTTGCCCATTTCAAATATTCAGTTTTTATAGTTTGAGTTATAAGCCATGTAAAGCAACTGAATATACATCACTCAAATTTAACAGTAACATGAGAAAGTTAGTCTTCCTACACTTAACTTCATACATTTTCAGTGTTTGAGAACTACAGGAAATATTAACCTTTGTATCCCAAGAACATGCTCAATTAGGTTTTGGCTTATTCTAAATATTTAGTTGAATCTTACAAAATACTAAGGATATTTTCCACTACCCAATGTTCAAAATGTAGTATCAAAGGTCAAATTACCCATTCTTTCTTTTTTATCTTTATGATAAGAGGAACACTCATACACCACTTTTTCCTTTCCTTGTCAAGAAACAGAACATAAGATCTTGCTACATTCAAATGATATCAGTGCAAGTATTTATACATTGACAATGTGAATATTACTATTTACTCTGTCATATGTATTATAAGCAGAACTACACAGACTTCAAGGAAAAGACATTTTAAGAGGTTTCTTCTTCTCCCAAACAGAATATGCTTCTTATAGCTCATTGTTAAAATGCTAAGTCACATAAGAACAGGGAACTAAAAACTAAAGGTCAACATGACACTTTGTCCCAGACATACACAGACTTCTAAAACCATTTTCAGAGATGTTATTGTACAGTACAGGGTATATAAAAGTCTAGTTATAATATATACTGCCCATAAAAATATTTTATGTTTTAAAAGGAAAACAAAACTCTTAAAACTAGGTTTCGTGATGCTGATGTATTCAGTAACAGAGAGAATACCTAGGTGGGTAAAACTGCAGCACTGAATGATCTACAAGCAGTAAACTTACTATTTTCTCACACCGTGAAACACAATCCTTTAAAGGTGAGTAACCTGTATAAAACTACATACCTGTTATTTTGTCCCTTACAAGCTTACAGGACTCTATCTCACCGATGCTCCCAAAGAGACTCTTTAGTTCCTCCTGTGTCATGTTCTGAGGAAGGTAGTTGACTATTAAGTTGGTCTTGCTGTCCTCTGTGTTCCCAGAGTCAACTGGTGAAGAGCAGTTGTTGTTTATGGTGGTTGGACCATTGGCTGTGTTATTGCAAGTTGGCCCATTAGACAGTTGTGTTTCCATGGCAGCAATTACCTGCTAAAAACAGAGAAAACAAGAAATGTCAGAATTCATATTTCACAAACTATTAGAGATTCCAACCAAGAATGTAAATACTTGTCACTAAATACGAGTTGTTCTGCTGAAATTACAATAAAGCTTCAACAAAAAGTGTAACACCTACGTTAATTTGTACTTCATACATTAAGCTAGTCAATTTAAGTTCACAAGTATACTTTCACATACATATTCCATACATGCACATAAAAAAGCACACTGTAAATGTTAAACATTCTCTAGAACCGCATTTTGGGGTCTATTCACATATCCTTACTCACCTGCAGTGTCCAAAGACCTGAGGAAATCTAGTACCAAAGGGCATGGAATTAAACCCTGACTAAAATCATACTACAAAACAGAAGTGCTTAACATGCTACCAAAAAGACAAACCAAAAAATGGTCTTCCTAACTCTGAAGAGATTTTCAGTTAGCCTAAGAGTTTCAATATTCTAAAACTGACAGACATCCATTAACTTAAAATCAAGGAGCAAGAGTACTGTAAAAAATATAAATTTGTCAACATGTACTGTTTTGGTTACATATTGGAAATGTTTTTGATTGACAATATCTTCTACCTCTTCTGTTGGTAAGAAATAAGAAAAATATCAGATGTCAAATGTTAGGGCATGAAAAGGATTTGTAGGATAACTTGGAAAAGAAGCTATGAGTACGTAGTGTACCTTGTAGAATCTACAAGCCATTCTTGTCAACCTTGGCAGTAAAGATCACCAACAAGGCGACTGATCTACAGCATCAAAATAGAATCCCCAAACAATTCAAAATGGCATTTTGCCTTGATTCTAACTTTAAATGGGAAAAAAAACAAAAACAAACCCAAAACAAAAACTTCTCCAGTTCACCAAAACAACTACATAAATATTTCAACTTTTGCAAACAGACCAGCCCAAGGAATTTTCATTTGAGCACATAAGCCTGTTGAAATGCAAGTAATAAGGTACCTATAAACTCCAAATACAGGACAAATAGCAGTTTTGGGGAAAATGGCCTCAAACTGTTCAGGCTACTCTAAAAATCTACTTATTAAGCAAATTTGGATCTAGCTTCCTAAAAATCAATGCTATGCCCTTTGAGCAAAAGAGTCACAAACCACAGCCCCAAATTTTCGAAAAACCATCTTCTGATAGCTATATACTTTGGACAGCCAAGATTGTGGGGGAATCCAAAAATCAAAGCATCACTGAACGAATTATCCTTCATATTTCATTCAATACAGCTCTCATCTCCATAAAGAACTACTTCTCAAAACTGACAATTCTGAATTGATGGAATGCTAGTTTTAGGGAAGTTCTCTAACATATAAAAGGCAAAGAATTTGAGGCAAAATTTTTAAAAAGCAAAGTAGAGGGAAAGAGTGTTACAAGAGAAAAAAGTCTTTTAAAAAGCATACTGCCTAAGAAAAATAAAAGGGCACAACAGTGGATAAGCATACAGGAAGAAATCTCTACTGCCAAGAGATGTTTATAAAAGGCGGCAGCATAGGATAGATTGAGACTGGTCAACTGACCAGATTAAGACTGGTCAGACTGGCAAGAATGCTATCGTGCTATCGTGATTAAAAAAATAGACAAAATCCAGACTACTCATCAAATATCAAACAACCTATAACCCTCCATGACTGCATTTCAAAGAAATGGGTATTTTTTTTCCTACAAGCTGCATGCTACCTCTCTTGGGTAAGTGTTCTTAGAGAACACTTAAAGGAGCAAGGTAAAATAAAGAAATCTTTAGAAATCTGCAAGGAAAAAAATTGAAACAATTCGATATGCATTTTATTATAATTAACAAATTTATCTAAAACTGAGAAAGGAGTTCTCAGATTTTCTAATAAAGCATAACTGTTCCAGTCTGTAGAATATTAGCTGTGGGTCATTTTCCATAGCAAAACTCTTATGGGATTAACCTTTGCCCCGCATTTATGAAAACAATGAGTGGCAAGATGAGAGTGGCCAAGGCCAATTAAAACAAATCACTATTCAAAAGTTAGGGTATGTGTAGAAACTATATGAACCCCGAATAGGAGATATGGATTTAACTCATTGGGATGGCATGTGAAATATAAAGTGTTCATTGACTGAAATTAGCAGGATTTAGCAAGGACAACAAACACTCCTCACTTAATTGCACATTTATTTCCATGTTCAGGTGGCAAGAATGAGCTCCTAAGCCAACATTCAAGTGAACAGCTGCAGTAAGCTGTGTGTGCTGAAAATTACAGCATCTCTCAGCTATAGGACCATCTGCTCAGAATAAAATGATACTAATGTGCTATATTTTACAAATAATGCATATTCCATTGATAGGCTCAACACAACTGTTCACAGAATGCAAACTCTTTCAACAGTTACTGGGCAAATAATTTTCATCCAGTTCACAATTTCAACAATTTTTTTTTTGAGCATCAGGAATTGTAAATAACTTCAAAATTTAGTAACCAAAAAAATACATAGTAAACAGAATGTAAAGAATTACGGTAACTTAGTATTCAGACCATACCAAAACTTTTTTGTTTTTTTTTTTAAAAAAAAGCTTGTCACTCTTTTGAGTCTGCACTAAATCCTAATTTAGATAATAAAAAGTTACATACAAAACCATGGTTCTGATGCTACATAGACCACTATGGTTAAAATTGCAATGTGCTTTAAGTCGTAATGATGGCCATACCACAATAGGTTAAATGTAAGAATAATTAGTATGCCCAATGAAAAGTTCAAGTGTTTGGTATGGCCTCAGCACTCCTGCAACATGCTAAAAAAAAGTAGCCTACAGAATTTAAGAAAAATCCCACAGACCCCAGTCCAAGGCTCTGCTGCCCACGAACCACTTCTAAGCAGAGAAGCCACATCACACAGTCTGACTGCCATGTTAGTTTGGAGTTGCCGTCTGCAATATGGACACAAAAAGTACCGTATGTTAGATGAGCAAGATAATGCAACAAATCAGTTTGTACAAAATTTACAGTGATTGTATTGATATTCCCAGCACGTCCATGCAGTGTGGCTTAATTGAATTTGAGGCAATTCCAATCTAATCTTTCCAAATTCATTTTAACATGTAGTTTTCTTGCACAAATTAAGCATTTTTAATTAAGAGCCTGATTTTCAAACAGTATTAACTAGTTACCTTGACATCTATCCTGAAGAACTACCTTAAACCACATCTCAAAAAAATTTTTAAATAATAAAACGAAGCAAAAACACTGCATGCTGTCCTGTCTCTTAAGGATGTGGGAGAAGGAAGGAAATGTGAATGAAATTTATAGTGAGAAAAGGCAGTCATGCAATTCGTAAGTGAATGCTTTACATAAAAGCATTCTTTCCCCAAAATATCAGAAAGGCATTAAGGGAAACTATATTTGCCCACACTGTTACATTATACTATAAATGATCCTTAATCCTGGGACTTAAAATTAAAAGTGAATCGAAACCCTGTGAGGTTATTCTGCCACTACCGTCCAACTGATCTCTAACAGTTTCACTGAGAATTGTTCACATAGACTAAGAGGCAGTAAACCAGCATCTTTCAATTGAAATAATTGGACCAATAAATAGGATTGCGTGGAGTAATGCTTATATAGGATGTCAGCTTTGTCCCTGAACGAAATCAAGTGAATGTTTTTTAATATGTAAATTGTAAACGCAGCACGATTTGAAATTAGTGCTGCGATGAGGCCTCCAATATAGTTAATGAGCCATTTACCACTTATTACAACTTGCCCAAATACTAAACAGAGCCACAATATTGGCACAAAAGCCAAAGTTTACATTTTAGCCATATATGCAGATCCTTTAAATGGTCAACAGAATATTCAGAAAAACTCAAGTCTCTGAAAATAGACAATGAGTAACAAAAGAGGGCCAAAAACATCTTTTACTTGGGTATTTATGATTATAAAAATTTCATCCTTAGAGTTAAACCTGGCTCTAAGCGATATACTCTTGACGTGAGTGATGACATTAATTAACACGTAACAATGGATTCCATTTTCTGGCATCTACCAAAAGGGTTTAACATACTCTTTACAGGATGCCATGAAAATGTTTTATACTTCTTCCCTTCTCCCACTGTTACCAGATAATTCAGTCTGAGTCTATGTTTTTTATTTTTTTTTTAAAAAGAACTACTTATAGTTGAACTAAACCTGTGAAAAAATAAAGTGCTTTTATATCCATGAAATATTTTGACAAGAACCTAATTGTGATTAGACCACATGGGTAGAACAGGTAGGACCACACCCAAGAGGTTAAACCAAGCTTAAACTCTATGTCCTGAATACCCTCGGGAATTGGATCTGAACATTTTTCACTACATAAAATCACAGATTCACATTTAATGGCCTCAGTCCCTTCTATTCCATAGGAGGCGACGCTAATAAGCTAATCTATCGACACCCCTCTTTCTGAAAGCCCCAGGGATGTGAACAATCACTTTATTGCACCAACTAGCTAGAAAGGCTGTGTATGGAAAATGATTCTACTGCACTTTTACATTTCAAGCACCCCAGACAGTTTCTCTGCTTGAGGCAGACACATACCTTTATGGAAAGTTATAAATAAGCTGCTCACATGGCCCTTACCTTTATGCTGGCCAACAATTCAGTTACTAAAAATGTAAAAAGCTACTCCCCTTCACTTAAGGACAGGAGATTCTGCTCTCCTCAATCTACCACAGACAACCGGCCTGCACTATTTATACATTCTATTGGCTCTGAAACTCTTTGGCGGGGGGGGGGGGGGGCAGCAACACAGAACCATTCATTTTAAAGCTTAAAAAATGTTTCAATATATGTTCACATCTTAATTTAGACATCAATTGTGCCAATTAAGACTGCTTTTTCTCCTGTTATTCTCCATGTAGTAATTTATGAAAGGCACTTCGGCATAGATCAATCTAGAATATGCTAAACTTTCCCTGGGCTCCAAGAGATACAAGTGGTAATGATGAAGTGTTAGTTTGGTGGAACCATGATTTTACCTGGGAGAAACACACACACACACACACACACACAGGACACACGCCCTCTGTGTCTTCACACTCACACAGTTTACTTCCAAAACTCCATAAAGGCTTTTTAAGTTGACTTTTTTTTCCCCTTTTTTACTTAAATGGCCCACTGTGTACTTTAACTTCTAAAGTTTCTTACAATAGTGGATTTTAGGAAACCATCGCTATTGTTTGATTTCTCCTATCTAGGACTGACAATTTTCTGGTCACATGAGAAAAAACCAAAGTCCCTATTTTTCAAACCTCCTAATACAGAGTTCTGAAAACTAAGGTTCATCAGTTTCCTTCCTATTTTCAACCTCTTACAGACAGCCACCAAACAAGACAGACTGCTCATCAAAAACATCCTAAATATATTGAGAATTCTCATTAAGTACAATGTCTGCAAGGGGTGGGGGTGGGGGGGAAGGTCTCCAAGACCTAGATCCCACCTGATCTGGGAACAGACCTTTGCAGGTTAAAGTCAGAGTAGGACCACTGAGAGACCACTGCATATCCCCTGGTGAGGCCTGTCCAACTGCATGGACTTCTCCATTGTCATGGTCACCATCCCAATCTGGACCCTCATGCTTCATCATCGGAACCACTGAACTATAGCCTTCCCAAAGGCCCCCTCATCATCCTAATCCACACTAATACTACTACTCCCTAATGGATTTTCCTAAACACGCAATAGCTCCCTGCTGTCTACCAAATTAAGTACAAACTACTTGGTATAAACAGTATAAGCATCTGGGACCCTCTACAACTTCTTTTACCAGCCCACATATTCAAGCACCTAAAAAATCTGAACCACTCCTTGTCCCTCAAACAGTTGCAGTACTTGCAAAGCCATACATTCTCTGGCTTTGCTCATGCAATTCCATCTGCCTGGAAGGCCCCCAGCCATACCCACCACATATCTACATCCCTGGTTGTATAAACTAAGCATTTGAAAACACACCTAAGGACAAAAAGTTTCTTTTTTAAAAAGCTGGGCATGAAAGGGCAGTGACCTCCCTAAATGCATGCAAACTTAGTAGATTTTTTCTATCCCACCTCAAGTATTTCAAACCAGAGATAATTATGAAAGCATATTTTCAATTTTGGGCACACTCCATAAGCCACCCTTACCCACTAAAATCCAAATTCTTGTTAAACAGCATAACAAAGAGAAACTATCTTGACTGATCCCTTGTGTACTTTCAAGTATTTCAAGAGGCTATCATGCTAAATTGCCAACTACAAAAAAGCTGGATGCCGAGACAAAAACATGGTATAAATGTGCTCCAACCTCTGGCCAGCAAGGTTACAGGGTTGTTGCTTCTGGAATTTGGGTCTAATTTGAGGAAGATGGCAGAAGCACAGGTAGATGTAGAAAAAAAAAAATTAAACAGATTTTATAACACAAAGATGTTTAAAAATGCATCATAACTAAGTTATAGATCTCAAGCAGTTTTAATTTTGATACAGAGTTTAAGCAAATATAAAAGGAATACAGACTAGAAAGTTTAAGCAAATATAAAAGGCAACATCTCTAAAAAGAACCTTGGCCAGGTCAAGGGCGAGCATTTCTCTCACACTTTGAAAGTGACTTTGGTCTGGACACTTCCTTGCAAGCTAGTGGGCTCTCAATACCTTGAGTAGCGGAGCACCAGGACAGAATCAGGACAGTGCAAAGTCTTTCCTCTGACCACAAACCTCTCTAAAAACCAAGTTACAAGGTGACAGAAGGCATTTGTCTCTAAAGTTTAAGAGGACAAACTACCAAAATAAAGACAAACTTCGGCCCAAAAGCATTTTCCTTTGGGGAATCCAAGGCAGGGAACTAAAGCACTGAAAATAATCAGCAGAGTAATGAGAACTTATAGATGAGAGTTGGGTAAGCAGCTGATGGGGCTATCTACCTAGCAGACACCATTCCCACATAATAATTTTTTATCTTTTCACTAAAATGGCATTTTCAGGATGTATTTCAGCTTTACTGAATTAAGCAACAGAGGAACTCAACCAAGCACTAAAATTATGGGGCTGATGTGTCAACTACAGCCATCAGTTTGTTTTCTTTAAACCTCTTCTCTTCACTTTCCTTTGTCCTTCCTAAAATAATAAAGGTTTGTGGTTTTAAACCTCATGTGATTTCCTCAATCCTAGAATCCCTGTCAATTCCCCACCTCACCCCATAACCATTTTAGCTGCCTCACAGGCTCTATGGATTCCTCAGCCTTGTCAAGCTCAGAATTTTGGCCTTGGGGCTAACAAAGGGTCCAAGAGCTGCCAGAGACAATACAATGGACAGCTGCAGGAGTCACAGGGAGAATGTTCTTTGGCAGTGAACACCAACATTTCTCAGTGTCTTGGCCCTTTATGACTCCTACAGACAAACTACAGAGTCCTTCCGACACCACTCTTTCTGAGGTTTTGTAGTTCTAAGAGCTGGCAGGATTAAAACCTTTGAGGTTAGCGAGTAAAGCTAATGAATTTAGGAGTCCCAAGTCCTTCCCTTCAATCTACGTCCGTTTCAGGCATCCATGCTGGGCAAGAGAAAAGCAAAGCTCTGGTGAGAAAGATTTGCTTAAGCTTCACACATTGTTCATTCATTCAGTCATTCATCCATCAAACACTCATACGCAACTCCCATAACCTAAGGACTGTCCTAAGTACTTGAGATACAGTAATGAAGATGAATCCTGGAATGTACATTTGCAAAAGGGGCTGTGTGCAGCAGACCACACATGAACATACATAAGAAAATAGTGTAACAGCTATAAAGAAGTGAGCTTTGGAAAAAAAGAAAATTTAGAGCCGAGCTGGGGTTGAGAATGTAGAGAGGGGCAGTTTCCAATATTAAAAAGTAGGCATCCTGAAGAAGGTGAACTCTGAGCAAGGTTTGGAAGAGATATAAACTAGCCACTGTGGGGGGGTAATAGCTCACCTGGATGCCCAAATCCTAATCTCTGCAATCTGTGAATATGTTGTTACATGACAAGGGGGATTTAAATTGCAGAGAGAATTAAAGCTGCTATTCAAATGACTCCAAGATGGGGAGATTATTCTAATTACCGAGGTAGGGCCAGTGTAAGCAGAAGAGTTGTCTTAATTTTAAGAGGAAGGCTGGAGAGTGTCAGAGTAACGGAGCATGAAAAAGAATCAACTGGCTTTGAAGATGGGGGACAGCCACCAACCAAAGTGTGTGCAGCCTCAAAAAGCTGGAAAAGGCAAGGAAAACATTCTCCCCTACAGACTCCAAAAGGAATGCAGTCCTGCCAACACCTTGATCAAAGTCCAGTGAGACCCACACTTCAGGGGGCTCTGACCTTCAAAAGTGGAAAATAATAAATTCACATTGTTTTAAGCGCCAAGATTATGGTTATTTGTTACAGATGTAGTAGTAAACAAATACGTCCCTAGGGGTATATCCAGAAGAGGCACATTCCAGGCAGAGAACATCCAGGATGAAACCAGAAGAAGTAAGAGGGAGAGGAGTCAAAGAGTTGTAGTAAGGCCAGGCCATATTGGGCCTTGGAGGTTTAGGGGAAAAGAAACATTTCTTTGACCCTCTTAGGGTCCCTGGCTGGGTCTGAAAATTAGACTAGCACAGACAGATTAACAGGAGAAAAACATACAAATCTTATTAAACTTTTACATGTACCTGGGAGCCTTCACAAGAAAATGAAGAACGAAAGCAGTGACCAGAGCAGGAAGCTTTTAAGAATAAATTTGTGAAGAACTGACAAGACAAAGGGGTTGGGGCTAGGGGTATTAAGTGATGAAGAAGTGACTGGGAAGAGAAGGTTTAGTTTAACAAGGTTCGTTTGTACTTTTTTCTCAGCCCCAAATTCCCTGTCTCTGGTGGTAAGAACGTCTTCCTTCTTCCCAGTACTGTGTGGGTATCTTTCACATATAGTTTTAGAACCTGTTTCAGGGGAAAAGGGGGTGGTGGGCAGGGTGACCTTTCTGCTTCTGTTTCTCAAACTCCTTCAACTTAAGATATTCAATATGCCAATGTGCCATATTTTGAGGTAGTGTGTCCTGGACCCCATCAGGGGCCACCATAAGATTTTCAGCAAAACAACAGCATGTGGCTGTTGTAAAAATAAATCACATATGATTGTTATGGGAGGACTCTGCAACTTTGGAAACAGGAAAGACCTATCAACAAACAATTGCAATAACCCTGATATAGAAAGCCAGGAACTCCAACCAGGTTGACACCAGAGAAGAGGATATACCCAGAAGAAAACACGATGTTACTAATGTGCTACTTTAATTATATCATTAAACTGTTTAAATCCATGATCAAGAAATCAGTTTTGATTCTAACTTCTCACAGGCTCACCAACCATCAATGCCATTTACTAAGACCTGGGCACTGGGGCACCTGGGTGGCTCAGTCGTTAGGCTTCTGCCTTCAGCTCGGGTCATGATCTCAGGGTCCTGGGATCGAGCCCCACCTCGGGCTCCCTGCTCGGCGGGAAGCCTGCTTCTCCCTCTCCCACTCCCCCTGCTTGTGTTCCTGCTCTTCTTAACTCTCTCTCTCTGTCAAATAAATAAATAAAATCTTAAAAAAAAAAAAAAAAGACCTGGGCACTAAGAATATAAGATAATTAAGCAAAGGAATGGCTTTCTATAGAAAGTTGTCTTAAGGGGTTAGCAGGAGGGAGTTCTCCACAAGGAAATCCAACACATGAAAACTGAGTTTATGAATATTAAATCAAGAGTTATTCATTTTATGTATGGATTCATTATAGAAGAATTCAGTGATTTAATATGTTTTAAAAAAAAGTTAAAAAATGGGAGTCACTTGTACTATGCCTCACATCAGCAAACCAAGACTTGATTCTTAACCTAATGGCAGTTTCAAATCCCAGGAATACAACCTTATAACTAGTAAATGTGGAGTTGTCTGGCCAGCACTAGTAAGGTAATCCATCTAATAGACCCCTTCTGTCCCCCACAAAAAGATGAGGTAATCCACTTTCTTCCTTGTCCCTGCCCCCTTCCTATATGACTCCCACTTTGTTCACTCTTTGGAGCTCCTTTCTGTTTGCCAGATAGGATACTGCCCAATTCTGGAATTGCTGAATAAAGCCAGTAAGATCTTTGAAGTTTATTCAGTTGAATTTTGTTTTTGTTTGTTTTGATTTGGTGGCAGTGACAAGATCTGAAGTGAACTTCTGATGACATCCAGGGCAACAAAAACACAGGAGTAGTACTTGGGGAACCCTTAAGTTCTAGGTCTTTGTCACCATTCCCAACGGCCATGGTTAAGTTCCTTTTACTTTCGACCACCATCCTCTGCCTGCATCAAGCTCCCAACCTAACTGGGTTTCTAGATGAAGGCAGGTCAGCTTTTGCTAGCAGGAATACAAGCCCCTTGCCCTTGGGTCAGTCCACAATTTCCCTTTTTGGAAACCCAGTCCAGTACACACTTCTCATTTTTTTTTTTAAAGATTTTATTTATTTATTTGAGAGAGAGAATGAGAGAGAGAGAGCACATGAGAGGGGGGAGGGTCAGAGGGAGAAGCAGACTCCCCGCCGAGCAGGGAGCCCGATGCGGTACTCGATCTCAGGACTCCAGGATCATGACCTGAGCCCAAGGCAGTTGCTTAAACAACTGAGCCACCCAGGCGCCCCCACTTCTCATTCTTAAAGTCTGCTGGTTCAGTCTGTTCCCCAGTTCCAGGTTGGGAACTGCTGATTGTGCACACACGGCCTTCTCTCGGCCAGTCTGCAGTAACATCTCTTGGTTACTGCCAGTGTGTTAAGGTGCACATTTGTCTTGTGTTTGTGTAGATAAAGGCTACTGTAATGGAAATCTCGGGGTGGGGGGGGGAGGCCACAAAAATTGCTGGGTACAGGTAAAGCATTTAAAAGCTGTCAGAGCACTCACCACCTAACTCAAAGACTCTTATGTTAGGATAAGCTAAGTAACAAGTTAAGTAACAGGTTGGATTAATACTAAAGTCACCTGCCAACCTCAAGAAACTTTCCATGCAATGAGGTACACTGTAAAACATCACCAAATTCCCAACTCAGATGCACATCCCTTCCAGCTATCAGTCTGGCTCCAAGAGATCCAAAGGTTTAGCTAAAAAATAAATTAAATAAATAAAATTAGAAAATTTAAAAAATTTAAAAATTTAAAACTAAATAATAAAGAGAATCCTTAAATTCTAAAAAGGTAAGCCAACCACAATCCAGCATACCTGCTTATTTTAAGGTCTAAGAACTAAGATCCCAGAAGCTGTAAATATCTACATAAACAACAAAATCTTACTAAAAATAACCTAGAATTAGAGAAGCTCATTGTGTTATGTCCTGAGAACTTAGCTTGGTAACCATCAGGTTACGGGTCCCAAAGTACTACTACAGGGCAGAAAAACGGGGTGCACCCCATTTGAGGTAGATATGGCTGGACAGAAATGTGAGTTGCACTCCACTTGTGGTTAAGGGTCCTACCAAACTGCTGCCAGTCCCATCAGGGAAATTACAGTGGCCATTATGAGAAATGTTCCAATTAGTAAAATCACTTAAGACGTGCACTAAAACATAAGGGCTCCCAGATTACGCAAACATAATGGGATACCTATTTTAACTGATATGCAGAAGCCTCCAAAAGGTTTCAAGATTTCAAAATAGCTTCACTCCCTGTAAAAGGCTAATGACAAAGACATAAAAGATGCCTAAAACAAAAGACTATAAGATGAATTCCAACTCCTACTGCTCCCCTGTATCCTTCATTATTCAAGTACTCATTCTAGTAATCCTGTCTAAATGGTCTTTCTACTCTAAAAAGGTTACGAGACCATTAAAAAAAAAAAAAAAAACCTGCCAAGTTAATGGACAAACTTCAGGAAGATAATTCTTATCAAAACAACAGAAGAGGAAAAGTCAATTAAAACTTAAGACAAAATGTAAAATTCTTTTAAATGTCTTCTCCACAAATATTAGTAAAAAAGCTTTCACCATCTAAGCAAGTAATCTCAATTTATCCCACCTACCAGAACAACTTAGATCCAACTTCTTTCATAATTAGGGAGTTTTTTATTATTATATCTGACTTACAGCAGTAATTTTAAAATAGAAGCTATATGATTTGTTTGCATCTGTTTGTGTGTCTACATGTTCATATGTGTCTACACATGTTATACATGTGTAGTATTTTCTACCTCCAGATGGTATTGCCAAAAATTAATTTGTAAAAGAACTCTATGTAACTGACTTTAAGAAAACAAAGTGCTGATATGAATTAAAGTGTTCCTAAAATTCTCAGAAACCTAACAGAAACTAACCCAAATACTTTTCTAGTTCATGTGGATGTAGGAAAATATTCAGTATTATAGCTAAATTTGTAGGTCTAATTAAAATGAACATACCTTTAGAGTTACCAACACTGAATATAATGCAGATATACAACTTTTATTCTACCTGGATTTATCAGTCAAATAAGTTCATGTTTTCTGTTATAAAACTTGTCAGCAAGAAAAATAACTTGGTATGATGAAATTTTCATAAAGTAATCTAAACATAATTATTGAGAACAAGTAAATTAAATAGATGGGTAAGCAAGATAAAAGTTTTTGGTAAATTTTTTAATAGTCTCCCCAAATTTTCTTGGTAACCTGAAATCTTACAGTTTTGCTAAGTTAAATTAAATGATGAAGTCATTAAATATCAAAATCATTTCCAAATATGATAAAACACAAGAACATTAATTACTAAAAATGGGCTTATCCATTTTTGGCTTCCTTTACAGAGGAACTAGAGATATTTTGGGTCTATTAGTAAACACGTTTTGTGCCATGCTGAGAAATTTACTATGAGAAACATATGTTTCCAAAAATTATAAAAAGTATTTATAAATTTGCCAAGCCACAGAATGCTAATGCTAAAAGACAATTCACAGTTGTGTACTTCTTTATTTTTACTAGAAATTAAGGTTTTTAAGCATTAAGAATTCTAACATACATAATTAAAATGACTAGAAATCGTAAGAGAAACAACTATGTATTCAAGGAAAGGAGAATATGGATTTTGTTTGTTTGTTCTGGCTAGAAAAGACATGAGGTTTGAAGACGGATTTCTGTTAAGGAAAAATGAAATATATTTTCCCAAAGTAAAATTGGTTATTTCATAAATGGAAAAGGGGAAAATAAAGGACAAATTAAATAGAAAGTTGGGAAGAGAGAAAGAGAATCTTACCTTGTTTGGATCGGTTGGTTAAAAGTAAATGAATTTATTATAAGGATTATAAAAGTAATCTTTAAAATCAGTAGTGTACTTATGTAAAATTAGTACTCAAATTTCCTTCATCTGCTAAAAAGACAAAGTTTTCTTGGGACTACTAGTCTGCTCCTGATAAGAAATTGTGATAAGTTTTTCTTTACCTTTTAAGCACTCTCCCTGGAAAACAAAGATTTTGTGTCTTGTCAGAATAATTCTCTGTGTTTCATGTCATTTTTATCAGGTCTTTGATTATTTTTGAAATCTGTCTTCCATATTAAAAGAGCTAAGGGTTTGTTTTGTTTTGTTTTTTTACAACTATTTAACTTTCTTCATTTGCATTCAAAATCTTTAATCATGGGCACCTTGGGTGGCTCAGTCGTTAAGCATCTGCCTTCGGCTCAGGTCATGATCCCACAGTCCTTGGATCGAGTTCCCCATCAGGCTCCTTGCTCCGCGGGAAGCCTGCTTCTCCCTCTCCCACTCGCCCTGCTTGTGTTCCCTCTCTGGCTATGTCTCTGTCAAATAAATAAAATCTTTAAAAAAAAAAAAAAAACTTTAATCGTTACTACGGTTAAATGGATAAGTATTGTTTCAAAATGACCTATGATCTACTTGACCAAGTGTTTTCAATTAACCTTGATAGTTTTGATAAACTTCACAAAATCAAATTCTAAATGAGGTCTTTTTGACCTCAAACTAACTTGGAATTTTTCAGAGGGTCCCTGAAACATCTCAAAAGATAAGACTTCTTCTCCTTACAAAAAGGGAGATGTTAGACTTACGTGATAAAATTACATGGGAAGCACAGTCAAGAATACTAAGCCTTTTATTTTTTTAAGGTTTTGTTTATTTGTCAGAGAGAGAGAGAGCACAAGCAGGGGGAGGGGCAGGCAGAGGGAGAAGCAGGCTCCCCACTGAGCAAGGAGCCTGATGGGGAACTCTGTCCCAGGGTCCTGGGATAATGACCTGGGCCAAAGGCAGACACTCAACCGACTGAGCCACCCAGGAGTCCCAAATACTAAGCTTTTTTACGTTGTATTTGTATAGACAGATATATGTTAGAAGGACTCCAGAAATTGTATGAAACCACAAGAAATCTGATATATGCTGGTATATTGTTATCAGTCATAATTCCAGTTGTTATCTTAACGTGTTGTATATTACAAAAATGACCAAACTTCCTTGACAATTCCATTATGATGAACACTCAGCAGATCTTTTAAACATGAAATCATTTTTAAGCCTTTTGTCCTTTGCAGAGTTACTGTTTTATGACTTATAGCAATTTGGTAAAGCATACCTTTGCAAACACGGGGCAAACATTTAGTTTTTCTCCCTACCAAATCCCTCCAAAATCCAGAAACTCTTAAGTATTTGTTTCATGGCAATATAGATATTTACATAAATTCAGTAAGAATCTGTTCTTCTTGCACCAGGATACAACGGGTAACACTAACCAAATTACCAAAGCTTTGAGTGGAATGGTATTACAGTAGGGAAAGATGTGATGAGAAGTCCTTAGCTTGGCTTCCTGGTCTCCAGGTTTTTCAGAGTTCAATGTAAGATTCCTTATGAAAAGTTCCAGCAAAGGCATCTTAAGAAGAGTTTATATGGCCAACCACTCTTCTTGCTGCACTTATGTCCAACCAAGTTTTAACACAAACAAATGAGTTTTACTGTGATTACCTTTGGGGGAAAAAAATGGGGGTAACTACAGAGAAATTTTGTTTACACCTTTGTTGATATTAAATTCTAATCCCATTGTCTTTGAGGTTACGTACCTGTAGAAGGGAGGGACTGGGTCCTAAGTTATTCTAGTTTCCTACAATATTTGGCTATGACTCCCCAAACCAATGTTTCAAATTTTCTCCCACCTTTCTGATTTGGAATTACTAAGGCAAAGACTGCCCCTAAAATCTCCTTGAAGGAACTATACCAGATCCTCCTCACTACCCAGATAGCTGCCAAACTTCAGAGACTAAAACCTCAGGCGCACATTTCACAGCTAAAGGCTTCGCCTGACATCTGTGGTCCTGTACAAACGCTGGAGACCTTCAAATAAAATTGCCGAGGAAGAGAAGTAGCTGACATCAATGCAGACTGCTTCCTCCCAAGACACTGAATCAAGACTTCATACTTTAAATAAACATGAAACCCTTTCGTCTTCTCTTTCTTTGCTTCACCATAGCATTGGGCTGGACAGATAACACCATCATCTGTATGTCCCAGGCCACTGCTAAGAGGGGTAACCTCTCAGACTGCTGGATTTATCATCAAAAACGCCAATCTGCCCATGGTTCTGGAGACCCTCCAGGTCCATTTCCCAGTCTCTGGTTAGCTACCCCAAACGCAGAGAACCTTGCATCCAGGCTCTGTATGAAGAAAGGAACATAAGGCAAGGCTAATCAGAATAAAACCATCTATGTGGTCTGCAGACTCTAAAAATGTATAGGCCTCCATGACTGTCACTTTCCTATCCAAGGCCAGACTCAAATGGAAATTATCAGGAGGCATTCATGATTCAAAACTAGCTTCCACTGGCAGATCAATGCTCCCCTGGCTAGAAGTAAATGAAAATGAGGATATATGGTCAGGGCCCTTCCCTTAACTCTTGAAAGTATTGCAGAATCTGCTGCTAAAACAATTAAGTACCCAACAATTAGACTCTCTGGACAAAGACATTCTTGATACTAAGACAGCCTTTAATTCTCTTTCAGCTCAACAAGGAGATGTCTGTGCTGTGACCAAAACCACCTACTAACCTTGGATTAACACCTCCTGGGAAGTTCAAACTCAGTGACATAAGATCATCCTATAAGCGAGTCCCTAGACTTAGAAAGGCGAATCCTTCAATGTGGTCTCTCTGACTTACTTGAGTTTGATTGCTTTGCGTCTTGGAGACCATGGCTGCAAAGTACATTCCAAACATGGGAATTATCCTGCTTATAATAATCATAGTTACCTCCCTAGCAGGCTATATTCTCCAAGAAGCTATAAATGCATGTCCACAGCTGCTAAGCATGAAGTAAATGATCTCCCTAAAACTGAACGGTCAAAAAAGTAACCAAGAGAATGACCAACTTAAAAATTGTGAATCTGGGGGCGCCTGGGTGGCTCAGTTGGTTAAGCGACTGCCTTCAGCTCAGGTCATGATCCTGGAGTCCCGGGATCGAGTCCCGCATCGGGCTCCCTGCTCGGCAGGGAGTCTGCTTCTCCCTCTGACCCTCCCCCCTCTCATGTGCTCTCTCTCTCTCATTCTCTCTCTCAAATAAATAAAATCTTTAAAAAAAAAAATTGTGAATCTGAAGTAATGATCTCTAACATCACAGAGATTAAGAAAATATCATTATGGCCTATGAATACCACACAGAGGATCAACAAAAACTTAGAGAACTTCAGAGTAGTAGCTGGGAGTGGTGATAATGCCTTGAATTTTTATCACATCTTTCATTTAAACTGAGAGTCTGATCAAAAGGGGGGCACTGTTAAAAGAGAAAAAACAGGTCCAAAATGGAGTTACTTGTGCTAAGTAAGCTCCACGTCAGCAAACCAAGACTTAATAGCTAACCTAAATTATAGTTTCAACCCCTCCCGGGAATGTAAGCTTGAACTAGTAAATCTGGAATTTCCTGGTCAGCAGTAGTGAGGTAATCTGCCTAATCGACCTAGTCTGTCCCCCAAAGAAAGATGGAGTAATTCACTCTTTCCTTATCCTTATACCTTCCGCCTATAAAAGTCTCCCATTTTGTTCAGTTCTTTGGAGCTCCTTTCTACCTGCTAGACAGGATGCTGCCCAATTCATAAATAACCGAATAAAGCCAAGAAGGTCTTTAAAGTTTACTTGGTTGCTTTTTTTTTTTTTTTTTGGCAAACAGTAATTGTAAAATTTTTAAAAATCAGAGTAACTTAAAAGATGCTTTTACTAAACAGAGTCAGTAAATCAGAAATTGATTTGTAACCTTTGAGAACCTACTTAAAGCTATCAGAATTCAAAATAAGAAAATATCTCAATGTTCCTCCCAAAAGTTAAAAAAAAAAATACATGAAGGTAATGAGAATAAATTACATTTTGTGCAATGGAAGTAAGTTTTTCAGTCTACATTCTTCAAAAGAGCCATTTATACACCTCCAAAACAGTGAAAGTTAAGCCAGGGATTAACTCAGTCCTGGTTATAAGTTGGAATACACTACCTTCTAGTGATGAATCATTCCAACCTCATTCTTTCATTCCAACCTCAGTGGGACTAATTAATTTCCATGCCATTATTTGGCTATAGAACCTAAAAAGAGTTATGATCATAATAAGAATAAAATCAACTACTCCCACAGTTTTGTAGCAGAGTTCTTGTTTAGTATAGGCAGATAAATTTGAATTGCTAAATTAGGACAGTTAACATAGTAATCAACATAGAAATTGGATTAACTTCACATTCTTCCACTAAAGTCACAGCTAAAGGGAACCCCCTCAGGGTAGTAACAAATTGTGAAAGGCTGATTGGAAATCCTCAAATTAATCCCAGTAGTTGAGGGTTTTCATTAGGCAGGTTAAAAACATAGCTCCACTGTAGGATACAGACACTAAAATAGTCATATTCAAGCTCCAAAAGAGAAACTATGCCTAGTCTTAAAGGGACTATAAGACAAGGAAGGTTTATGGTCACAAACATTTTTAGCTCACAAGTGTTATTATATTAAGGGCCACAATACTCCATCTTGCCACTAAGGTTAGCATTTTACTCTTCACTGTCATTTAGCCAGACTTAGGACAGAAAGCCAAAAACTGTAGTGTTTAATCCCTAGTGGCTAATACCAAAATGTCAACAAAACAAGGTATATTTCCTAATAATGTTGCGAGGCTACAAATATTTTTCCAACTTCAGAGAAACTGAAAACAAAGAGCGACTACCTGTGGACACAGAAAAACTTGTAATTCGTTACTGTGCTGTGGAGACTAGCAATGGACTCTCACCCTGCCCCCTGCAGGACTGTAGGAGTCTAAACCTTGATCAATACACACAGCCAAGCTTCCTTCCTCTCTGAAATGTAGATCATCTCACTGGTATTCGCCTATGAAATGTATTTTTCTTTTCAGCTGATGTTTAAAGTACTGACATTCCCAAGAGATGTACACTTTTGATTTAGAAACACGACTATGAATTATTTAGTATGGAAAGTTGGAGCATCTTAAAAAACAAGACTCACACTAAGAAAGATACTTTATTTCCTTTGGTCCACCTCTTCCCCTTCCTCCCTAAAAGACAATTTTCTTTAAAAGCTACATACCAGCTGGAAAAAAAACAACAACAACAAAAAACAAAAACACAAAAAAACCCACCTAGGGACATCTGTGGCTTCTTACGGTAATTAAACTCCTAGTTATTTGCAACACTTCTAGAGGGGATATAAAGGGGAGGCAGAAGGGGAGAGCAAGAACTGACGTTCAGTTAATCAAGGAAATTTCTGGTTAATCTCCTGCTTAAGATGTAAGAACTAATGCTTTAAGAAAGAAAAGAGAAAAGAAAGAAAAGAAAATTAATACTACACACTACAGATCAGGTAAGGCCTCTTTCTTAACCTCAGACGTTGTCTGCTTATTATATCCATAGTGGGCACATACACCCAATCCCAGATCTCAGATACCTCTCTAACAAAGAAAGGAGTCAAAGTGCTTAAGTTCCCTGTCAGTGACTGTCACTTCAACTTTAGATTTCCCTTTCACAAGTTACCTTACTATCACCAAAATAAAGCACATCTTAAATAAATGCTTAAGGATTTCTAAACAGTACATTGAGGCAAGTCCCCCCACTGCATAAATGAACAATGAGGCAGGTGTGCAAGCATATATGTGCATACAGAACCTACTTATGTATGTATGTATATACTGCCAAAGGTTAATGAGAAGTTGGGACGCCTGGGTGGCTCAGTCAGTTAAGCATCTGCCTTCGGCTCAGGTCATGATCCCAGGGTCCTGGGATCGAGTCCCACATCGGGCTTCTTGCTCAGCAAGGAGCCTTGCTTCTCCCTCTGCCTGCCTCTGTCTGTCTCTCTCTCTCTCTCTCTCTGATAAATAAAATCTTAAAAAAATATATTTGAAGAAAAAAGTTAATGAGAAGCAATATTGATCTCCTATAGGTTGAAAGGAGGTGCATAGGATACCACAGGCTACATTTTAACACAGAAAAATTCTGAAGACTCAAACTACAAAGACAGCTAGCCTTTAGATTATTTCCACTCTAGTAAGGGGGGGAGGGGTTACAAGGGTCTGTTTTCTTTTAAATCTTTAATTATATACATATTATTTAGTCACAGAGTATGGCAAAGCACTTTACAAATTCTGAGATGCCAAATGAATACTAAGGGCTAGTATCATTATTGTTAGACAAAGGAAGATGCCTCTTTTAAAATGTTACCATAGAAAATGTGTTTACCCGTTTCTTAAGGTTACCGTTTAGGCTCCCCTCCCCCCATGTCTATGGGCAACATAGTTTTGTTGGGAGCTTCTTAACATGAAAAGAGAACAGTGTGGACAAAAAGTGCAATATGCAGACTTTGCCCAACCATGACTGTCAGCTCCTGTGCAGGGACTCTGAAGCAGATGCTGTGTTAAACTACATTTAGCACACAGCCACAAATGGTGACTAAGGAGGATAAGAATTTTTACTTGACTTGCTGCAATTTTTAACCCCAGACCTCTAAAGACTACATTTAAATATACAGAGTGCCAATAGCCTAAATGTTTCGCATCAGAGTTACAGCCTTGTCTATTTTAATTTACCTTACTTTAAAAAGTGTACACACACACAAACATGCGTGCGCGCGAGTGCACATGCCTTCCATCCTCCCCAACTCCATCTTCTCATGCTCAGCTGCTCAGCCTCTTGGAATTTTAATATTTAAAATTAGAAACTGCTACCTCATTGTTCCTTTGACTAAGAACTCTAAGGATGACACAAGCATCTTCCACTTCAACACAAGAGAGAATGGGCATGCAGGAGTCTCAGCCATGAATGTACTCTAGAATTTAAATTGAATATGTGCACACTGAGATGGGTCACATGGTGCCACAGTTCCTACAGTCCACAGATCAAGGAAATGATCCACATACAACTGTATTGTCTCCTACCATCTTCCTCCTATCATGATTTTCAAAATGACCTGAATTTGAACATTCTTTTTCTAGGCCTGCCCTAACTTCGATTTTAAGAAGATATTTAATTTAAAACATAATAATAAAATTAACCAAGGCATTCTCCTAAACTCTCCCAGGATCTGGTTATCTTTTACTGTAGGAAAGAAGTTCAGATTATGAGTGCCTCTTATAGTAGAATTTAATAAATCCTACTACCAACAGAAGGTAGGGAAAAGTAGGAAAGGAAAATAAAGTAGCCATTTATTGATTCCTTATTCCAGGCAAGGCCTCAAGCTAGATATTTTACAAACAAAATCTCAATCTTCTTGTATACTATGAACTATATACATTATCTTTAATTTACAAATGAAGATTTCAAAACTTCAGGAGTCCATACAGCTATTAAGTAGAGAAACTGGGATTTGAAAGCAGTGCTGAGACTCCAACTGAAGAATCCTCACTGAGGTCTCTGCTTCCAGGCTTACCCCTTCTCCAATCCACCCTCCATTCCACAGCTACAATGGTCTACCTAAAAGGGTCACAGAATCCCATAACCATTTCTCTTTTCCAGGTCTTCAGCGACTCCCCACTGCCTACAAAGCAACATCTCAGCTCAGCAGTGAGACACCCAACCTGACCAGGTTCCCACCTAGCTCTCCATGGCATGCCCACCACTCCACCTCACACACAGGAGGCTCCAGCAAACTCCTGGCAGTTGCTCCCATGCCCAGGCTGCTGCCCACAGCCTCATTACCTTTCTTCTCTTGGTAATGGAAACATCCTCAGCACACGAAAAGGAGGCATAAGGTCTCCAGGAAGCCTTCTGTAAACCACCGAGTTGGGCCAGATACCGTGTGCTTCTCTTAGCCCATATACTCACCTTTACCTCCTCAGCAATAAACGTGAACAGAGATCCATAAAGAGGCAGAACACCAATGTCATCAAGTGCAATTCAAGATGGTAAGAAAAATTCCCGCGAATTTGTATGTGACTTTTCATGTGGTTTTACATTCCCTGCCAAGCAGAACTTTCCAATGCAACTCTATATACCTTGAGGAGCCAGTCAAGGTCACTACAGACTGTTAATAAAGAGGATGATAGACATAGCAGGCTGTCATGGCCCACACCACCAACACACACATACATATCCCTTTCCAAATACACCTACTAGCTCTTATAAGCTAAAGCTTCAAGTGGAATCTGCATTTTTTTTTTTTTAATTCGAAGTACAAACCTTTGTTAGAACAACCTAAGCCTCAAGGAATAAGTGAGAGGGGTAAAGACAGGGACTGTCAACACATCACAGTTTAAAATAAGCAAACCTTACCACCATTGTGGAAAACCAAGAGCATAACACAAGATAATACCTCTCTCCCCCAGCCCAGCCAAGGTCAGGTATATAGAATAGTATCGGGGGAGAGTAGAGAAGACACCCAGGGGCAGAAAAGCAACATCCCTGATTTACAGGGCATGACAGGCACACTGTGCTAGCCTGGAAAAACAAGGTGCACAAAATCTACTCATATCCCACCCCTCATGGAGTTTCTCCAAAACACACCTGCACCCAGAGGAGTCAAAGACTTGCAGGGCAGTCTTTAAGAATCCACAGCCAGGAATAATAGTCTCTCTGAATGACCTATGCTAAATACTGTGCTATCTAAGAAAAAGATACAAGGGGAAAGTCATTGCCATAGAAACTACCACCTCTAACTTAAACATCTGAACTTAGACACATATTTGAGCAAAAATGAAGCATTTTCCTTACTAATGTTTAACATGCCAGAGAGTTAATAGGAGATTATGCACAGCTACCTCATTTAAACAAACTGGATTTCTGCCTCATTATGAAAATTTGAAATTACAAAGAAACACAAGCTGAAGTTTTTCTGCTTTAGGATTGCTAAGAGCTTCTTCCTATCCATTTCTTGCTATAACTTTTTCCCATATAAAGAGCAAGTTTCGGGCGCCTGGGTGGCTCAGTTGGTTAAGCGACTGCCTTCAACTCAGGTCATGATCCTGGAGTCCAGGGATCAAGTACCGCATCGGGCTCCCTGCTCGGCGGGGAGTCTGCTTCTCCCTCTGACCCTCCTCCGTCTTGTGCTCTCTGTCTCTCATTCTCTCTCTCTCTCAAATAAATAAATAAAATCTTAAAAAAAAAAAAGAGCAAGTTTCTTTAAGACAACTTTCTCAGCACAGACTTTTACATGTAAATCACTGTTAACAAGACTTTCAGAAAGTACCTACTATGTAACAGGCAATATGCTAGTTCAAGCAGTTTAGACTACAACCTCTTTTTAAATCAGCCTACAAGCAAAGAAAGTTTTACTATCATTTACTATTTTAATCTCAGATGAACTTGAAAAAAAAAAGGGTGAAGGGAATCCTCAAGCCATTCTTGAGGCCATGACCCCAAGTTTTTTACTTTTTCTGGAAGAAAAAAAAAAGCAGAGATCTACACAAGTACACTCTTTCTTAGACATATTTTAGAGTTCCTTAACTTGATTTTGATTGCCGATTTCTGGTTGAAAATCATCACTATACAGGAAGTAGAATGGTTTAGAAATATGATTTTACTATACCCTTAGCCCCACCCAAGCATGCTTTTTAAAACCATCTTATGTTGGGCTAAAGCCCAGGATTCACAACAAATGCTTGGGGACTGCAGTCCTTGGAACTGAACTGAGGAATCAGGATACTATTTTTCATTTTCTATTTCAAGAACACGGAAATCAAGAAGCAGGAAGGCAATTATCGAGGTAGAAGCAGAAGTAGTAAATTAAGACTGGAGAAAGCTTACATCGCACTAGAACACTCATTAGAACAAATTTCACTGCCATCAGGTCAAGAAAGAACAACTACTATGCATCAATGGCCAACACACAGTGGTATTTGGCTAAAGTAACTTCTTGTCCTACACTGAGAAAAACCCGTATCTTGACTTATTTTGACTTGCTGAGACTAAAGACAGTTGGCTTCCTATATTAAGAACTGACCAAAATGCACACAAATAAATCCTCTTACTTGTCCATCAAGGTTGCCTGCACATTAATCAAGACCTACTCAACACAGCTAACAGAAACTGCAGCGGCCAGGTGACCACTTCTGACGCGTCCTTCGTGGCATAAAGCTCATCATATACCTAATGGCATGGTGAACAAGACCCAACAGTGCCTCTGACCAGAAGGAAGAAAAGCTAGACCAAGGAGGAACCACAGAGCGTAAGGATAGAGGATGTCAAAGTCTTCCTGATTCAAGTATTATACACTCGAATACATGCCCACAATTAATAAAACAAAAAATAAAGCTCAAAGACAACAATGTTCTTTGCTTAAATAATCCATGCACAAAGTGGGAATGGGGTTACAGGATCACACCTGAAAGGAAGAATAAGGAAAGGTGTCAAAAAATAGTCATGAGTAACCACATATGATCATGCACATGCCTCTTGGGAGGAAAACCAAAAGAAAAAGGGGAAAAGCTGTTAGGCAATGATGATCCTCAAGATCGGCAGCCCAGAGTCACAACTGGAAACCAGAGGGCAGATTTAGTCTGCAAACGTGTTATACATAATGTTTAACACTTAAAACTTTACCAATTTAGCTATTTCACAGTTTTTGTTTTTAAATTCCTAGCTTCTCGGGGCGCCTGGGTGGCTCAGTGGGTTAAGCGTCTGCCTTCGGCTCAGGTCCTGATCCCAGGGTCCTGGGATCGAGCCCCACATCGGGCTCCCTCCTCCGTGGGAAGCCTGCTTCTCCTTCTCCCACTCCCCCTGCTTGTGTTCCCTCTCTCACTGTGTCTCTCTCTGTGAAATAAATAAAATCTTTTTAAAAATAAATAAATAAATTCCTAGCTTCTCTTAAAAAGACAGAGATTGGCAACAGAGGCCACATTCCCATAGAGCTATTAGCCAACAGGCTGCCCTTTTAAAAGGAGCACGTTCTCTGCACTTCTCCCAACACTGGCTTTACTCTTTTGCCTGGTTTCCGCAAAGGCTGGACCTCAAGTAAAACAACATCATAGCCTGAAGGTCAAATATGCTGAAGGGTGCACAGCTTTTCTACAGCGATAGTAGAGAGGTTCAGGAAGACCAGAGTATTGGTACATGGGTGGGAGAACAGAAATGACCAGATCCCTAGTGCAAGATGCCTGCCAACTTCACTGTAGATATGGCACAGAGGTACAGAGTGGGGTGAACTAATATTAACTGCTTTTGGCAGGTCATGTTTATCTAAACTCAGGATCTTCCATTTCAAACCTAATCGTCTATGAAATAAGCATAACATAGAATGAAGCATAGCAAAGGAAGAAGCATAACAAAGGAGGCAAAAAAACCCATCATGACTGTTACTATACATCCCACTATGTCCACCACATACATTCAAGACACTCTAAAATGAGATCCAATTTAGCATGTTACACTACTCTAGATTGGGACTAACTAGAAAGCCATCTTGTCCATAAAAATAATAATAATAATTAGTAAGTACATCCTATCCCTTCTGGAAGCTGAGGAGAAAGTTAATTCAGACCTAAATAAATATTTTAATACCAGAAAGAAGAAAAGAGAGGCACACTGAGTGCTTTACACTGGGAGTCGGGGGGGGCAAACACACGAAAATATCAAAGTTCACCTTAAGGTCGAACTCTCTATAAACTATCAATGACATACCACAAATTACATTTTCAAGGTAGAACAGAGGGTAGGTAGGGACAGAACAGAAGTATAAAGAAAAGGTCTTCCTTGAAACGTTTCCTGCGGCCCTCAGCTTACCCAAACACACTGCTGTAAAAACCTGCTTCAAACCAAGAGAGCAGTCAGGCCATGGGACAGAGGAGATCCCTGAGCCTGCAGGAAGTCTTTGAGAGCAAGGAGAGTAGAGAGCCTGAAGACCGGCCACTTTACTGCAGGGTGAACATGCAAATCAGGAGGTGGCTGATGGAATGAACCACTAGAGGGTGGGCTGAAAGCATTCTTCCATGCTCCTGAAGCAGCTATTTTGTTTCTGGTATAAGTTTTCAAAGCACTGCAAAACTGTCCCTAGGTCCATTTGGCAATATCAGAGCAATTACAATTTGGTTAAAATCCTGAGGTAATTAACTCACCATTCTTTTCAATTCTCTAGAAATAGAGGTCTAAACAAAGAGCAAGGAGGGACACCACCACCCAATGATAGAATAATGGTCTCCCAAGTATCTCCTGAACTGAGAAATCTTTGAGCGTTGTAAGTTTCAATAATTTCAGGCAAAGACCATGAGAAAGCTATACTTTTCACCTCTTCTTGTTAACTAAAAGCCACAGCTAAAAATAAAAAGCCAGAAGAACTCCAAAATTGAGGGTTTTATAGGGCACATTACATTATTCTCTATCAACTGCAAATCTTTAAGGTTGCAGAGTATTACTTTAATGCTATTGATTCCCCCCCCCCCCCGCCAGAATCCATGGTAATTTTCCTTTAAAAAAAAAAAAAAAATCCTCATGCACTTCCAGTCTAAACTCTATTGTGAGGAAAGGAGGTAGGAGTCCCTAACTGTGCAGAGCATACTGCCTGTTTTGCAGATGAAATTTAGGTCGATTTTCTTCTTCAAGGGCTGTATTATCAAATATCAACTGCGAACAGACCAATATTTGGCATTAAACAGCAGTAGTGCGTTAAAATAATTATATTTGTTTACTAATCTAGTGTATGAGTTTCCAAAACAAAGTGGTCCAAAAACAGAGACCTTACTAAACATGGAATCTGAAATTCTCATTTAAGTATAAACAATGACAAGTATTTAGTTCTCCCCTTGATACCTAATTGTTATTAACCCTCGTGATAGGTTTTTCAGCCTAATAAACTTGGGAAAATGGCTTTCCACATACTAAATTACTCCCAATTTTACAACAGTTTATGAGTACTGAGTATTATGGGTCTTTGTATAATCACGATCCCATTGTATTTTTGGTCAATTTACTATGACCTTGGAAGAGTTACACTCTAGAATACATGAGTATCAGATAAGAGGTATGGTATACCTCTTAACTCAGATCATTAATTATGCTGGCCCACACCAAGATTCTAATTATATTTTTTTTAAGATTTATATATTTATTTGGGGGAGGAGGAGAGGAAGGGGCAGAGGAAGAGAATATCCAAACAGACTCCCACTTATTGGGGAGCCTGATGTGGGGCTTGATCCCACATGACCCATGAGATCAGAATCTGAGCCAAAACCAAGAGTCTGATGCTCAACTAACTGAGCCACCCAGGCGCCCCTTATTATATTCTTAATTAAGAACCAAGGTTACAGAAATAAATGCACTGGATCAGTCTAAATTCAAATCAAAATTATCATGTATAATATACAGCAGCTTCCAAGTATAGCTACAATTTCCCATATCCAAAATATCAGAACGAAATGCATCCATCTGTATTTAAATGAAGGCATTGGTTCAATTCTTCAGAAGAGTTAAGAGATGGCCAGGTAAAAATCAAGGTCAAGAAAAGACAACCTCAGTACTACATCGCATGTGGGGGGAGATATGGAGTTTACACTTTCACATCAACCAAAGTCAGGGCTGGGAAGTGACCTCGGGGACAACTATGTCCTCCTCGGGTGCTCGTCTTATAGACAGGATAAGAGGATATGGAAGCAGGAGAATAAAAGTAAAAGCCTACATGAAGTAAAGAAGTTGGTTGCCAGTCTTCATTGTTTTTTTCTTAGTAGTCTTATTGATCTTTGACATATTTTAACCTCAGTAACTTCCCTTATCTATGAAATATACATTTTTCCCACTCCGTCTATTAAACAGGGCTTTTATAAGAAGTTAAATAACAAGTAAAAGAATGGCTTAAGAAAATACTAAGATACTAACCTTCTTGAGAACAGTTTTCTGCTCCCACTTTCTTCTACCAGCATATTTCTAATTTATGCCAAGGTCAAGCTGTCACAATCATTGTAACTTGGAAAATTCAAATCAACTAAGAGAAACATACACTCCTGCAAATGGACCAGGCTGGCTATGCTTTCCTCACTCACTCACTCAAAAAAACAAACAAAAAAGGTCATTTTTTATCTTAAACTTTACCTGTAAGCAGACCAAGAACTCTTATATACCACGTTCCAAGTACCAAATATTTTAACCACCACAGCAGACAGAATACACTATTTGAGTAGTTAGTATAACATAAAAAAGTTTAAGCAGATACTGATTCAGGTGACAATTTAAGAACCACACACTATAGATACCCTGTGATAAATCATAGAGTACACAGTAGGCATCTGCTTGCAGCCTAACATAGGGTTTAACAGAAGGTCCTAACATGGTCAACAAATTGACAGTAGCCTGAAATTAATATTAAATGCTTAGCATTCTTGAAAACATAAAAGAGATTAGGCCATTTTAAAGAGCTAGAAGTATGAACTAAAATTAAGCTGATGATGAATAGTATGTACCACACCACACCACACCAAGAAAACCACTTTATACAGCCCATACTTCCTGGTGTAGTCCACTGATGAAGCAATCCCACATGAATTTACTGATAAAGAAACTACTTACAATCCTACCAAACAGCTTGGACACAAGGAAAAGCATAACTGAAGACAGAAACCCAAAACTCCAAAGGTGAAGGTGGCATGCAGGGGCCAGGGTGGGGGTCTAGGAGGAAGAGCAGGAAGGAGACCAAATTTCCTTGATAGTCTTGTATATATCATATCAGCCCTTTACTTCCCTCCTAGTTTTTTGTTTTGTTTTTTTTTTTAAGATTTTATTTATTTGAAGGAGAAAGAGTGAGGGAGAGAGAGAGAGCATGAGCAGGGGGAGGGGGGAGAAGCAGACTCCCCTGCTGAGCAGGGAGCCCAATGCAGGCTCCATCCCAGGACTCCAGGATCCTGACCTGAGCTAAAGGCAGCCCCTTAACCAACTGAGCCCCCCCAGGCACCCCTTCCCTCCTAGCTTCTCATCAGGCCCTCATCCCTTCTCCCAATATCCTAAGATACTAAATATTTGCCTAGTGAGAGAGAGAGAGAGAGAGTGAGAGCCTATCACATTTTCTAATGCACCCAACAAACTCATACCTCAAAAGGGCAGGAAATACCTGGAATTTTGTTCCACTACTTGTGAAAGGTATTCTCTGGGGCATGGAATCATCCCCCTCGTAGATGATCCATTTGGGCAGAATTATCCCTACCTCATTTGTTAACCTTTACTGCTCAAATAAAAATAACCAAAGTGAACATAAATGCTCAAAGCACCAAGGAGGGAAGACAGTGAGATCTCATCTTACAATGCACAGGTACTTCCATGGAGTGACTGCAAGCAAAACTAAGTAAGATACACGGAAGAAATACACATAACTTCAAACAGCATGACAACCTGTACAATTCAGGACAACTACAAAGGGGCCATGCACCAACCAGAAAACAAGGAGATTACTGGGGGGAAAAAAAAAGGCATCAGAGATCCTTTGAGATGGAGCTTTCCAAAGAGGCTTAAATCACAACTGAAAGGACACAGAAAAAAATAGATGTGTCTCAAACATCAACACATTTGAAGGACAAAGACATTCACATTCATTCTAATATGCAAATCCTGTAACATTCAGGGCACTGTGCTGGATACTCAAGATGACTCAGATAAGGAGTTCCCATTTAGTGTCTAGCAAAGAACAGAACGCATGCAGAACCACAGCACAGGACACAATCTGGTAAATGTGAGAAGGAGGGATTATATCTGGATGACAGAGGAAAAAAAATCAGAAAGGTTCAAAGAACAGAGAAAGGACATATACAGCAGAGGCTATCCATTGTCCTAATACGGGATAAGAAGCATGGATTTATCACTTAATAAATGCTGCCACGAGAGTCCACAAAACAGGCACTCATTCAGGAGAGAGAGAAGATATTAAAGAAACAAAAGGACAAAACTATTATTGAAAACGGCAAGGCATGCCATGAAAAGAAAGAATCTATGACTGTAAAATAGGAAAGGTGATCAGAAAAGTCCTCTTTAGAGAAGTGGCATTTAAACTGAGACCTAGAGATGAGGAACACATTAGATATAGACTAACACTTGGTCTTTCACAGAAGATGGTGCCATCCAACATGCAAGGTGCTCAGGGGAGAGGGGAGTTGGGATGGTGAATAAGACATCACCTGTGCCCTGAGGAATCTCATCCTAGGGTAGCAGTCACATGCAGAATGTGGAAGCCCCGTCAGCAGAACTGTACCATTATGGAACCTTAAGAACCCGGAGAGACCTTGAAACCCATCCAGCTCAACCATTCCTTTTTTGAAATGAAGGCTATAAAGGTCAAAGATTGGCTCAGGGTCACTGAACTTAAGAAAGGGCTGCAGTGGGGCGCCAGCCTATCGCTTCTCATTATTCCACACTGCCCATTCGCTTTTTAATCAGAAAATTCAATTGGGAAACCACAGCTCAATAGTTAGAAATGTATAAGGAACACTTAAGATCTGTAAGGAAAATAAACAGACTCGGGCCTAAGTGTCAAACACTGCACCAGACATTGTAGAATAATCTTCCCTGGTTCCGGACAAAATTATTAAAGGAAAAAAAAAAAAGTGAGTTTTTTCATAAAGTGAAACATATTCAATTTCTCTTCTGAAATTACATGCATCCAACTTCTGGGTGTCTAAGCATCCAGGAAATGATATTTGATAATGGAGATTCTGTCCGTTTTTTTTAAATGACTTCCCCTGGCAAAACAGAGCTGGCAAACCTATCAAACCCCCTCCCCCCACCTACACTTTTAAATTTTATTGTACTTACCTGAGAAATACAAGCATTAAGAAACTGTTACAGAGAGGGTAAAGGGGAATGTGGGGAGCCACTTAAGGAGTTCACAGCAGTAAGGTTCATCAAAGCAAAAAATTTGAAACAACTCCAGTGCTGAGAAGAGAAAGAGGAAGCTGAAGACATGAAGATAAATGGTCACTCACACAACTGAGTATAATTCAACAAAAGAACAGGACCCATGCTTAGACCGACATATATTAGAAACTGAGAATTTTGATGAACTTAATTTTGTGTCATGAACAAAAAAGGGACTCACAATCTTGTTAGTATAGCTGTCCTAAGATGTCAAATGTAGTCAAAGGGAAAACAATTTTTAATCACATATTTTCCAAATCATACATTATCATTTTTTATAGACAGTGTGGGGAAAAATGTAACAGGGAGAATGTCCTTTAAATTAAGCCACTAGAACTCAACCCTCACTGCCTAATACCTGGTTAACCCAAAACTCCCACTACAAGCACTAATGGTCTATAGCACAAAAACCCAACCTATTCTGCCAGTTAGCAGCTGCTCAAGGTCAATCTGTTAAGAGGTATTTCTAAAGCATATGACCAGGTTTACCCTGAGCAGAATAATAGGTTAAACCTGGAAAGCACACACAATGGGAAAAACAGTGCATCAGTTTATGAACTCTGCAGAGAGTTGATGAGACACTGGGTTGACTTGAAGACGACCTAGCTCAACCTCTCACTTAATTTATACGCTCAAAGAAGAAATAGTACCTAACTAAGAATTCCAGACCTTTGTGTTCTGAAGGTCACTAGATGAAAGCACGGTGAAGGGGAATTCTCCTAGAATGCTGATTGATCTGGAAAAAGCAGCCTGGCTGGTCTTCACTGATGCTATGCTCAATTTTGGACAATAACTGTCTCAAGCTAGTTGAAGTTGGGAGATTTTTAAGTCTTTCCAAGGACATGAGAAACATCTGTGTCTGTACCAGAGCATTTATCCCTGTTACTGAAGAAAAGTCACCTTCCAGAAGAATTGCCGTGAAAGCCCACGTCATGTGCGCTAATAAAAAAAAAAGTAACATAGAAAAGGAAAAGTAGTTTAAAAACACAGTTCTGTTATATACCAGGAAAGTCAAGGTGAACTTTAAGAAAATTAAAACCCTGATACCTAGTTTTACCAAAATGATGTAAGCAATAAAGATCTAATTTATACCCAGACACACTATATAGTTCAGACTATTCCAGACAAGGAATTCAGAAGGATGCTTGTTTCATACCAAGATTTATAAGACATGAATGATTTAGAAATGTACATGGGCCTGAGCTACTAAAATGATGACAAACCCAAGGTGATTACTGACATCAGAACAATAACAGGAGTTTTGAGGTCTCTTTTATTCTCAAAAAAAAAAAAAAAGTGGTTCAATAAAAACCCATCTTTTAAAAATAGAAAGACAGTTATCCCTTTCAACTGATGTGATCTGCCCTTTATCACTGGAGATAGAATATTTCACTCAAAAAGTCACCTTGAAGCTATAAAGAAGCTTGGGGGAAAAAAACTAAACTTCAGGTAAGGAGAGGGCTAGCAACCTATTAAGACAAAAAACTAAAGACATGTGTTCAAAAAATATATATATATATATTAGCAGGAAACTTGCAGTGGCTTCAGTAACAGTCTTTAGTGGCAAGAGAAAAACAAAAGAAAACAAAGCCTTTAAAAAAAAAAACTAAGCCATTGAAATTTTAGAACACCCACAAGTCCCAGTTTACTTTACAAAAAATTTTTTGAATCCGTATGTTGTACACCTGAAACATTACATTGTATGTCAACTATACTTCAATAATAAACTTTGTTTTAAAAGATGGGAAATGAGGGATAGGAAGGAATAGAAATTAATAAATTTCATATTTTCTCACAGCTGGGACTCAACAGATTTGCTCCAAAGTTTTGAGGAATAAATACATTACAAAAAGTTATAGTCATCTTAATAATAGGAATATAAGCTTTTCATAGTAAAGAAACACAAAAACACACATCTCACACATGCACACACACACACACACACAAAATAAATAATAAAAGATTTAAAAGTAGCAACCAAAAACAACATAAAATATAGGACAAAACTAAAACTTAAATCTGTTATGTAAAGAACTCAAAATGGATTAAACTCATTTATAAGGAGTAAGAAATCTGCTTAACTTACAAATAACACCCAGCAATATGTGGGCACCTGGGTGGCTCAGTCCGTTAAGCATCAGACTCTTGATTTTGGCTCAGGTCATGATCTCAGGGTCCTGAGACTGAGCCCCAGCTGGGCTCCATGCTGGACATGGAGCCTGCTTAAGATTCTCTCTCTCCCTCGGCCCCCCCACCACACCCCCCCAAAAAAAACCAAAGCCAAGCAATATGCTACGATTTGGAGACACGTATAAATAAGTCAAATTTATAAAAATGTTGAACATCTAAAAATCATTATAAAAATATTTTATAAAGTATTTGCCAAAATATCTCAAAAAAGTTGTAAATTAAAAAAAAGGGGGGGGGGGAAGCATACCAGGAAAACAACAGTAACAAATTAGAAGTTGGTATCTTAATTCAGACAATCTTGAATTGCAGTCTTTGAAATAAGCTTTAAAGCGTTTAAAACACCACAAAATGAGGAAGTTTATAATCCATTATAAAATAAAATCATAAAATCTTTGTGGTCAGAAGAATTTTACTATGCGCCCCAATATTCCTGTCTCTTAGCATCTACCCATGCCTTGTGTAAATCTCTCCCCTCCAAGCCGGAAAAAAAAAAAAAAAAAGTGATGCTATGTATCTATTTTTCTTTGAAGTTTTTCATGTCTAATGAAGACATAAAAGGTATGGAATAAAACATCATTGACCTGCAAACAAATGTGAACAGTAAAGAAAAATTCAAACACACAGGAAAGGCAATAAATAAATGGCAAATGTGAGAAAGAATATGGGCATTTGGAAAAGGAAGAAAAAACATTGTTGGATGGGGTGAAAAAGACAATAGCTATTATTAGTTTAACTGAGGGTGTGCCAGGCAGTGTGCTAAACCCTTTAAGGGGCAGTATCCCCATGTGATTCTACCAACAAAGAAATGGGTCATTTTAGCCCTATTTTGCAGATGAAGAAATGAGCTTTAAAAAGATTAACTTGCCCAGAACTACAAAACTTGCAAATCCAGGTCTATCAGACTGTAAAGCACATGCTCTTTGCACCACATCAGTAAAGCAGTTAAAATAACCAATGCCTGGCTTCACCCTAGACCAATTAAATAAGAATCTCTTTTAAGAGCCCAGACACTGGTATTTTTTAAAGCACCCATTTGATGCTAATGCACAGCCAAGGTTGAGAGCCACTGCAAAGACCTTCCTAAAACAAATGGAATATCAGCTGGGTCGTGCAGAACAAGTAGGAGTCAAATCATCAGAGATGGAGGAAGGCATCCAGCTTTTAGGGGGAACTGACTGGGGGTATCAGTGAAGTTGCAGAGGCAGAGCCAGGCAAGAACATGTCCAGGGAAAAGTCTCACCAGAGCAATGACTAAAAAGGCAAAAAGAAAGTCGACTGGAATCTTTTTGCTGAGAGCACAAAGTACACACAGGCCAGGAGATTTGTACCGTAAAAACAGCAGGTAAAAAGGGGGGCACAAAACAATTTTTATAACTTATGAAACAAATGGGATATGAATTTTAGGAAGTCAAGGAAGAAATAACAGTTGACTAATCTAAAGTCAAGGGGCAGGGACGCCTGGGTGGCTCAGTCGGTTAAGCGCCTGCCTTCAGCTCAGGTCATGATCCCAGGGTCCTGGGATGGAGCCCCACATCAGGATCCCTGCTTAGTGGGGAGTCTGCTTTGTCCCTCTTCCCTCTGCCCCTTTTCCCCACCCCTGCTCGTGCTTGATCTCTCTCAAATAAAATCTTTAAAAAATAAAATAAAGTCAATGGGCAGAGATATGAAATAAAGGAAATGACAGATAAAGAGCAGGGCTTGCTGAGCCACGGATGTAGTGTAGTGGTCACAACCATGAGCTCTGTGGTGACCCTTTCCAGCATCCCCCATTCTACGCTTTGATTTCCTCATTTAGAGAATGGAGAAAATATCACATCATCTTGTTCAATTCATCGGAAGGAATAAATGAAATAATTCAAATAAAAGAATATAGACACAGAGTTTCTATATTTTAATAGAATGCAATATAAGAGGGCGCCTGGGTGGCTCAGTCGTTAAGCGTCTGCCTTCGGCTCAGGTCATGATCCCAGGGTCCTGGGATCAAGTCCCACATCGGGCTCCCTGCTCGGCAAGAAGCCTGCTTCTCCCTCTCCCATTCCCCCTGCTTGTGTTCCTGCTCTCGCTATCTCTCTCTGTCAAATAAATAAATAAAATCTTTAAAAAAAAAAAGAATGCAATATAAGAAAAACAGTACCCCAATTCTTCTCTTCTTACCACTACACCTGTAGATGGTCTTGATAGTTTTAAAGTTTCAGTAAATGTAGAATAGAACCCTGACCTGCCTATTTAGTTTCTATTTTCAATTACTTTCCAAATCTGTCCAGTCCAGTATCCAGAGGTAGATGCAGCCATGAAAAAAAATGGAAATTCTTCCTAAATGGTAAGATGGAATATACCTCCCCATCCCAGAAGAGATTTTCAGTTCACGAACAGTTGGTAAAAATTTATATATTAAGTCACAGAATTATGTAATTTATATATGAACTTATATACAAAATTATATTAAACAATACTCTGTCCTCAACTGAATTCTTGGGGCCACGTAGTATGCAGGAAACAAATTTAGTAAGAGGATTGGTTAAACCTTCAATTATTAGTCAAAATTACCACACAACTTAAAATCTGAAGTCTGCCAAATGATAAAGCTTTGGTAGTCTGTAAGATTTTGCCTTACCTTATTTTGCCTTAAGATGATTTCCCACACATTTAAGTAGGTAATCCTTTAGCTAAGTAATCTTTACACTCACACTCTGAATGGCAAGAAATTGCTTCCTGAATAATTTGTTGTATTATACAAGCTATTGCATCCAGTCATTATGATGGAAACCTGAGTTGATGGTTAGGGTCTCTCTCCCTCCCCAAGAAAATAAACATTCTTAGAGGAGAGGGGATCAACATAGGAAAAAAGTAGAGTACAGTCGTAAAAAGAGTCAACTTCTTATATCTTTCAAGCCTTTATTAAGTATGCCGTACAAATGAGAAAAAGATATTTGAATGTTTTTTTTTCCAAGATTATTTATTTGAGAGAGAGAGCAGTAAGGAGGGGCAGAAATGGGGGAGGGGGGAGAAGCTCAGGCCCACTCCACACTGAGCATGGAGTCCTAAATTTGGAGCTCAATCCCATGACCTTGAGTTCATAACCTAAGCAGAAATCAAGAGTTGGATGCCCGTGAAGTTGTTTTTAAAAGAGCTCTGTGTTCTTTTAACCCTCTCTTGACTGTACAGAGAATAGGGCTCTCAGAGCTTGGGAGGGGAAGGGATGGGGAGAAGGGGAATGTACCTAGAGTGAAGTAATTACATTAATTTCTAATTCCTAAAACCAGTTTTCAAAGGGAAAACAGCTATAATGCTTAGAGCCCATTAAGACACACATAAGGGGCGCCTGGGTGGCTCAGTTGGTTAAGCGACTGCCTTCGGCTCAGGTCATGATCCTGGAGTCCCTGGATCGAGTCCCGCATCGGGCTCCCTGCTCGGCAGGGAGTCTGCTTCTCCCTCTGACCCTCCCCCCTCTCATGTGCTCTCGCTCTCTCATTCTCTCTCTCTCAAATAAATAAATAAAATCTTAAAAAAAAAAAAGACACACATAAAATGGCAGTTGCTGGTAAGGAGGGATGAAAAAGCCTTTCAGCAAATGAGAAATTTTCTCCTAAATCATTCTTTGGCTAGAGAACCACTCTAAAAGAAGTGAAGGGTCCTACAGCTGTTCTCTTGCTTTGTACTAGAAACAAAATAGATCTAACTATTATAATGAATAACAGGGAGAGATCAAAGAGGGACTCCTGAAATTGACAAACTTTTGTGGCAAAAAGGACAGGAGAAGACACTAAATATACTGAAGTACTCTTGCTTGGACGGAAGAACAGTGGGTATTTTCACCAAACCACTGGAATCCACATTCTCAGAGACCCACACCTCCCCAATCCCCATTCTGTACCTGCACAAGTAAAGCATAAATATAGTTCTGGCTTTGGAATGGCCTTTCTATTTAGGATAAATTAGAGGCATATGGCTGTTCTGGAAGTTCACTTTCAAACAAAATGAGGCCAACACTAAAAAACCTGACTGAAGGAAATGGGATAATACCCATTTTAGGCTCCATCCCATTCTCACAACTCCATCTCAAATACCTATAAACCTAAGCCTAAAGAAAGCTAAAAAAAAAAAAAAAAAAAAAATCTGTGTTCCCCCAAAAGAGGAAAGTCAAAAGGTCTGAATCTCTGACGACTACCCTGGTGAGACAGGAAAGCAAGAGTTTAGTTGGAGCCAATAACTATAAACTGACTAGCTAATGTAGCTAGGTGCTAGCTGTTTATCCCAGAGTTGTGACTTTACATTTTCTATATTAGGGTTTCACAACTAATCTTCTGAGTTTGAAAATCAGAGCCTCATTAAGAAGTTGAGACTTGCAGACATGTGCTCTGGGTAAGTACACAAAGCAAAAGAAACAAAAAATACCATAAAGCTTACATCTCTTAGCATTTCCAACACAACACAGGTTCCATGAACACTTGACTTCTTGTTGTTCTCCAAGTAAAGGGGGCCAACAGGGTCTCAGAGTTGCACAGACACTTCAGCAGACATTCAGGGAAAACACTGCCAAGACCCTCTTGACACCCATGGCAAAAAGCATCGTGTCTTTTAAATATATGTTCTAAGTGGCTTTTAAAGCATAAGGACAGTGCCTTTAAAAGCAGTTTGTAACAAAAGGTCAGACTATAAAGTTGAAGAGCTGAGAGAAGAAATCAATTGTATATCAATTGTCAAAACCCAACTTGCAAAGGCAGAGTTGGTGAGAAGCTGTTGTACGGGGTAAAAGGGGAAGGGGAAAAAAAAAAAAAAATCACCACATTGGAAATGCCTAATCCCTGGGGTAGCAGCAAGGAGCCTTTTGACCAGTTGTAAAAATCACACAGCATTTCTGTTCTGCACTGAAAAAAGGAAAAACTATACATCAGAATGCAGGGAAAAGACTAATTTCTCTTCATCCCTGGAGGAATTAAATACCTTTACCCCTGTTGTGGGATAGATGTGTTTCCCAAAATCCACAGATTAAAGTTCTAACCCCCAATGTGACTGTATTTGGGGACAGGGCCTTTAAGGAGGTAATTTTTTTTTAATGAGGTTATAAGGGTAAGTCTCTAATTGAATAGGACTGGTGCCCAAATATAAGGAGGAAGGTTCACCAGGAGCATGCACACATAAAGGCCAACTGAGGACACAGTGAGAATGGAGCTATAGGCTGGAGAGAGGCCTTACCAGAAACCAACCCTGCCAGCACCCTGACTCTGTACTTCCAGCCCCCACAACTGTGAGAAAACACATTTCTTTATTTCAAGCAACCCAGTCTGCAATATTGTTATGGTAACCCAAGCCAATTCTCTCTTAGTTACCGTTTCCTTCCTGATGCTACCATCCACCCTTCAGAGACTTCTGGGATCCGAACCTTGGGTAGAGATCCACTGAACCATACATCCTTATTTTTGAATCCACAACCATTCAGAATCCACAACCATTCATTTTTCCTTGACTACTACCAACATCCACCCTTCCATCTTCCAAATCCCGTGACACTAGGGCAAGCCTTTAGCACCATATATGTTGCTTCCTATCTTCTCCCAATCATTTATGCTTCATTTCAATCTGGCTAGCTTTAACTTCCAAAAAGAATCTCAATTCTATCACCTGCTCAAATACCACCAATCACATCCATACATAGCTACATTCAAGTGTCTTTTCCATTTTCTAACTACTTACCATAATGTGCCCTCCCCCACCTTCTCAGGCAAAATCCTGTACAAGGTCAAGATGACCCATAGCCATCCCGTGACTCTCTCTTGCATTTTTCCATTTCCTTCTTTTTATTCTCACTGTTCCAACAACTTAGAATGTCCTCTCTGCTCTATTTCCTCTTCCTAAATGATGGCTGGAAGACAAAAGTTACTGAAACACATTGTACAATCACAAGGGGCCATGGCAAAACCTTGTACCTCGAGATGCTGCTCTGCTGTACATTTTATTCAAATAAGCTTTTAGCCCCACACCAAGGCATCATGCCAAGTTCTAACGTGAGAGCTGAAAGATGGTACCATCTACAAAAAGAAAAATAGGAAACAGAAAGTCACAAATTCCATAACATGTCCAGACTATTTCTGGCTTGAGAGAAGGGAGGAGAAAAATCCATGAGGGCTTCAACTGGCCCCAGAAAACAGGTACAGACAGGTATGCTCTACTAAGAGTCAATGATGTTTAACTTACACAGCAAAGGAAAATTTCAGCTCCACATAAATAGGAAATGGGAGAGATCATACATAAATGAAATTCAGACAGAGAGTTTTCAGACTCTCAACTGCCCCTAAATCTTATCCTAAGCATTGCATAAGATCTAGAGAGACCATGACACCAAAAGACCTGATCTCAGAGTTCAACCAGTTCTCTCCTCAAACCCACTTTATCTCTAAAGCCACCACCTATATCCCAACAACAAAACTTGTAACTAGGGCGCCTGGGTGGCTCAGTCGTTAAGCGTCTGCCTTCGGCTCAGGTCATGATCCCAGGGTCCTGGGATCGAGTCCCACATCGGGCTCCCTGCTCTGTGGGAAGCCTGCTTCTCCCTCTCCCACTCCCCCTGCTTGTGTTCCTGCTCTCGCTATGTCTCTGTCAAAAAAATAAATCAAATCTTTAAAAAAAAAAACTTGTAACTAATGGAGACTTTCAGATTTTCCAAATTCCCAGGAATCCCCTAGCAATATCCCAAAGAATTTCACAAGCCTTTTCAACCCTTTTTTTAAGGACATGACTGACTTTATAACCTACATTAGATCCTTACCGATTTTCATCATGTAGGTGACCAAAAAACAGTAATATACAAAGGTTTCCACAAATTGAATGCCTGGCTCTTAATTATGTCCCCAGAACAAATTCTGTCCCACTCAAGGGACTTTCACCTCCATACTTTCATATCTGCTATTTTCTCCACTTGACATCCTCTCTCCCCTAGTTCCAATTCACACACTCGCTCATCACCTATAAAAACTTCACTCACCTTCAAAGCCCTCCTTTCCTTTAAAAACAGTACTCCAAGAGTTCTTTCCCAGCAACTTAGCATGCACTGTATCATACAGACACCTTTAAGACCCCACCAGTAACGACTTCACCTGTATGTGGTCATTTTTATGCGAAGACCTAATCCAAGTAGAGACTTAAATACAGCCTTAGCACTATTGCTCCAACCTAAATCAAAATGCACTGTAGTCAGTAGCACTCCAAGATAACTCCAGCGTTACTGACTAGGCACACCTAAGAGCACACAGACCCCTTGATGAGCTTATCTTTCCCATTCTAACTTAAGGGCGTAAAGACAGGGAAATAATACCAAGCATACCTACAATCAAGTCCAGGAATCAGAAGGAAACTGATAGTATAACATTCAAGGACTTCAGTGACTGTTTCACGTTTTCTTGTTTCTTGGAACACCAAGTGCCCAAGAGGGCTGGGCCATCAGCTTCCCATCAAAAGGGGAAAAGAACCACCCACTTTCTAAGACAGATTGACTGTTAAACACATGTACAGCAGGCCCCTTGCAGGAGAAAAGGCAAGCTGTCCTGTCAGAGTTCTTAAAAGCTTCTGAGGACAACATTTTTTTTAAGAGATGAAAAGATATATTCTAACCCATACTGGATAGAGAGCCATCTTTCCCAAATTCAACACTTAATGAGAAACTTTTTCAGTTTTAAAAATACCTGTAAGTTGATTAATTCCAAAATACCAACCCTCTTCAGATCAAATAATTACATTAGTCAAACCAGACTAATTGTTAACATTACATAAGGTTTGTACAATCAATCCCTAGTGTTAGGAAAATCTTTCTAAAATTCATGTGGTTAAAAATGCAGCCTAATCTTTTCAGTCAGTAAACCAAACACTTGGTGTTCTCTAAAACCTGGGAAGATTTCCTGACCAATGGAATAAAAATAAAATAGGGCAAAGTAAGTATTAATGTTTCCACCCTCTGCATTACACTGATAAGCAGGGAGCCAGGACTATATATGGTAGGTATATGTAGCTCCTAGAAAACTAAAACTAAAAAGATTAATACTTCTCTTAACCAAAATTCACACACACAGAGAAAACATCTGCATACATACCCTACAAATCAACAACTATCAAAATAAATTAAAGGAATAAAATGGCATTATTGCTTTTGTCTAAAAACACATTTCTAGGCAATATTTTCAAAGCCTTAACTTAAAAAACAAATTAATCCTCTACCTTCACAGATAGAGGAGTAAGAAGCTCATAATTAAGGAGGGTAATTTGTTTATATTTTATATAAAGATTCTGAAAGAGTCCAAGATCCCACCAGTGACTATGTAAGACATTGAGAAGACCGAATTTTAAGTACTGGACAATATGTCCATAGTCATTAACAGCCTATGAAATGACCCCAAAAAGAATGGGACACTTACAAAATACAGAACATTTTACATAGAAAATTTAAATTGCCTATATTAAAATGGACTTTAAAATCAAGATTACACATTGCACAGCCATAAAAAAAAAAAGAGAGAGATCTCACCACTTGTGAAAACATGGATGGACTTAGAGTATTTATGCTAAGTGAAATAAATCAGACTGAGAAAGACAAGTATCATATGATTTCACTCATATGTGGAATCTAAAAAACAAAATAAATGCATAAGCGAAAAGCAGAATCGGGCAGAGAACAAACAGATGGCTGCCAGGGGTAGAGGGGGATGGACAAAGTGAAGGGGAGTGGGAGATACAGGCTTCCAGTTATGGAATGAAGAAGTCTTGGGAATAAAAGGCACAGCATAGGGAATAGAGTCAATGATACCGTAATGGCATTGTATGGTGGCAGATGGTCGCTACACTTCTGGTGAGCACAGCATAAGGGACAGGGATGTTGAATCACTATGTGGTACACCTATAACTAATGTAACATTGTGCGTCAACTATACTCAAATAAAAAAATTTTTAAATCTCAAGTTTCCATGTATTTAGGAAAGAACATTCCTTTGTTCATTACACAGCTGACAGAAAAGCAAGAGCTGTTTAATGGGAACGTGTCTCCTCCCTGCAAGCTGATTTATTGTTATTGAGCATTCCCAGGAAAGTATTTCCAAGAGCCAAGCAATAGTTCTTAATACTGACTCCTCTTCACAACCTGCTCTGTGGCACTAACACCTTTACAAATTGAGGAAAAGGCCTACATGGATGCTGAAATGACTTACTTCATCTCGATATATTTTCCCACCAGATTGTGGAATATCATACAAAGGAAGTATACTCATTTTGGTCCTTGGATTTTCTACTGAGTCTTAATTTTACAACGATGAAGAGTAAAATACTTCAGCAACCTAAGGAAGAAAGATGAACTTTCTAGGTCCCACCACAGAAGCGGAGTGCTCAAAACAAGACCGTGGTGTTAGAAGGGTGATAAAAGTGAAAGCCTAACTCTGGTTCCAGCCTTGGTCTCAGGATTTCACTGGGTTACTACAGTTCCGGTGATTTACAAATGTGGAAGCTTATTACATATAAAAGCTCTTAGTTCCAATAAGCTCTGGGTAACTTGCTATCTGCATTTTAAAAGCCTCTTCCTCACAATTACCATCCATTTGAAGAGTGATTTGACCCATACTCTGTCCTTTGAGACATTACATGAAAGGACTCTCACCTACTCAAAAATCAATCTTTTCAATTAGATGAAAACTTAATGAAAGCTGGGATCATCTTGATGAAAGCAAAATACTGCCAAAAGGCAAAAACAGTTTCACACTCTAACAGTAAACCCACAAAGTTGCCAGATTGTAATTCCACTATATAGTTATTATGGTCCAAAGATCTGTAATTTACCCCAGTAAGGCAATGGTTTTCCTATAAAAAGTTATTCAGAGTTTACCATCTTTACAGGAAGCCATGACACTATCACTGTCAAATCTATGTACAGATTTGGTTCCGTGGACAAGAAGGTATTTAATCAAAGTTCTATAACTGTCTCTTTAAAACAAAAAATAATATCCCAAATATTAGAAACATATTATGAGGGGCGCCTGGGTGGTTCAGTCATTAAACATCTGCCTTCAGCTCAGGTCATGGTCCCAGGGTCCTGGGATCGAGCCCCGCCTCGTGCTCCCTGCTCCGCGGGAAGCCTGCTTCTCCCTCTCCCACTCCCCCTGCTTGTGTTCCCTCTCGCTGT